>NC_089746.1:16467194-16489694 GCF_040412425.1 Macrobrachium rosenbergii
AGACATTTTACTGAATCTGTGGCAGTTGGTTTCATCTTGCTTTGTCATTGTTTTGTTTGTTTTAATTTCTATACCCCTCCGCTCGACTGTCGTAGAATTTTTTTTTTTTTTTTTGGGGGGGGTTACCTCTCCAATAGCTTCGAGATTTGTTGTGCCTTTTAGATGATTTACCGAAAAGGTGTTATAGTTGGCTTCCTCTTGCTCTGTCATTGTTTTTTTTTTTTTTTTTTTTGTTTCTATATCCTTCTGCTGTAATGGAGGCCAGGTATTTGTATATTGATAAGCGCGGGAAGGTTGATTAAAGTTAGGCAAATGTATATAAAGGTTACTTAAGTTTTGGTTAAAGAAAATTAAAATGAAAACTCTGTCATGGATAGATTACTGGCCTCTGTAAGTACCAGATCTTACGTATTTCAGTAACAGTGGATAAAGATAGGTTTAATGACTTAGCCAGGTAGACTGAACAGGTATTGTTAAAGAGGGTCTAATCACTAAGCCATATTGACATATTTGCTGGTCCTTCAGACCGTAGTTGTTTTATGACCAGTTACTGGTCGGTTCTTCAAACTGTAAACATTGCAGATGGAACAGTTGCTGTAAAAATAGTTGTTATGTTTATACTTAATACGAACTTTCAAATTGAACGCAGGTTTCAAAAGGTCTAAGACAGTTGTTGCGTTCTACGCTCAAAAGTTCCTGAAACAAAAAAGATTTTACGTTATCTTAATTGCGATACGGAATTAGGATAATAATATTTTTATGATTTCGTAACTGGGCAGTTTACAAAGTCTTATAAACATGTTCGTGAAGAAATTATTATAAATCATAACTCTTGTTAATGTCTCAATGAAAGACACAACGAAGGTAGCATGTGAGCTAGATTTAGATGATGCCAGGTGTACGACGTTTCAAAGTAAGACGCAAAAGTAGCATGTGGGATAGATTTATAAGAAACCAGATGTACGACGTTCCCAAGTTCGAATCAGCGTTAGATGAAATTTGCGAATTTGAGATAAAAATAAAAGGAAAGTGAAAATGAAAGTGCTAAAAGTGAAGGTGAAAGTTGGAACATCATTCGCTTGCAGTTTCTGCTTTTAGCTAAAGATTAATTTAGGAAATGGCGGTAAATGGTCCAGATTTTCTTGAACAAAACATCTGTGTGGGATTGTTACTTAATTGTGATCTTGAGACCAAACAAAATAATTATGACATCTCATTCTTATAGAATTCTAACAAAGGATTTTTATATGGATTTCAAATCGTTATTCCTTGCTAATATTTTTTATTAACCCTCTGTGTTTTTTGTCTGATAAAATTTAATTGGCATGAAATTTTAAGATTTGTATATATTTATATATATATATATATATATATATATATATATATATATATATATATATATATATATATATATATATATATAATATATATATATATATATAAGGCATCACAAGAATGTTTTGTTTCAATATTTCCTTCATTTTTTCAACTGATATAAAATCAAGGCTAATAATTGATATATATATATATATATATATATATATATATATATATATATATATATATATATATATATATATATATATATATACTCATATATATATATATATAGTATCATATTTGTTTCAATATTTTCACTATTTTGCAAAATAATTTTGTAACCCAGGACCTATTCAATTCATTAATACCTAAACAATCTTTACGAAGTTGAAAATAAAAATAAATTAGATATGAGCAATTGAAAAGATTACCAGTACTTACATTTAACATAACAGGGTGACATAACGCAATATTCGGTCACTTACCGATTGATGTAACACTATCAACTTGCGTCGCGAACTGAATTCCTACCTGAGAATGACCTCGCTCAGTTTACACACGCCGAATTCATCATAATAAGTGGCTGGAAAAAATACAAAAAATATAGATATAACCGCGCGTTTGTGGCCAAGTTAATGACCGGACAGAGTAAGGATGGCCAGGGGCCACCGAATGAAATTAGGGACCAGCGTTTCTACCTACCACTCCCATAAGGGCAATCTCTGGTTTACGCAACTGCTAGGCTGAGGAACTGCTATGAAACTGCTGTGCTGACAACTGACATAAATACAACTGCTACAGCTGCAGATGCTGTACGTGCACTGGTATTTAGTTTAAACTGCTTCAGCTGCAGCTGCTGGGGATGAAACTGTCAGTTAGATTTATTACACTGCAGATACAACAACAAGAGCTGGAACTGCTATGAAACTGTTGTACTGATAACAGATAGAGATGCGACTGCTGCAAGTGCAGATGCTATAAATAGATTGGTATTTAGTTTAAACTGCTTTAGCTGCACCTGCTGGGGATGAAACAGTCACAACTGCAAGAGATGGAACTGCTATGAATGTAACTGCTGTAGAAGCATAATTTCTTTATTTTAGCTTGCTTATAATTTTTCTCAGATGTAATTAAAAACTAATTCGTTAGCTGTATATTATGTTTAGCACATTCACCAGAATTTTGTAAACTTCATCAGAAATAAAAACATTTTTTCCAACAATTATCATCAAATGCTGAGAAATTTTCCTTTTTCTCAATACAAGACAGTTACAATTCCCCGAAAAAGACAGCAGACTTTATTAGGAAAGGGAAATGATCAGACCTTTCGCTCCAAAGTTCGTCATCTTTAATCTCCGCAAATTTGTGGAAAAGAATTTCACGACGAGTGAACTTGGAAGAAGTAACTCACACAGTGTAGAAAATATATACTACTACTTTTTTTTATAGCTGCTAGGCTGTCTCGCCCACACCCTTAAAGAATTTTTTCAGGGAATAATTACCTCAAATTGTTGGTTTGTTTAACTTTTCTCTCTCGGTTTCTCTCTTTCCACTTCTTTCCAAATCACTTCACCTTGCAAAACATGCTTGTTATAACCTTTTTAGTAAAGTCCGTGATTTGAGGAGTGTATCAGACAACGACTTTCAAAATAGATTAATTATACGGTACAAATATTTGGCTTTACATTTTAGGATTGTTTAGTTGTGTGCTAAACCCTGAAGCTTCAATATAAAAAATCCAGACTCAAAATTTCACTTTCCACTTCACGTAAATGCTTTTTGAAACCGCCGCTCACTCTGATAAAGTAGTAATTTCACTCTTGCCGCGAAAAACAGTCCTTTTAAGTTCAGAAGGGTTTTTTAGTGTGAAAATAGTCCAACTCAACTGGTTTGGTACCTTCGTAATCAACATTTTTTGTCGAGAAATGTCAAGGTCAACGGCCTGCGTGCCTTTGTATGTGTGTGCGTGCGTCTCTTTGTAGAACTGGAAAGGTGCCAGCAGTAGCCCCTACGGAACAACGCCATACAGTTTATGAGAGCCCAGTACTGTAGTTTTCTTTTTGCTCCCGTCCTCTCTCTCTCTCTCTCTCTCTCTCTCTCTCTCTCTCTCTCTCTCTCTCTCTCTCTCTCTCAACGCTATGTTCTCTATCAAAGGGTGTTTTGAAGTGAATTTTGAGGATTGTGTACTTATGGTTTATTAATGTAAAGACCATATTGCACAGACATTCAACCTAATACACACACACGTAAGGAACAGACTCACAGACAACCAGTCAGATACAGTGTGTATATACAGTATATATGTGTGTGTGTATGTATGTATGTATGTATGTATGTATGTATTTATTTACACTTCAGTAAATATTATCTGTCGTAACTTCTCTGTAATACTTAATAGAGTGTTATCGGCTATTAGAAGCGAAACCAAGAAAGTGTAGACTCAGCACACTTAAAAGCCAAGATCTTGAAATAAAAGGGTGTGGTACTCTGGAAAGGTTTAGTGGATAAACAGGGTGTGGACTTTTCTGTCTTTGTTTTGTTTAGTGAGAGAGAGAGAGAGAGAGAGAGAGAGAGAGAGAGAGAACTAAGCTCAGTAAAAATCCAGGCAGGAAATTCCCAGGAAAGCTGATAACAGGTTGTTTTCGTTTGAATGGATTACAGATCATGGTAAACATTTATTCTCTCTCTCTCTCTCTCTCTCTCTCTCTCTCTCTCTCTCTCTCAGGCATTTTAGGTGGGTGTCAGTCTTTCTTGAAGCAAGTATTTGAGTTTTCCTTATAACTAATGATATTTTGCTGCATTGTTAAGATAGCTTTGATGGAAAAATGATAAAGTTGTTTGAATGAAACTTGCTCAGCGATTAAGTTTCTGATTATCTAAGAAATTATGGCATCACAGAAACAGACAAGTAGAAAAATGTTATATATCAGGGATAGATCAGAATTAAAAATGCCGTTCAATACCACAACTGCAACTCTGCTCATTCTCTGAATGTTTTGTCTGACTCTCGGAAGTGTTTCAGACACGTCATCTCTTTGCTATTTCCTACTTCTTTCTTTTATTACCTTTGATTCTCGTATTCAAAGTCTAAAGGACAATTTCCTCTCGTCGGTAAAGTATTCGATAGAACTCACTGATTGAGAGCAAGACGAATTTATTGGCCACTTCAGACGACCATCAAAAGAAATAGGATTCGCGCTGTCTAAGGAACCGGTGACGTCACGGAGTGCCTCGAGTCTGTCTTTTACCGCACACCCACCCCCTCTCTCTCTTTTCTCTCTCTTCTCTCTCTCTCTCTCTCTCACACACACACACACACACACACTGACACACACACACACACTAACTTGAATTTAACGCTCCAGTGAACAGTAATAAAAGACATTGAACAATACCCTTTTCAAACTAATGCAAGACAACAGTCCTCACACTTTCCCTCCCAGGATTTTTTGTCTTTGCGCGTGTGCCTGTGTATAAATACATTTAAGGCCATATGTGAAGTGCATTGTACAAATGTTGTCCATTTTTTTGTTTGTTTTTTGTTTTGTTCTGTACCAATTGCACATCATACCAGCAAGAGAGATGGTTTTCTGTTTTTGCTGTTGTTAAAGATTTAAGTGGAGTGACAGCACGAGCTCTTTCCCGTAATGATTTTCAGATTTTGTACTAGTTTATATCTTTTATTATCCTGTAGCTAACCAGAGCTAAAATCGTTGCAATTTGTATATTTACATATATTATATATATATATATATATATATATATATATATATATATATATATATATATATATATATATATATATATATATATATATATATATATATATATATATATATATATATATATATATAGATATAGATATTATAAACATGTGTGTAGGTACTTTGATAAACATAATAGTAAATGTATATATATGTAGCATAAAATATGACTCGACATGATCAGCAAAATGGAATAAAATTTCCAATTTTTCTTTCCAGGTAAGAAACGAAAATCTCAGAGTTCCCCTCCTCGAGAGTTACCTTGTAAGGAATGTGGTAAGTCTTAAGCGATTTTACTCCACCTTTTCTTCCTCCGCCTCCTTTTCTTTTTTCTCCTTTTCCTCCTTCCCCTCCCGCTCCTTCTCCTCTTCTACCTCCTCCTCCTCCTCCTCCAACTCCCCTCCTCCTCCTAGAAAACAGAATAATCAAGGAAGTGGACAGACAAGCGTCAATGTGTAAATCAGATCTTATCAAAAACAGTTTTAGTAACAGCAGTTCGCCTTGCTGGACGCCTTCTCATTAATCCAGTTTCAGAATCGTGATCCGACAGTTTGCGATCGCCGTCATTCAAATGTCATCGTTGGAAAAAAGAAAAAGATTGGCTTTCATTTTATATTATTTTAAGTTTCATGTAAATGTCATTTTAGATTCAAGAATTATACTGAACATTTATGCGTGATATGCAAGAGTTCTCATTCAAGGTTTTTTTTTATGTATTCTTTTTGTCTTTTAAAGAACTCGTATCTGCGTAAAAGGACTTGATAAGGATTGCAAGGTTTGAAATGTCAGAAGTTTATGTCAGAGTAATATAACGTAACGCATATATGCGTGCTTACACGCAAGCACACAAACACACACACACACACACACACACACACACATATATATATATATATATATATATATATATATATATATATATATATATATATATATATATATATATTGTGTTTGTGTGTCTATGTGTGTTTGGGAAAAAACAATGCTATGATGGAGGATATGACAGTTAGAGAGAAATAGATAACTTGAAGGAAACGTGTCCTAAGACCTAAGTAGGCAATGAAAAAACACATCCGTCGTTACCGATTATAAACGAAAGTATAAAGTGAAAGGAAAGCGTTGATCATTAAGGACAGAAAGTGAAAGTGACTTAGAATCGACAAAGTTAATGAGTTCATGACGGAGAGAAAGGCGTAGATAAGGAAACATTTCCTACCTTTATCTCTCCTTTCGCCTATTTCCTAGCGAGCCTTGATGTGAATCTATGACCTAACAATACCTGTCAGTCATCAGGCGACTTGGATATGAACTTAAAGTATGCGAATAAGACGTTGAATAAAGACTTGGAAATTATTCTACGGCAGAGAAAACATTGTAAATAATGTTTAGACTGATGAGAATACAATTCTTCTTCTTGTTTTTATTTCTTAGCGAGACATGGTGTGGTGAAATCTGCCACCATTTAAGCAGTGTTTAGAGGCCTGATTTCTCTAAACAATGGGGTCTCGCTCAGTAAACGAAGTCCTATAGTGTTTAAATACACATTGTTTTTACGCTGTCCAGCCACAGCTTGGCAAGATGAGCTTGTCCAAAGGATGTGTTGCAACTGACTAGTCTTCACGGGAGGCTTTCATTTTTTTTTTTTTTTTATTTCCTGTATGAAATAGTAGATTTTTTTTTCAAAATACAGGTATGTTCCACAGCTCATTCTCTAACTTTCAACCCGGCGTATACAGAAAGCTTTTTATTTATTTTTTTTTTATAAGATAATTAATTTTGTGTCAAAATCTAAATTTCAATCGCTCTTGTTTATGAATCTTGTTTATAAATGTAATTAAACGCTTTGAATTTAGCTCTTAAGAATTATTAAGAAATCTGTTGCCCTTTTTAAAAATCATACTTTCGATAAAGCGATAAATTTTGTGCCAAAATGTAGGACGGTTTAAAAGATTTCTATCTAAATTTCAGCCCCTCGTTTTTATCTTTATAAGATCTGCTAATTAATTTTGTATATAAATATAATTAAACCCATTGAATTTAGCTCTTTGAATTATAAATTAATATTTTTTCGATCTGGTATACTTAGAAGTAAATTTCAAATATTACAAAAATGATTTTCGGAGACGGTCAGTGTCGCAACCTCACTTATTCAGTGTCATCAGACCCCTTTCCTGTTCGTATAAGGAAAGGTAAGCCTAGTCCCGATTAATATAAGTGCACACGCGTGAAAACCACTGAGGCAACAGAGAGAGAGAAAGAGAGAGAGAGAGACGGATATGCAAAACCGTGGTGGAAACACGTTTCATCCGCTAATAAGTTCGTAACAAACGAAGCAAGAAACTTCTTCCTTTTTTTATGCACCGCAGAGTATACCAGAAGGACCCAAAGAAATTTTTCTTCTTCTTCCTCTTTTCCTCCTCCTCCTCCTCCTCCTCCTCCTCCTCCTTCTTCTTCTTCTTCTTCTTCTTCTTCTTCTTCTTCTTCTTCTTCTTCACATGTTTATTTCGAAGTTAACGCTAGGGTTCTGATGGTGATCTGACCACTGGCGTACTTCCTGAACACCTGCGCTGAATGGAAAGGGAAATAGAGAGAGAGAGAGAGAGAGAGAGTCGTATTTTTATTTACCAGTTTTTACTTACGTAATCTGTTTCCTTATCTGAATAAGAAACGGGTTTCAAACTGAAATATTTTCTTGATATAATAGTAATATTATATGGTATTTTTAGTTAATAGCGTGTAATTACTTTATCTGTTTCCTTATTTAAATAAGAGACGTATTTAAAACTAAAGTATTTTATTGACTTAATAAAAACATTAAATCGTATCTTTATATAATAATATTCTTTACTTTAAAGAAAAGGAATTTAAACCTGCATTTTCTTGGTAATTACTCAGAGATTAAAAACTAAGAGATTGCTGATAATGACGATAGAAAGACAAAAAAAAAACTTTTGTGAAGCAATAACGGATATGCAATGAAGAGGAAATGGAGGATGCACGTCATTTATTATTGTTTTTTTTTTTTTTTTTTTATTTTTTATTATTTTTTTTTTATTATGAGTTTGGCAATTTGAGGTGGAAAGAGGTGAAAGGGACGAATTAGAAGCTTTGCAAAGTTCGATTTTAATAGGAACAGTGGGAGATTTTTCTTGTAGATGACCTAAATGGAATTATTTTATATATGAGAGAGAGAGAGAGAGAGAGAGAGAGAGAGAGAGAGAGAGAGAGAGAGAGAGAGAAAGATCATTTAGCTTCATTTCGTCCGCTGCTTAAATTAGACTACATCTTGACACAAAAAAAATATGGTATAAAAATTGTAGCAGTGTAGACGGACAATTCAGAATATCGTTCCTCTTTCCATTAAAAATTCAATCGATTTTTATCCACGGACAAACAAAATAAAAAACGGATGACAAATGAATTTATTTGTTTCACACTAGGTTCCAGCATCGACAAAGACAAAGTAAAACCTGAAATATCTTTATACATTTCAAGAAGAGCGTGAACAGGTAACAAAGGAATTCTGTATGCCATTTTTAGTCAGCTTCCAGCATTCGACAACTAAATAAACAAAAGATTTTCAAAATATCTAGCCAATGTTGTGGATAGAGTAGCCGCCATGTCTTTACATATTCCCCGTTCTAAAATGGCAAGCAGTATTAATTCACGTTCAAGAAGAGTAAGAATAATTAATAGAAGGGTTCTATATCCCACTTTTCATCAGCTTTCAACACACTGATGTTGTGGACAGATCAGCAGCCGTGTCTTCATATATTCCTCGTTCTGAAATTGCAAGCAATATTAATTCACGTTCAAGAAGATGAAGAACAGGTGAAAAAGGAATTCTGCTTGACATTTTTAGTCACCTTCCATCATTCGACGACAGACAAACAAACAAATAGAATCTACCGAATGCTGTTGATAGATCAACCGCCATGTCTTGTTTGCTGGAACCGTTCGCTACAGACTGCTCGGTGGTTTCCCCTTCTCACAGCTCGTAAGGATAATAATAATGGACGGTAAACCGAACTACTGTAACCTTGAATTCGTCCTGTTTTTCCCACGGGTTACATATCCCCCCTTTGCGCGACGCCTCTTCGTTGCAAAGTTAATGGTACTGTCATTCTCCATAGTAAAGTATTATCAGAGTAATGCCTTAGTCATTGTTTGATGAAGAATTTCCTCTTTATCGTGGTTCTCATAGACTCTTCTTCGTTTGCTGGTTGGTTTGTTCCTTCTTCCTCTTCTCCTTCTTCTACTTCTTCTGCTATGTACGTTAAGAGAATGTAGGTAGTTTTCCTTCTTCTTTTATTCTTCTTCTTCTTCTTCCTCTATGTGCGTTAGGAGAATCTAGGTAATTGTTCCTTCTTCTGCTGCTTCTTCTTCTTCTTCTTCTCTTCTTCTTCTTCTTCTGTGTACGTTAACTAAATTTAGGTTTTCTTTCTTTCTTCTGTCTTCTTCTTCTGTATACTCGGAGGAAGTCAGGACATTTTATTGACCCTCTCCTCTTTCTTCCGTGCAAAGGAAGAGCATATAGGTAATTTACCTACAGATTCCTGTTATTTCTCAAGTTTTTCTAAGTAGACGAAGGAAAACAGTTAAGTCCTTTCGCTATCTATAAATCTCTTTTGTATATAAAGCAGAAAAATAATATAGGTCATTTACCTGAAGTTATTTCTTCTTGTAAATTTTTCTAATTAGACAAAGTTGATTCATCAATTAAGCAGAAAATTATGGATATTTCTCTCCTAATCTGCTTCATATCCTTCTGTGTACACTAAGTGAATAAAACACAGTTAGTTTATTTCCTTCTATGAAAACTAAGTAAATAAAATACAGACAAACTAATTTTAAAAACTAAGATTAAAAACTCAAGCATATTCCTTGACCAATCATGGAAACTTCCGCGTCTTCTGATCATGCGCAGAAAATTAATACTATGCACAAGTACCGGTGACGCATCTTACCGGAACTGAGCGGCGCCCCCTCCCATTCCATTCCCCTCCCTTTTGTGAATGACTAGGGAAATAATTCGCTTTGTGCCACTCTGACAAAACAAGAAAGAGACAGTCGTCCGAGTCACTGCTTATAATACCTTAGCGACTGGTAACCTTGACATTGCCTATACTTCTACTTCTTCTGTTTGTTTGTAAGACTTCTGGTGCCTCAGTTTACATCTTTCTTGTTCCCATTTCATTCTTTGTATGCTCCTCACCGTATGCTCAATCCCTCTTCACTGGTTCTACTTATCGTATTACTTATGTATCTATCAAATTATTATGCTTATCGTATTACTTATGTATCTGCTAAATGTCAAATTATTATTTTTTTCTAATATTCAATAACTGGTAATTCATACAAACGAAACCAATAATGTATTCATTTTGCAAGGCTGCCTTGTTATAAGCTTAGAGACAGAGAGACAGACAGACAGACAGACAGACAGACAGACAGACAGACAGACAGACAGATTAATTAAAGATGTGAAATTGAGAAGAAAAATCAATTAAATGCCAGAAACAAAACTAGATCGGATGGAACAATTTTACTGACTTTGTGATCTCTCAAGACCTCAAATTATTGTATGTATATATATATATATATATATATATATATATATATATATATATATATATATATATATATATATTTATATATATATATATATATATATATATATATATATATATATATATATATATATATATATATAATATTATATACATATATTAATATATATATATATATATATATATATATATATATATATATATATAATATACAGTATATACATATACCGGTATAAATAAGAAAGCCTTAGTTTCTGTAATAAATAATTTTATATATTTTATTTGATAAACGACCGAATTCCTCATTGTCAAGAATATCAGAGTAGACATAGATAATCAATTTCCTTTCCTTTTGAAACCTGGAATGTCTGAAAGCAATTTGCCTTTGGGGGTTGACCTAATTCTGAGTTCCTTTAAATGCAAAAATGTCTGTAATTCTTTCATGCAATTTTTTTTTATGAAATTACGAAGAAAATCTTTTGGAGTTTCGACACTTTTTTCTTAAATCTGACAAAGTAATATGGGTGTTTTTTTATGTTATCAATATGAATAAGTTTTTATAAATATATATATATATATATATATATATATATATATATATATATATATATATATATATATATATATATATATATATATATATATATATATATATATATATGTATATATATATATATATATATATATACATATATATATATATATATATATATATATATATATATATATATTTATATATATGTGTATATATATAAATTTTATATATGTACATATATATATATATATACTGTATATATATTATAAATATTTTAATATTCTTACATATATATAATTTCTGTATGTATAAATATACACACACACACACACACACACACACACACACATCATATAGATATAAATATAAAATTTGGTAGTAATGTTTCCTGTATCTACTTAAGCATGAATGGTTAAGTAGCCTATGTACTGTACATGGTATAATATCCTTTTTAAGTAAAAAGATTTGATACCTAATTGAACTTCTTCGAATCTGACATATTACGAACCACAAAAAAAAAAAGACAATAATCCACAAAATTTATTCAAATATAGTCAATAGCTCGGACCAGGAAGTGACGTAATTAGGGGGTAATTGAGCTGCAAAACTCTCTCATGAAGTAATTGCTGTAATTAGACGCCCTCAGACTCAAGATATTTGCTTTTCTCCTTTATAATCGGTTTCTCCAACAGCACCTGGGAGAGATTTCGTAGATTTTTTTTCTTAATTTATTGTAGTATGAGCCTGCACAGTAGTATAGTTGTAGCACGATCCTCTGCAACAGCATCGTTGTAGTACGAGCCTGAGCAATAGCACAGATGTAGTACTAGCCTGAGCAATAAGAGCACAGCTGTAGTACGAGCCTGCATAATAACATCGTTGTAGTATGAGCCTGCGCAGTAGCATAGTTGTAACACTTAGGCAAGAGCATCGTTGTGGTGCGAGCCTGCGCAATAACATCGTTGTAGTACGATATTGCGCAAGAGCAGATGTAGTACGAGCCTGTGCCATATTTACAAGCCTGCACAATAGCATCGTTGTAGTACTAGCCTGCGCTATAGCTCAGTTGCAGTACGATCCCGCGCAATAGCGTCGTTGTAGCACAAGGCTGCGCAATAGCATCGTTGTAGTACTAGCCTGAGCAAAGCAACGAGCCTGCGCAATAGCATAGTTGTAGTATTATCCTGCGCAGTGGCATAGTTGTAGTGCTAAAATATAGCGTCTTCGTAGTACTAAAGCAATAGCACTGCTGTAGTACTAGCCTGAGCAATAGCGTCTTCAACGCAACGGAGGAACCGGTTTTAGTTTTGACTTCGAAACCCGGTACGCTGATGGCGGTTAGCCAGGTTGGGACGTCAGATCCCGGGCTCGGTTTTGTCTATTTATCTTCCAAGGTTACCAAGTACGCGCGTCGTCTCTCTCTCTCTCTCTCTCTCTCTCTCTCTCTCTCTCTCTCTAAGCGCGCGCTCACACACACACCTGTCAAATAAAAATGCAAGATGTGTATCTTGAATTTTGTATTTTGACAAACACACTATATAGTATGAAAATCAATAAAGTGCTTAATTACATAACTATTAAGCTTTGATTTTCGTCTTGAAACTTTTAAGCTTAACAGTAATTACGAGAACACTAAAAAAAAAAATAAATAAATAAAACAAAATTTTAAAAGTTAAGCAGGAATATATAAGATGAATTACTGGTATCGGAAGCTTTACATGTCCTAAAACCATTAAGCCTAATAGTAATTGCGAGATCACTGAATAAATTGAAATTAACTTAAATAAAATAAAATGAACCTATATCTGATGAACGAGAACAAGAAACCACAATGCCCTAGGATTTGATAACTTTGCATATATTTGTTTATTTTTTGGCAAATGAACTTTCTTGTCAAAGACATCTAGAAGTTATTATTGAGCCAGGGGCGCCATCAAAACGACAAATTAGATGCCATTCAGAGACAAAAAAACTGAGACGAGAAGACAGTTCCGCATACAACAGGTATTTAGCGGACGACAAGTCTCTAGTACTAAAAAGAAAAAAATAAAAAACCTTCTCTTGGCCTCTTATGGGTCTGAGATATTTGCAGAGTTCCTTAAGCACGGCAGTTGTTGTTTATAGTTTGTTTTTTTCTGAGTGTTTTTCTTTGTTTTTTCTTAATTTGAGTTTGCAATACATGACGGGAGGGTAAAATAGTTAAATGTTATGTACCAATTGGAGTCCCTCAGAATCTGATGAATTAACAAAAGTCCTTGAAAAGGCAACTATTGTTGTTGTTTATAGAATTGTGTTGCTTAGCGTAAGTTTATAACAATTATAAAATAAAAAACAAATAAAGAAAGATGTCTTTCTTTGTTTTTTTTTTTACTTAGTTATGGTACAATATGGGAAGTGAAATTAGTAAAATGTTAGTACCGCTTCTGTCTCTCAGAATCTGGAAATTGACAAAATTCCTAGAGCAGGCAGTTATTGTTGTTGTTCATAGAAATGTGTTGCGTAGTGTGAGTCTATAACAATTATAAAACAAACAAAAAATAAAGAAAAACTTTCTGCTTTGTTTTTTACTTAGTTTTGATACATTATGGGAGATAAAAATAGTAAAATTTTATGCACCACTTGGGTCCCTCAGATTTTGAAAAATTAACAAAAACCCTTCATCAGCCAGATACTGTCGTTTTTTATGAAATTGTGTTGCTTAGAAAAAATAAACAAATAAGGGAAAATGGATTACGGACTGCTCTGTGAGCAAGAGCCCGTGCTGGCATAAAGTCAGCTTAATCAAGAACAGCATCATGAAAACGGTATGAGTATCACTCGGTGCCACTTCAGATTTTAAGGAGTCTACTGAGTCCCTTGAGCACAGCAGCAGTTTCTGGCGTTTAACAACTGTAGTTGCTTTGTTGCAAGTTTCGCAATATTGAGGCATTGGCTGACCCGTACTTTCATATCCCTTGATTTTGTTTTTACGACCATGACAAGGTCAACAGCTTTTCACTGGCGTTTATGCTAAAGATACAGACAAGATACAAAGGTTAATACTCTTTGGTAATTCTACAGAAGACCTCAACACGGAGATATCGTCTATAAATAAAATTTTTTCTCCGTTGAGAGGTAGTCGCGTCAATGCACCTACACGGTGCACAGTAGGCGTTGCTTAAGGTTCTTTGCGGCGTCCCTTAGCCCCCTAACTGCAACCCCTTTCGTTTTTATACTGTACCTCCATTCATATTCGCTTTATTCCATCTTTCCACCCTCTCTTAACAATTGTTCCTTACTCAGCTGTGAGGTCTTCATCCTGTTACACCTTTCAAACCTTTTATGCTCTCAGTTTCCGTTTCAGCGCTGAATGACCTCATCATAGGTCCCAGCGCTTGGCCTTCGGCCTAAATTTTATATTCCATTCCATTTCAGTTTCTTGACTGAACAATATATATAAAAATTCACTATCTTTTGTTTATATTTTTACGTCCATTCCCGCAGAGCTTTCCTGTAATAGTATATAATTCTTCTTTCTTATAAAGAACGAAGGGTATCACCCTTCATTATTTATAAGGAAAAGGCGTAAAATACCTTTCGATATATTCTATGTTCTGTCTGTTATTAACCGTTTTCCCAACCCTGAAATAAGCAGAGGGCGAATGTAATCTATGGTCTTTAAAAAGTCCTGCCAGATAACCGAGCGAGCATCTCTCTCTCTCTCTCTCTCTCTCTCTCTCTCTCTCTCTCTCTCTCTCTCTTATGGTATTTAAGAAGACCCACCAAATACACACTAGTAAAGAAGGAATTTGAAAACAAGGCAAGGACTTCCCTATCTTTAGGTTTTGTACGATTGACCCCATACCTCCTCTCTCTCTCTGTCTCTCTCTCTTATTGGTACTCTCTCAAGGAAAACCTCCCTCTTTATAGGTATTTCTCTCTCTCTCTCTCTCTCTCTCTGTCTCTCTCTCTCTTATTGGTACTTAAGAAGAAGACCCACCAAATACCCGGTAGTAAAGATGGAATTTAGAAACAAGGAAAACCTTCCCTATTTATAGGTATTTTACGATTGACGACCCTCCCACGCCTCTCTCTCTCTCTCTCTCTCTCTCTCTCTCTCTCTCTCTCTCTCTCTCTCTCTCTCTCTCTCAAGAAGACCCACCAAATACCACAAGAAAGGTGGGCTGTGAAAACAAGGCAAAAACTCCCCTATATTTAGATTTTTTACGATTGACGACCCCCTAAGCCTTCTCTCTCTCTCTCTCTCTCTCTCTCTCTCTCCACCAAGTACCCACGAGTAAAGAAGGACTTCCCTATTTTTAGGTATTTTACGATTGACCCCTACACCTCTCTCTCTCTCTCTCTCTCTCTCTCTCTCTCTCTCTCTCTCTCTCTCTCTCTCTCTCTCCCCACCAAGTACCCACGAGTAAATAAGGACTTCCCTATTTTTAGGTATTTTACGATTGACGACCCCTTACACCTTCTCTCTCTCTCTCTCTCTCTCTCTCTCTCTCTCTCTAAATAAGGACTTCTCTTGACTCTCTCTCTCTCTCTCTCTCTCTCTCTCTCTCTCTCTCTCTGTAAGGAAGATGATGATGATGGCATCCTTTCAAGGACTCCCGAAGAAGCTCATTGCTATAAAAAAAAAAACTGTAAGAACCCCCTTTTGCTGACGTGTGTTCAAGGAGACTTGAAGATTCGTGATGGGAGGATTTCAACTTTTTTTTTTCTTTAATTCGAGACTTTTGCTCTCTCGTGGTTTACCGACGTTCGAGCTCATCAATTAAACAGGGGGCGTTTTGGGGGAAAGAGGAAGGTGGTTCCTTTAGGCTAAAAAAAAAAAGGAATCCTTTAGAATTCGTAAAACAAATTTAAAATAACGGAAACAGATATATGAGGTTTAAAACAGTTTGTTATTTACTTACAGGATAGTATTGATCTTTCGTCTATATTAAAGCCAGTTTCTATTTTCTTTATTCAGGCAGTAAATTCTAGTTTTGTGGGAACCATTAATAATAATAATAATAATAATAATAATAATAATAATAATAATAATAATAATAATAATAATAATAATAATAATATGTGAAGGTAACAGACCCTCTTTCAAGCAAGTTTTGTTAAAGAGAATGGCAGTGTAAGTGGAATTGATTTTACATATGATCTTCTCAGTTCTTCTTATTATTTTCTTTTCGTCAGGGCTGATATTTGCTAATAACTGGCCGATGTTCATAAATATCAGCCCTGACGAGAGGAAAATAATAAGATGAATTGAGAAGACCATATATAAAATCAATTCCACTGATACCGCTGTTCTCTTTAACAAAATAATAATAATAATAATAATAATAATAATAATAATAATTATATTATTAATAATATTATTATTATTATTATTATTATTATTATTATTATTATTATTAATTAATAAATTAAATAGTTCTTTAATTTTCATTTTGGAGGAACTACTCACAAGCGTGTATTATTATGATAATAATAAAAATGATAGTCATCGTCATTATCATCATCATAATAATAACTAATAATTTCATGTGTAGTATAATAATAATAATAATAATAATAATAATAATAATAATAATAATAATAATAATAATAATAACACCACATTCACAAATAATTACCCACAATAGAGATTAACAAATTATATACGATTATTTCGCGCGACCTTCAATTTCATTTTTTTCCCGATGAAGCCATTGCAGCCCACTTTGTGAAGATGGGTAATCGTTCAGTAATTTTAGGCACTCGAAAGGCCATAATTTATTAATAGCGACAAACAAGGCTTTGCGTATACGCTTTGACTAATCATTAATGAAAATGCCTTCGTTGTTATACGCATTTTAATGACTCACTTCCTCTCTCTTTCTGTGTCGCGTGATTCAGTCAGTCGATGGTCGAGTGTTTTTTTTTTTTTTCTTGAAATTATGTCGTTTTTTAAAGGAGAGGAATAATGTAAATCGTTTATTTTATTTATTTGTTATTTGTTTATGTTTATTTATAAACAGTTTATGTGCTTGTCCATCTATTTATTTATCTGTATATTTATTCATTTGTTTAATTATTTTTATATTTGTTTATTTATCTGTTTATTGATCTGTTTTTTATATATATGTGCATATATTTGTATATTTATACATTTATTAATTTCGTTATTTGTATTTATTTATTTAGCTGTTTTTTGTTTATATGTACTGTATATTTATTTGTTTATTTATTTATTTATTGAATTATTGCTATACGTGTATATTTATTTTTTCATTTTTGTATATTTATGTTTTTGTATATTTATCTATTTATATATTTATTTATCTGTCTTTTTGCAAAGTCCGTTTCCAACAATTCTTAATCTACCTTGTCAGTCGTGGAAATTGGTAAGCTTTTCCTCACAACCTAATAATCAAAATAAATATCCATATTATTAATAACCCGGATAAATATCCATATTACTTAATACCCCAAATAAACATACTAATAAAATATAATTACAACGCCTAACTGATTTGCCCTTCGCCGTAATTTAAGTACTTATCAGTAGTGTCTGCTCACCTGCTTACGGGCTCACCTGCTCAACTGCTTATACCTGCTTAATCTTGCGTAACTTCCGGCGTTTCTGTTACCGCCGTTGTTTTCTTAATGAAGGAAATCATTAATTCTCATTGCGTACTCGACGCTTTGTAATCTCTCTCTCTCTCTCTCTCTCTCTCTCTCTCTCTCTCTCTCTCTCTCAGTACCTACATAAACTTGTATGTTTACATGTACGGATGGATGTATGCATTTAAACAAGTGCACCTGGTAGTGATTTCATTTTTATGTTAGCATGATATTATCATTTTTCCAGTAGATGAAGATTTTATATATATATATATATATATATATATATATATATATATATATATATAATATATATATATATATATATATATATATATATATATATATATATATATATATAAAAATATATATATATATATATATATATATATATATATATATATGCTTAAAAAAATCGCAGTAGATGCCCGTGACTTCAGTGAATAAGCGAATTCTACAGGAAAAAATGAATGCATATAAAATGGTACTTGTTGTAACTTTTTATTTAGCTTGAAACATGTATTTTATAATAATAATAATAATAATAATAATAATAATAATAATAATAATAATAATAATAATAATAATAATAATAATAATAATAATAATAATAATAATGTATGATTCAGAAATAGGAATCTCATAGATAGATTTTATCACAAGATCATGCACTGTCATTGTATGCAATTATTTGTATAATTCATTGATTGTTTTTAACGTGATGTTAAGTCTCATTTCATTTTTCGATCACAGTTTTATAAGAGCAGATTTTCTTAGAGATTTTCTGGACTGTCTAAAACAATTAAAAAATTTATTAATGTTAAATATACTTTCATATTTAATGTCCAATTTTAGGCCACTGTTTTCCAAAAATTTTATGTAGAAATCTAAAATATAAGATAATAAAATGAATATGGAGACTTAGAGAGGATTTTCTAAAGCTAACTGGAACAATTATCAAATTGATTAATGTTAGTTACACTTGCAAATTTAATGTCCATTTTAGCCCACTATTTTCTTAAAAAAAAAACCTAACAATTCTTAAACTGATTAATGTTAGATATACTTGCATATTAAATATCCATTTTTAGGCCGATGTTTTCTAAAAACTTTAAAAATATACTTTCATATTTTATGTCCATTTTATGCCAATATTTTTTTAACTTTACATAGAGATCTTAAAAATATATTTTTTCATATAGAATGTTCATTTTAGTCCAATATTTTCCAAAAAAAAATAAATTTAAATATAGTTCTTAAATAAAATAATAAAATCAATATGGAGATATCTCTTGCTTTCATCCGCAAGTCAGCTTGGTGATCCCCCTCACAAAGACTTTCCTAAACTTTTTCGGAACATGCATGGAGTGTGACCCCTTGACCCTTCCAAGCATTGACCCCTTCAGGATGCAAGGCAGGCCCTTCAAAACAGGATACCATGAATGCGTCACTTCCGCTAGGACTCCTCCTCTTTCTTCTTCTTCTTCTTCTTCTTCTTCTTCTTCTTCTTCTTGTGTTTCTGTTTCTTCTTCTTCTTCTTCTTCTTCTTCTTCTTCTTCTTCTTCTTCTTCTTCTTCTTCTTCTTGCAGAGGGCGTTGAGATAGAAGATAGAGGAACAGATCAAGATGATATCAAGATAGAGTACAGTCCAATCCAGTGATGTTATCACGCCCTGGGACGCCCCAGAGGACGATTATGGGGTTATTTTACAGCAAACCCGGGTCAAAATATATATTAAACAAGGTCCACCTGCTCAGGTTAAGCCCTTACAAGTGATTGGACAAGTAACAGACCAGTTTCCACCAGTTTTCAATCTTCCAGACTGGTTTAAAAGCTCGCTGTTCCTGTTCTTGAGTCAGTTAGGCCTAGTCTGGCGTTCTGTCAGACTGAAAGGCAGCTTTGGGATGGCTACATGTCATGTTCAGTCCGTCAGTTCGAATTAAATTCGGGATTATAAGGCTTAAAAATGGACCAGAGGAGAGGTCAGATTGATAAATGTTATTTTGGAGGGGTCTTCAAACATGCTTAAGAATGTGGAATATCAAATAAGAATACTTTTTTTCGTTGCTGTTACTGGATCTCTAATTAGATACTTGTCTTTGTATTTCGAAGAAGACTGTATATTCAGACAATAATGTATGTATGTATGTATGTATGTATGTATGTATGTATGTATGTATGTATGTATGTATGTATGTATGTATGTATGTATGTATATATATATATATATATATATATATATATATATATATATATATATATATATATATATATATATATATATATATATATATATATATATATATATATATATATATTACGTGTATATATATATATATACACACACATAATATATATATATCCATATATATAGTCCATCATTCATATATATACACATATTGTCATAGTCCATCATTCACAGTTATTTTAACTTTATTATTATGTCATATTTATTTTTGTCACTTTATGTATTGCTCTAATGTATTATCAGTTCTGATCTCTTCCATTGTGAAAACTGACTGAGTTTTTTTCCTATTTTATTTTTATGTTGCAGACTGAGTTTTTTATATTGTTTGTTTGCTGAGACGTATTTCAGTGTATGATTGCACGATTGCAACATCCTTTGCAATGAAGACGTTGCCAAGGTAAATTTTTGCCATCTTGCCAATAAGTGTCAGATTTATTTTTGTGAGTGTACACACCCATGCATATATTTAGAATAATGCTTGTTGTTACAAGCGCAAATACAGTATTGTGTTTTTTTTTAATTTGAAATCCGTATTACGAGAATTTTAGAATCTACCCGTTTAAAACATTATTGTTGTTGCTTAGGTTGGTGAAGTATAAATATATATATATGTATATATATATATATATATATATATATATATATATACACATAAAAAATATTTATATATACATACTTATAATTATATACACACATGATATGCTATTCTACACTTGTCTTAATATTTCGAATCAAATACATCCAGAAATGAACATTTTAAACGAAAATATTTATTCAAACACTCAACACTAAATCAGAAGACAAACCTTTCCTAAGCTTACACTGAGATCATATACCCTGGGCATAAGCAATGTTTTTCTCATGCTAAATTGCTTGAGGTCTGACCTGAAGACACCACCAAGGCCAAGGGAATTCGTGAGGTTTTATTGTCTTTTTTTCTGTCTGTGTTTTTCGTTGCAGTTTTGTTTGATTTGTGTATCCTGAGGATATAAGGAAATTTACAAAAACTGACTATATCATTATTAGAAATTGATGCATTAAAACCTCTATACAACAAAATATCTGCAAAATTTAAAGAAAGTATAGATGGCATTCTTTTTTTAAAATGGGTGGATTTAATAGGTTGGGATCTTAGTGTCGTCAGTGCACCTCATGTGGTACACTGTAGGCATTACTTAAGGTTCTTTGCAGCTTGCCTTTGGCATCTTGCTGCAACCCCTTTCATTTCTTTTACTGTACCTCTCTTTCTTCTATCTTCCTTTCCACCCTCTCCTAACGATTGATTCATAGTGCAACTGCGAGGTTTTCCTCCTGATACGCCTTTTAAACCTTTTTACTGTTGTTTCAGCGCTGAATGACCTCATAGGTCCCAGCGCTTGCGCTTGGCCCTTGACCTAAACTCTATATTTAGTTCAGTTCCGTTGGGTCTTATATTTTTTTTAAGGAGGAATTTTACAAAATGTGATGGTCTAAAGGGAGGTGTGAGTGTTTTTTTTCTTAAAAGGAGGATTTTATAAAATGATAGGAAAATGTTCATTATTCTGAAATACTGTTTGGCAAATTTTTGCTACATGAAATTGTTAAAACTAAATGGAAGAATTTTATAATACCAGACTAAAATGCTCATTATTTTGAAATGATGTTTCGTATTTTTTTATTACATAAAATTGTGAAAATTTTATTGTTCTTTAATAAAGAAATATATGGAAGAATCTGATAAAATCACTGGAAAATATTCGTTATTTTGAACTGGTGTTCTGCATTCTTTTAAGTTACACAAAATTATAAGATTTTTTTATTTTATTCTTTAATAAAAAAAAAAGACTTTAAGATCACAGAAGGATCATATGCCTGTATTGGCATAAATTATCAGGATACATTCTTTTGGTCATAATATATATTTATCGACAAACCTTCCTATATTAAGTCACTGAACAAAACAAAACGTCAAAACAAAACGTGTGAATTTGTCTCAAGACAAAGACTGGGATCAAGAAAATTGGGAGAGACTAACATTCTTTCTTTTCTTAAATTCTTTTCTTTTTTATTCCAATTTTATTCTGCTGCTTCTCTCTTCCTCTGGTCTGCAGAAGAAGATGCGTTATTATTCTTTTTTAGTTGTTGTGGTTTTTTTAGTTCTTGGCGTTGTTTTTTAGTTCTGGGCGTTGTTTTTAGTTGTTGGCGTTGATTTTTAGTTGGCGTTGTTTTTGTAGTTGGTGGCGTTGTTTTTGTAGTTGTTGGCGTTGTTTTTGTAGTTGTTGGTGTTGTTTTTTAGTTGTTGGCGCTGTTCTTTCGTTCTTGGCGTTCTTTTTTAGTTCTTGGCGTTGTTTTTCGTTGTTGCTTTTGGTTTGAGTTGTTCTTGTTTTTATTTGTTGTTGTTATCTTTGTTCTTATTTGTTGCCTTTGTTTCAAGTTGTTCTTTTTAGGTGTTGTCACTATTTTTAGTTTTTAGTTGTCATTGTTTTGAGTTGT
>NC_089746.1:16494694-16517194 GCF_040412425.1 Macrobrachium rosenbergii
AGAATATGGTGTTCATTAAAAAGACATAACAGAAGGCAGTAGGAAATACATAAAGAGCTCAGTTGTTAGAAAAAAGATAAATGAATAAATTAATGAATAAATAGATTAAAATGTACATAAATTATTAAAGCACAAGAAGAATTGTTTTAGGACAGTAATGCATCGCATCTTCGCTTGAACTTTCGAGTTCCAATTGCACGACATCCTCAGGGAGGCTGTTCCACAGTCCAGTGGTGTGAGGAATAAAAGACTTCTGGTTGACCCAAGTAAGGAAACTTTTCCTATGGCTGTTATCATGAAGAATAGGACTTCCAACAGTCCTCCTTTCAGAGCAGGATGTAGGCAGAGAGACAGGAATTCCATGCTTATCTTTCTAAAAGGGCTCGGGACATCACATCTCTTGTACTAACTAAATTCCGTCTTCACCCTCGTTACCTGGTTAAAGTAGTGAGGAAAATTGGGATTATTTTCTTAAAAACTTTCCTCACTTATTCCTCACGTATTCCTCACTTATTTTAATCATTTCCTCTTCGGTTTCTCTTTTTTTTTTTTTGTAAAGTGGTAGTGTCTTGGTCGTTCTGTTTTTTTTTTTTTTTGTACTAAAGTTGTAAGTGGTATTTTTTTATTTCTCTTAGTTTCCTCTACGTGTGTGTTTTTTCCCCCGTGATTTACTTTTTGTCTTGTTTTACACACAGTAATTTACTTGACTCATTCCCACGGGACGATTCTCTGCAGGCTTCTGTTTTTTTTTTTTTTCCTTCTTAAACGACAAAAATATACATCTATAGAGAGGCGTATGTTTTCCCTTCTTAATTGACAAAAATATACATCTATACAGTCATATGTTTTTCCTTCTCGAATGGCAAAAATATACTTCTATAGACAGTCATATGTTTTTCCTTCTTAAATGACAAAAATATACATCTATAGACAGACATACGGTTTTCCTCCTTAAATGACAAAAATATACATCTATAGACAGTCATATGTTTTTCATTCTTAATTGACAAAAATATACATCTGTAGACAGTCATATGTTTATCCTCCTTAAATGACAAAAATATACATCTGTAGACACTCATGTGTTTTTCCTTCTTAAATTACAAAAGTATACATCTATTGGCAGTCATATGTTTTTCCTTCTCAAATGACAAAATATACATTATAATTAGTCATATATTTTCCTTTTTAAATAACAAAAATAGGCATATACAGTCAGGCTTGTATTTTTCCTTTTTAAACTGCAAAATATGTATATACAGACAGGTATATATTTTTCCTTCGTAAATTGCAAAAGTATACATATACAGATAGGCTTACGTTTTTCCTTCTCAAATGACAAACATATATATATACAGAGATGTGTGTAAATGAATTTGTGAGCACGTTTAATCATCTGCCAGTGTTTATGCACTCGATTTTATAGCATTCAATTTTAGATAGTTCCTTGATGGACTAGTATAGAAGCTATACTTAGGAAAGAGTCAAAAGAAATTATCGTTCGGCTCACCGGAGAAATTTGGTGGAAATAAACGCAGGTACTCTCCGTGGCCAGGGTTATTGCAGGCTGCCTCACCTTCCACGTACTCCATAAACTGATTCAGAGTTCAGATGTTCGAAGCTTCGGAAATCGGGTTCGATACCACCACAGGTGATTCGGAGTTCAGATGTTTGAAGATTTGGAAATCGAGTTCGATACTAACACGGTTGATTCAGAGTTCGTGTTCGAAACTTAACGAAAATCGGGTTCGATGCTAACACATTGTTTTAGAGTTGGGGTTCGAGACTTCGAAAATCGGGTCCGATACCAACACAGTTGATTCAGTGTTCGTGTTCGAGACTTAACGAAGATCGGGTTCGGTACTAACGCAGTTTATTCAGCGTTCGTGTTCGAAACTTAACGAAAATCGGGTTCGATACTAACAAAGTTGATTCAGAGTTGGGGTTCAAAGCTTCGGAAGCTGGTTCAGAACTCATTTTCGAGGCATTTTTTAGAGTGACTACCCCCACATCTGATTCAGAGTTCGGATTCGACACTTAAAAAGCCGATTCACAACTTATTTTCGAGACTAAGAAATGACGCCGGACCCATATCAAGAGAATACGAAACTGAATTCAGATCCTAGGTCTAAAACTTCCTAAAGATTCATATATCACTGATTCGAAGCTTCGAAACCAGACAGAGACACGAAGATGATTCGTATCTCACAAAATATCTGAAGCTTCGAAACGTGATTGAGAACTCAGCTTAGCAAACCGAAAACAAAAAATAAAACTTAGAGCATCTATAGTTATCGGTCGATTTTGGATACACCTAACGACTTGCAGAGAGAAAGAGAGAGAGAGAGAGAGAGAGAGAGAGAGAGAGAGAGAGAGCAATGACACTGATATCTTTGTTATGTTGTACCTGAGCGTCCTGCAATTGAAGTTTATTACGTAGACCGAGATTGTCATTACAGAGTCGAGCAGAGTTCAAAATCCGTCAGGTAGTAGCTTGCCTCTCTCTCTCTCTCTCTCTCTCTCTCTCTCTCTCTCATTACCGAGTCACGGACCGTGTAAACCGTTTCTGATTAAGACTTGTGTGTGTGTGTGTGTGTGTGTGTGTGTATGGTTCAGAAAGCTTGGCTTGTTCAGGTGTACCGGGTGTGCTTAGTTCCGGAAGCTTTTGAAAGCACGGTACATCCTTTGTGGACTGTAGAGTATCAGGAATTGCAAGATTAATGATAGAATACCTTTAGAATTGTGGAGTGTCTAGGATGTAAAAGTGTGCTTAGATAGAACATTCTAATAACAAAAAAAAGGCAACATTGCAGTATCAGAACTGCAAGATCAAAGACAGAATACCTTTAGAATTGTGGAATCTCTAGGATATAAAGAAAATACGCTAAAACAGAAAATGATTACAATAACAATAACAACTAAAATATGCGCCCAAGTACCTTTGGCGCAATCGAGTTCTCTGTACAGCGTATAATCAAGGCCACCGAAACTATATCTGCCTTTCGGTGGTCTCGGTATAATGCTCTATGAGCCGTGGCCCATGAAACTTTGACCACGGGCCGGTGGTGGCCTGTTCTATATCGTTGCCAGATGCACGATCATGGCTAACTTTAACCTTAAATAAAATAAAAAATACTGAGGCTGGAGGGCTGCAGTTTGGTAAGTTTGATGCATGGGGGGTGGATGATCAACATACCAATTTGCAGCCCTCCAGCCTCAGTAGTTTTTCAGATCTGAGGGCGGACAGAAAAGAAGTGCGGACAGATAAAGTGCGAACGGACAAACAAAGCCGGAACAATAGTTTTCTTTTACAGAAAACTAAAAGCGACAGTCCAGTATCAGGAATTCCTAGATTAATGACAGAATAACTTTAAAATTGTGGCGTCTCTAGGATATAAAAATATGCTAAGATAGAAAATTATTACAATAAAACAAAAAGGCAATCTAGTCTGGTTTTACCTGAGTATCTGAGAGCAAATACCTTCAGCTAATAATTTTAGGATAAAATGAATAACTTGAGGCCCCAAAAATATATATAATGAAAAGAGCAATTTCGTTTGAATACTTTTCTCTGATATGCTTCTATCAAGTTATTTTTTAGTGATTTTTTTTTTATTTTGGCGAAAGCCTTTTTTGAGCTATGTGAAATAGGAAAAAACCTTACATCTCCCACGCTAAGGCAGTTTGAGCTGTATTACAGTCACATAACCTCTCTCTCACTCTCTCTCAAATAGCTAGCACTTCTCACGCTTAGGTAGTGAGTAATACTACACACACATAATCTCTCTCTCTCTCTCTCTCTCTCTCTCTCTCTCTCTCTCTCTCTCTCTCTCTCTCTCTCTCTCTCTCTCTCTCTCTCTCTCAAAAAGAAAAAAAACATGTTTCACGTTTAGGAAATTTTAGTTATATTACACACACATAATGGCTGTAACGAGCGTTACTCTCTCTCTCTCTCTCTCTCTCTCTCTCTCAAAGCATACCAACAGCAAAATAGTTTCCACTTTCCTAAAGCTGTCACTTATTCTTTTTTAAAATAGGTTTCTCTTGGGAACTGATTAAATTATTTCTTCTTCTTCTCCTCCTCCTCCTCCTCCTCCTCCTCTTCTTCTTCTTCTTCTTCTTCTTCTTCTTCTTCCCCTCTCTCCTCCTCCTCCTCCTCCTCCTCCTTCCTCTTCTTCTTCTTCTTCTTCTTCTTCTTCTTCTTCTTCTTCTTCTTTCTTCTTCCCCTCTCCTCCTCCTCCTCCTCCTCCTCCTCCTCCTCCTTCTTCTTCTTCTTCTTCTTCTTCTTCTTCTTCTTCTTCTTCTCTTTAACTCTGAAAGCAAATCACCACCAGTTCCCCCAAGGTCCAATTCCAGAGCCGATTACCAAAGCAATGATATCTCACCTTGCTGTCGTGGGTGTAGTTCAGTTTCCCCTGTTGATTTAGTGTTCTGTTCCACGCCCGATGGGAAAGATTTATGCCACCGCATACACTCGGGAAACCTTAATGGGAGAGAGTTTCTCCTGCAAGAGAAATTGATGAGGGAAAATGATGTGAAACAAGTCAGTTATGCTATTGGGCGGTGCTTGGATGTAGGCCTAGAGCCGTCGGTTTACCCAGGCCTAGTCATTCATCAAAAAGAAAAATTTGATGCTGGAAAATTGTGTTTTAATCATTCTTATGAATGAGTTTCTCCTGGAAGGGAAATTGATGAATTAAATTGATGTGAAACAATTCAGTTATGCTTCTAGGGGTGCTTGCTTATAGACCTAAAACTGTCTTTTAATATAGGCCTAGATTAAAAATTAAAGATACAGATGGATAAACAAAATGTCTTAATCATTCTTATGAATGAGTTTCTCCTGGAAGAGAACTTTATGAGGTAAACTGATGTGAAACAAGTCGATTACGCTTTTAGTCGGTGCTTGTCAATAGCCTTAAAACTATCAGTTTACCTAGGCCTAGTTTTTCTAGGACTTTATTAAAAATGAGAGATTTGATGCTTGAAGAAAGTGTCTTAATCATTCTTATGAATAAGTTTTCCTGGAAGACAAATTGATTAAGGTAAATTGATGTGAAACAATTCCATTACGCTTTTAGGCGGTGCTTGGTTATAGGCATGAAGCTGTCTATTAATCTAGGCCTAGTCTTTCGTCGACAGTAGCACAAGACTTTATAAAAAATGAGAGATGTGGGTGCTTCAGAAAAGTGTCTTAATCACTGACACGAATTGCATTGAAAGTAAATACAATCAGATGTGGAATGTTAGTAACATTTAATAAGGAAATGATGTTAAAAGAGACGAAGGAATGTTTACAACACCCTCATCAATTTCAATATTCACTTAATAAAAAAAAACACGATTAGTCAACATATCATCAAGTGCACATCATCAAGACACCGAACGTACTTAGTCGAAAGAGCATAAACAAATATTCTGGAGCAGTCTAAACACACACACACAGAGAGAGAGAGAGAGAGAGAGAGAGAGAGAGAGAGAGAGAGAGAGAGAGAGAGAGAGATAACTTAAGTTGGCCAAGAGTGGGAGATGTTGGCTTTTTTAGAGAGAGAGAGAGAGAGAGAGAGAGAAAGCGAGAGAGAAGTAGTATAACTCAAATTGGCTAAGAATGAGAGCTGTTACCTTTATTAGAGAGAGAGAGAGAGAGAGAGAGAGAGCGCCAATAGAAAGCAAAGGCAAACACTTTGTGAAAACGAACATTGATAAAAAGTTGCCGAGTGAAACCGAAGTGGAAGTTTGCTCTTGACATAGAAATAAATATATATAAATTATACTTGGATTTCCCTTTGAAGAATCCATTTGGTTTCTCTTGACATCTACTAGGCGATACAAAGTGAAAATAGTTTTTTGCCTGAAGGAAATTACACTTATGGGGCATTATTGGTCATTTCATTTTGATTTTGACCCCAGAGCAGCTTGCTATCTCAGTTAAGTATTGGGTGTTTTGAGGGAAAAGTCTCACACACATACACACACGTATATATATGTATATAAAATATATATATATATATATATATATATATATATATATATATATATATATATATATATATGTGTGTGTGTAACTGTGTATATATGTATATATATATATATATATATATATATATATATATATATATATATACTATATATATATATATATATATATATATATATATATATATATATATATATATATATATATATATATATATATATATACAATTCAATATTACAATTCAAAATATAATAAAGGTCTTAAAATTAAAAGAAAAATCTAAGGAATTTTTTTAAAAACTAGGTTTTTCTTTTCATTTTTAGATCTTTGTTGTATTTTGTAATTGTAATATTCTATGTACTTATATATATATATATATATATATATATATATATATATATATATATATATATATATATATATATATATATTTATTTTTTTTTTTACATATGTATGTATATGTATACATGTGTGTATATATGTATCTATGTATATGATATCCTAAGGGCAACGCCCTACTTGCACGGCGCCTTGCATGGCGTAATGTCTGTTCTGCTTTATACGAGACGATCATTAAATTTTCAAAAAGTCTCGCGCTCTCTCGCCGTTCGTGTGAGAGAGAGAGAGAGAGAAAAATAAAGATAGACTGAAAGCGAAAATGAACACGATGAAAGTGAATAAAGGCAGAGAGATCGATTGGGCAGAGATGACCAGAGATTTGTTCAGAGATTTTGTTAAAAGGACCAGAGATTTTGTTGATTTTATTTCGTTTTTTTTATTTTTAGATGTTCGGTTATGTTTTTTATATTTTTCAGGTTTTTTTTTTGGGGTGGGATTTGATTTGATATCCTTAATAAGGTATTTATGTATAAATAAATAAATAAATAAATAAATAAATATATATGATATATATATGTACATATATATATGTAGACGACCACATGAAAGGTGAAAATTAAAGACCAGGTACCAAGCGCTTTCGTGTATTGTACACTTCTTCAGGGTACAAATATATATATATATATATATATATATATATATATATATATATATATATATATATATATATATATATTATATATATTTATATATATGTATATGTTTATATATATATATGAGTATGCGCACACGTACATAAACGTGCGCACATAAACTCCTCCCTATGCAAACGCCTACTTGTGCAAACACCGCTACCTAAAGCAAAAAAAAAGGTGCTTTTTTCCTCTTTCTGTAGAAAACCATGACTTTGAAGATGTAAGACAAAAAGCGAGAGGAAAACTTTCGTGATAAAAGGAAGATCTCGTGAGCTCTTTGTCATTTCTTCTTTTCCTTTTTCCTTTCCTTATTTCCTCTATTCTGTACTTGAAGATTTTTTTTTTTTTCAAAGAAAGATTTAACCTAGTTCCTTGTAACCAAGTTTATTTTTCTGCCTACATCCTATTACATGACTCAATGTGAAAAGAGGCCTTTTGATAAATGAATCATGTATTAGGTCATCAGAGGTACGGAAATGTATTTATTATATTTTGTTAAGTCATTCTTTCAAAAGGCAAGTTAAGTGATTCTTTCAAGAGACGTGTTAAGTAACCCTTTTCAATGGCGTGTTTCAAGTGACTTTCAGTTAACTGTAATTAAAGAACTGCTGAGCGATTCTTTCGAAAGAATCACTTAGCAGTTCTTATGAAAGGACTCTTAGATTATTTTTTCGAAAGAATCACTTAGGAGGTCTTATGAAAGAACTAATAAGTGATTCTTTCGAAAGAATCACTTAGCAGTTCAAATTAAAGAACTCTTAAATTATTCCTTCGAAAGAATCACTCAGGAGTTCTTATGAAAGAACTTCTAAGTGATTCTTTCGAAAGAATCGCTTAGCAATTCTTATGAAAGAAATGCTTAGTGATTCTTTCGAAAGAATCATTTAAATGTTCTTATGAAAGAACTTCTAAGTGATTCTATCCAAAGAATCACTTAGCAGTTCTTATGGAAGAACTTATAAGTAATTCTTTCGAAAGAATCACTTATCAGTTCTTATGAAAGAAATGCTTAGTGATTCTTTCGAAAGAATCATTTAAATGTTCTTATGAGAGAACTTCTAAGTGATTCTATCCAAAGAATCACTTAGCAGTTCTTATGGAGGAACTTATAAGTAATTCTTTCGAAAGAATCACTTATCAGTTCTTATGAAAGAACTCCTAAGTGATTCTTTGGAAAAAAAAGTGGGGGGCCAAGATACGCTATGTAAATACAGCTTAAAGGACTTAAAAGTTGTGTCACATAACATTTAAAAAAAAATTATTTATTTTCTTAAAAGGTGTGTTAAGTCATTCTCCCACACGACTCTTTAACTGTTGTCAAGTGACTCCTTCAAAAATGATTCTTCCAGAAGTCTCACCAAGATTCTCTTTCAAAAGGCCGGTCGAAATTAGTCTTTTTTGGGAAGTGACCTATACAAGCGCAGAAGCGGAAAATAGCATCGTGTGTGTGTGTGTGTGTTTTAGATGGTCAGTTATCTTAAGAGAAAGCAAGCATTGAATAGCCATCGTGAAATTTGTTGAATGACATACACGCCATGTTGATGGTTAGATGCTTGAGCGATCTGTGAGTGGCTGGAGGAGAGAGAGAGAGAGAGAGAGAGAGAGAGAGAGAGAGAGAGAGAGAGAGAGAGAGAGAGATGATAATGATGTTGGTTCTATACATGAGTAATTTTTGATTGGTTTAAAGGCGGGAGAGAGAGAGAGAGAGAGAGAGAGAGAGAGAGAGAGAGAGAGAGAGAGAGAGAGAGAGAGAGAGAGACGCTGGAAAGAGTAATTGCATGTTCATCTCAACAGAAACTGCATCATCATCAATTATTATTATTGTTATTATTATCATTATTATTACGTAACAAAGCTGACATCAATGCCTCTTAAATTTTTTTTAGCCTTCACAGATAGTGCATTTATAGCAATCTTCCAGTAGTTTCACAAACCGCAAAGCAAAATCTCCCACACCATTTTCACATGTCAAAAATTGCTTGATTTTTTTCCTTTTTCATAATTCCTTCTTTTGCTTAATTCCTTTGACGGAATGCAAAAATTACTTGATTTTTCCTTTTTTCTTAATTCCTTCTAAGGAATGCAAAAATTGCTTGATTTTTCCTTTTTTCTTAATTCCTTCGAAGGAATCCAAATATTGCTTGACTTTTTTTGTCTTTTTTCTTAATTCCTTCGAAGGAATAAAAAAAAATTACTTGGTTTTTTCCTTTTTCTCTATTCCTTCGAAGGAATGCAAAAATTGCTTGATTTTTTCCATTTTTTTAATTTCTTGGAAGGATTCCAAAGAATTCTTTGATTTTTCCCCTTTTTCTTAATTCCTTCGAAGGAATGCAAATATTGCTTGTTTGTTTTTTCTTTTTTTAATTTCTTCGAAGGAACGCAAAATTTTCTTGATTTTTCCCTTTTTCTTGATTCCTTCGAAGGAATGCAAAAATTGCTTTGTTTTTTTTGGTTTTTCTTAATTCCTTTGAAGGATTCCAAAAAATTGCTTGATTTTTGTTCTTTTTCTTAATTCCTTCAAAGGCGTCAACACCCCCGCCCCCACCTCCTTGGGCTGTTTTTACAAGTGGGCGAAAGTCATGTAAAATAATTCACACTTTTGTAAAATAATTCACACTTTTCGCTCTTATAGACATTACTTCTTATTGAAATGGAGGAATAGAATTACGGTCATTGATTAGCATAGAATGACAGATGGAAATATGACATAGGTTGATTGACAGATGTAGTTATGAATATAAATAAATTATTCATTGTTATTCATGTTTTTTATTATTTTGTTTTTTTTTCATATTTACTCATTTCTTCATCTTTGCTGGTCGTTTTACTCAAATGTTGGATAAACTGTGTATTCTGTGGAAGCTTACTAGATTAGTTTCGGATAACTTTCTAAGAATGTATGATTAATAATAATAATAATAATAATAATAATAATAATAATAATAATAATAATAATAATAATAATGTTCAACAGCAGATACGCAAACAAGAATATATATAATATATATATATACGTATATATAACATAGATCATATAAGATCAAACAAGAATATATATAATATATATATATATATATATATATATATATATATATATATATATATATATATGTATGTATACATGATTTTAAAGAATTCTTACGGAGTGGAAGAAGCATCAGTAAGCTGTCCTCCTCAAAAGCTGAAAAATAAAGCTTAAAGATTTTTCTTTTATTTATTTGCAACTCGAATCATTTAACTTTTATTTTCAAAGAATTGCTACAGAGTTGAAGATTTATGAGAAAATTCGTAATTATGATTAGCCAACATCCTTGGCAGTTGTGAGAAATGTTGAGATATATATACTTCTTCCAATGACAAATGGGAATTCTGGTCACTGTTGATGATTATATTTTAATTTCTTGTTAATATTTTTTTTTATATTTTCATGTTCATTCGATAACAGTGATAATGGAATCAATATAAAAATACCCTCCACAACAACAACAATAATAATAATAATAATAATAATAATAATAATAATAATAATAATAATAATAATAATAATAATAATAATAATAATAATAATAAACGTAAAAAAGTCATTAACTCAACTGAAAATAAGTCATCCACAAATTGACCATATATACATATATATATATATATATATATAACATGTATATGTGTATATATATATATATATATATATATATATATATATATATATATATATATATATATATATATATATACACATACATATGAATAAGAACATTCCTTCCCATTAAATATAAAATAAATATTAAACTACATAAACTTCCGTTTTCCTGATTTCACGCGTTTTTGGCGACAACATTATTATAAACCCTTTCGTGATATTTTCTTAAAAAAAAGATAATGTAGGTTGAAGAAAGCAGTATGCAAGTATACGCTCTCTCTCTTTCTGTCTGTCTGTCTGTCTCTCTCTCTCCCTCTCTCTCTCTCTCTCTCTCTGGAGAAAAAGATAAGAATATAAAAAGAATAGCGTCTCTATCGAGCTAGCAGCTATTGTACGAAAAGTAGTCCACGCATGCGCGACAGATGGACAGACAATTGTCAGAGAACGACATACGGTCGTAAGGGAAAGCTGGAGTGTTTTTGTTTTTTTTCTTTTGTGCCGTTGCGCTACTTTTGTTAAAGTAATACTTTTTAAGTGGTACTGTTGTTAAAATAATACTTTTGTTGAAGTAATACTTTTGTTAAAATAATGTTTTTTGTTAAAGTAATACTTTCGATAAAATAATGTTTTTGTTAAAGTAATACTTTTTGTTTAAATAATGCTTTTGTTAATGTAATATTTTTGTTTAAGTGATACTTTTTGTTTACATAATGCTTTTGTTAAAGTGACACTTTATTAAAGTAGTACTTTTGTTAAAGTAATACTTTTGTAAAGTGATGCTTTTGTTAAATTAAAACTTTTGTAAAGTGATGCTTTTGTCAACAACTTGTGAGTTTATTGTCTTTTATTATTTATTTATTTATTAGTGGTTGGGTTCTTTTTATTGTCTTATCTGTTATATTTAAGTTACTTTTGTTAAAATAATACTTTTGTGAAGCGATACTTTCAGTAGGTATTATTTTTTCTAAATCATTTTCGAAAAAACTCGAAAACTCATGACCATAGCTACTTTAACGCCACTAGACAGAAATCAGTCAGTTATTTTATTGTTTTATTCATTAGATATTATTTTTTAAGTTGTTTTCTCGAAAGAATACGAAAACTTATGACCATAACTGTAGTAACGCCACTAGATAGAAATCAATCATCAATCCATTATGTCATGCAAATGGACTATATTAACATAATAGATAACAGTAATATCTTACGAAAGATATTATTTTTTAAGTCGTTTACAAGAATGCGAAGTCGCCCAAAGTCGTCCTATTAGCTCGACGAATTAAGTGAGATCTAGAATCAAGAGTTATGAGGTCACTCGCTTTGAATACATATTTTTCATATAGTTTACTCGGAAGAATGCGAAGTCGTCCCAAGTCGTCCAGTTTGCTTGACGAATTAGCTAAGGTCTGGAATAAAGAAAGTTTATTAGGTTACTCGGTATTCCGTAACAAACGACTTAGTAACAGGTTGGTAACGCCCATCAGATTTTGGGTAACTCATCCCTGCGGTGCGCTGGTAAGTCAGGTGGATTTACAAGGCTACTTGTAAGGAGAGAGAGAGAGAGAGAGAGAGAGAGAGAGAGAGAGAGAGAGAGAAGGTATGTCAGGGAGATTATGAAATTACGGTTTTTGTTTTTCCACTCTGTATTTATTTACTTACTGGGTGGGTGAGTAGGAGAGAGAGAGAGAGAGAGAGAGAGAAGGTATATCAGGGATATTTGTAAATCACTTGTTTTTTAATTCTGTATTTATTTCTTACGTGGGAGAGAGAGAGAGAGAGAGAGAGAGAGAGAGAGAGAGAGAGAGAGAGAGAGAGAGAGAGAGAGAAGGTATGTCAGATAGATTTTTAAACGAAGTTCTATTTTTCCATCCTATATATGTCTATTGAGTGAGGTAGTAGGTAAGAGAGAGAGAGAGAGAGAGAGAGAGAGATTACATCACAGAGGAAGTGTACGATTTTCTTCATTCTTAATTGGGTCTCCGATCTCTATAACAGGTAATTCAAATTAGTGTCGCCAATTGCCTCACTGGATTCTGGAATTAAGAGAAGAGGAAAAAACAAGTAAAAATGAGCCGAAGTTTCTTCGGCGCAATCGAGTTTTCTGTAAAGTGCATAATTAAGGGCACGGTAGCATGTGTTGTTGGGTTGCCAGAAGCACGATTATGGCTAACTTTAACCTTAAATAAAACAAAAACTACTGAGGCTAGAGGGCTGCAATTTGATATGGTTGATGATTGGAGGGTGGATGATCAATATACCAATTTGCAGCCCTCTAGCCTCAATAGTCTTTAAGATCTGAAGGCGGACAAAAAAAAGTGCGGCCTGAAAAAAGTGCGAACAGAAAAAAGTGCCTGACAAAAAAAATACGGACCGAAAAAGTACGGACAGAAAAAGTGCGGACCGAAAAAGTGCGGACAAAAAAGTGCGGACCGAAAAAGTGCGGACAAGGAAAAGTGCGGACAGAAAAAAGTGCAGACGGACAGACTAAGCCGGCGCAATAGTTTTCTTTTCAGAAAACTAAAAACATCTCTTTGGTATTAAACTTTTCTCTGGTACCTTTTAGACAAAAACGCTTTGGAAACTTCGAATGTACTATTGTTGTTTTATTATTATAAGGACATTCAAGCGAAATGAAATTTGATAAATTTGGGGTAAAAAAAAAGGGGGAAACGGGAGAAGAAAACAACTGATAAACGGTAGAGATTCCAGGAATTAGATAAACTCGAAAGCACGGAACTTAATACGTCAAAACTGGGATTCGGGAACCATGCATTTCCGTTCCAAGAAAAAAGAGGAATGGGAATCATTTTCCTTTTTATTATCCATCAAAGAAAATAGATAGATGAACCAATAAAACCCACTAGATAAAAAAAAAATCTTGATCAGTTGTCAAGTAAAAAAGAAAACGCAACATCACTCTATGAAAACTAACTGTATTCTCTAAGCGTAAAATTCCAAAAGTAGTCATTTACCTCGTTTTGTTAAAACTGCTGATTTCAGCTGTTTGTGACTTCGTTGACGTCATTTGGAACGTCAGTGATATATATATATATATATATATATATATATATATATATATATATATATATATATATATATATATATATATATATATATATATATATATATATATATATATATATATATATATATATATATATATATATATATATATGTATGTATGTATGTATGTATGTATGTATGTATGTATGTATGTATGTAAATATAATTATATATACGTATGTATGTCTGTAAATATAATTATATAAATATATATGTATATATATATATATATATATATAAATATATATATATATATATATATATATATATATACTGTATATATATGCACTCGCTCCACAGGAAATGCAACACTGGTTGTCAATCCTGACCAGTTTCTTCTTTCAGTAATTATATATATATATATTTTATATATATATATATATATATATATATATATATATATATATATATATATATATATATATATATATATATTGATATATCAATGGTTTACGTCAACTATCGCTGAATATTTATATTTTCGTGTCCCCATATTCCAATTCATTTATCACTTATATAAATTCCCCTTCGGCGACATAATTCTCCAACGGAGATATACCGAGGTAGCGTGGATTTATATATTATATATATATTTGTATATATTCATGATTGTATAAAATCATGTGATAAAATTTATAATATATATATATATATATATATATATATATTTATATATATATATGCATGTATGTATATATATATATAAATTCATATATCCACTATTCATGCAATGTGCCTCCGTTCAATCAGTCATCTGAGAAATATGTATATGACATATGTCCCACTTTTTCATGCAGTCTGAATTCGTTCTGTCGATCAACCGGAAAATTCGGGCCAGCCCAAAGTAGCGTTTCAAAATCAGCCTCGTAAGGAAAGAGTCTCACAAGAAAATAGATAATTTACGAGGTGAAAATTGTAATAAATAATCATGTCTAACTCACGGAACTTACTATTTGCGGTCGTCAGCACACGTCAAGTTATGATGGATTTCGATTGGAGCAGATTTGTGAAGCGTGGATGATTTTGTCTGGGCTTTTTTTATAAGTAGCTTCACTCGTTATGTTGGTTAATAATTTGATTTTTGGTTTTGTATGTATATATATATACAAATGTATATATATATATACAGTATATATACTGTATATATATATATATATATATATATATATATATATATATATATATATATATATATATATATATATATATATATATATATATATATATATATATATATGTATATATAAATGTATATATGTATATATATATTTATATATATATATATATATATATATATATATATATATGTGTGTGTGTATATATACAGTATAATATATATATTTAATAACTTCAATCTAAATAATAAAAATATGCATTACCTCTTACGGAGTTGCAACATGAACTCACATTTAAAAAAAAACTCAGATTTTGTGATAGTAATTTATTTTAGACACTCTTAACGAAGACGAAATCTGACATATTACAAACACCATTCGACTCCAGGTTTATGAATGTATAATTCAGAGGCTCCCTGTCACACGAAACAAACAGATCGTCGGTCACAGTCAGGACGAATTAATAGACAAAGCCATTATCGCGCGTACAAATGTTTTCTCTTTTTTTTTTTTTTTTTGCTTTTCCATTGTGAAGCACACACGCTAATTGCTTCCATGCAAGCGTTTTGCTGAGACAATGCTGGACAGTAACGGTGCTTCTCTTAATTAGCGACAGTTCAATTTAAAAATATCTCACGCTTTTATTTATTTTTTTTTGTGATTCAATTTTTTTCTTTCGTAAAATTGAAAGTGAGAAGTAAGAGGTTTAATTACTCTTTTTGTTTTTGTTTTTTTTGCTTCTATAAAGGTGCCATTGGGTGATTGTCAATATGTAATATTTTTATTGCTAATTATATTTATTTATTTTTGTAACTCGTCAAGTTTCACAAAACTGAAATTGGGAAACATGAGTTATAATTACTTTTTTTTTTTGCTCATATAAAAGTGCCATTGGTTGACTGTCAGTATATTTTTTTATTAGTAATTACTTTTATATCCATAAAATCAGTCATTTGATTATGAGAAGCTTTATTGTTTGATTTCCAAAGAATTTAATTTGTTTTCTAAAATCATTTGTACGTCTGTTGAAGCTGCCGTTGGATTAGATATAACAATGGCTAGTTTTCAGAATTACTTCATTATATCTCATAAAACTGTACCTATTTCCATAGAAGCTGTCGTCTGGTTAAAAGAGAGAGAGAGAGAGAGAGAGAGAGAGAGAGAGAGAGAGAGAGAGAGAGAGAGAGAGAGAATTACGCTGTGTGATTCTCAAACAATTTGTTCTATGAAACTATTTTGATGGCCTGTGAATCGTTTATTTGATAAAGGAGTGATATTGCTAAATTTTAAATCAGTGAGAGAGAGAGAGAGAGAGAATTACATAGTGTGATTCTCAGACAATCTATTTGTTTTATAAAACAAAATAGAGAGAGAGAGAGAGAGAGAGAGAGCAATCTATTTGTTTTATGAGAATTTTAATCTCCATTGACTCTGCGATTTGACAAAGAAATTATATCGACCAGTCTTAAATCACTGAGAGAGAGAGAGAGAGAGAGAGAGAGAGAGAGAGAGAGAGAGAGAGAGAGAGAGAGAGAGAGAGAGAATTACTCTGTGTTTTGATAGAGGAGTGATATCGCCCAATTGTAAATCATTTTGTTCGATTCACAAAATTATAAGCCCACAGGAGCTGTCGGTAGCCAGCCATGGTCATCTGCTTCTTGTGGAAACTGAAACTGGTTCATATTGAACTAAATCTCATGACGCTTGTAGGGTTTTTTTTTTTTTTTGATAACTGCAGTAACAATTCATAGCTGCCTTAAGGGGAATTTCAGATGTGGAATTCGTGATCTCTGGAAGATAGTTGTAAAACTATTTCTTTTTTTTTTTTACCTTTGTTTGATTGAATTTTCAAAGCTATGTTTTTTTTTATTTCTTGTTAGCAGAACGGAAATTTAAAAAAAAAATTGCTGGTGAAATGTTAGTTAGAGATCTTATTTATGCATTAATATTTTTAATGTTTGATTTATTTTCATCATTTTTTTTATCCAAGATTAAACCCTCTTGGTTTATGAAAATAGTAGTTGGACAGTGCTGAACAAAAGGTTATTTAGAAAGGATCAGTATACATGCCCTCTCTCTCTCTCTCTCTCTCTCTCTCTCTCTCTCTCTCTCTCTCTCTCTCTCTCTCTGTCTATATATATCTTTGTATATATATAGTATGTATATATATATATATATATATATATATATATATATATATATATATATATATATATATATATATATATATATATATATATATATATATATATATATATATACTGTATATATATATACACCAATCAATATAAATACATTCATAATCAGTATACTTACATACATAAATACATACATACTAATCAATATGCATACATTCATAATCAGTATACATACATACTGTACATACAGTATAAGCATACATACATTCATATCCAAATAAACAGTCAATTACCCCCAGTACCTACTCATAATTAAAAACCTACCCCCTCCCCCCTCTCAGCCATTCTTAAAAAGAATAAATTTCCCAAACTGACATCCACTCTTATCCAGCTCCCCCTTCCTCTCTCTCTCTCTCTCTCTCTCTCTCTCTCTCTCTCTCTCTCTCTCTCTTTATCCTCCATGGGAAGAAGACTTTGTTTATCCAGGGTAATCCATAGTTATCCAGGAGCTTTTCTAAACAATAATAACAGACTTGTTTCCTGTCGGGTCCTGAAGAGGACCAGATACCAGGAATTCCTCAAGGACGAATTTTGGGAAGTGGGGAGGGAGAGAGGGAGGGAAGGGACGATATAATGATTGATGGCTGCTCTGAATCGTAGCGTCGTGTTGTATGATGGGGTTATATTTTATCTGTGATTGTTGTTGTTGCTTTGTGTGGTTGTGATTTATGTATGTATATATATATATATATATATATATATATATATATATATATATATATATATATATATATATATATATATATATATCTGTACATATATAATATATATATGCGCACATAGTTCTTCATTGAAGGGATGGGTAGAGCTCTCGGCTAGCATGTTGTTGCCCCAGCGTTCGACTCTCCGACCGGCCAATGAAGAATTAGAGGAATTTATTTCTGGTGATAGAAATTTATTTCTCGGTATAATGTGGTTCGGATTCCACAATAAGCTGTAGGTCTCGTTGCTAGGTAACCACTTGGTTCTTAGCCACGTAAAATAAATCTAATACTCGGGGCCAGCCCTAGGAGAGCTGTTAATCAGCTCAGTGGTCTGGTTAAACTAAGATATACTTAACTTATATATACACACACATATGGTGTACACACACGTATTATATATATGTAAGTATGAGCGTGTGTGCATGTATATATGGAAGTGTCTGTCCGTCAGTCTATATGTCTGTCTGACTGTCTGTTTGTGTAGTGTTCCCATTAGATAAACATTCTTCTTCATAAGCAAATCTGTACAAGATCTTGTGATCCACATTTTATTCTTTTGCCTCTGAAGGAATTTACTAAAAAAAAAAAAACTGGAATAAGATGTAAAATAAAGAAGCTCTGTCGTTTTTCAAGTTGGGAGCGTAGTACAAGAGAGAGAGAGAGAGAGAGAGAGAGAGAGAAGACGAAGTGTTTAGGGAACGGAGAGTGAAAACCTGGAGTAATTAAAAAAAAACTCTTCTCTTGGAAAGACGAGGAAAGTGGCCTGCATGCACAGGCTTTAAGCTCCATTTAAGATCAGAGAGAGAGAGAGAGAGAGAGAGAGAGAGAGAGAGACAGAGGTTCTGCGGGCGGAGATAATAAGAAATGACGTAATTATGAAGTGATGTTAATATGTAATTTAAACTCGGAGGGAAATTTCGTCAGAGGAACCTAAGGAATTGTTGGATGGGAATGAAAATATATTTTATATCATTCTCTTCTCTCCTCCCAATTTTACTTTCCATATTTTATATCATTCTCTTCTCTCCTCCCAATTTTACTTTCCATCTTTCTTATTCTTCTATTCTTAAATTCTTCCTATTACACTCTAAGGACAAGTGAAATTGCTGGACACGCCGTTATGTGGTTTATATTTTTTCTGATGACTGCGAGTTACCTTCGTTTTTTTTTTTTAACTTACCCACTTTTTATAACCATTCTCATTTATCAAAGGATAACTCGCAGTTATCCTGTTACCTGACTCTCATGCGCGCTACTAAAGTCGCGATGAAATTGACAGTATATAACTGTATTACTGCAACATTCTACATAAAAAGTAGACTGGAAACTGTGAGCAAAACGACCTCTTTATTTTGGTAACTGTTGCATGATCGGCGTAGCCATGTTTTGTACTCTTCAGCAGCGAGGTAAAAAGTCGTCCGCTGGTTTAGCAAAATGCCACTTGATTTGCAACGCCAGATTCTCTCGTTTTGCATAATGTTGACAAATCATTTGCCTGAGTCTGATCCCACTTGGGAAGCAGGTTCCAAGATTGTAATATTTAGTAAATTCGAAAATTAGCACGTCCTTTGCAATTTATAAGGAAATACCACTTGATTTGTGACGCCAAACTCTCTTGCTTTGCACAAAGGTGACAAATCCTTTGCCTGAGCCTAAACTCGCTTGAGGAACAGGTTAGAAAGTTGTAATGTTTACTGGATTAGAAAATTGACAAATCCTTTTCAATTTGAAAGAAAATGCCACTTGATTTGCAACGCCAAACTCTCTCGTTTTGCATAATGTTGACAAATCCTTTGTCTGAGTCTGATCCCACTTGGGAAGCAGTTTACAAAGTTGTAATATTTATTCGATTAGAAAATTTGCAGATCCTTTGCAATTTACAAGGAAATGCCACTTGATATGCAACGCCAGATTCTCTCGCTTTGCGTAATGTTGACAAATCCTTTGCCTGAGTCTAAACTCACTTGAGGAACAATTTACAAAATTTTAATGTTTATTAGATTTGGAAATTGACAAATCCTTTGCCTGAGTCTATATCCACTTCAGAAACAATTTACAAAATTTTAATGCTTTTAGATTAGAGAATTAAACTTGCATTGATGTAACGGAATACTGATATATTTTGCATCTATATAACAGTTTACAAAGCCTTTAATATTTTTATATTAGAAAATTAAACATGTATGGACGTAGAGGAATACTGATAAATATTTCTTTTTTCTATTCACAGGTAAGACAAGTGTCAGTGATGACGTCATCGAGGTTTGAATGTTTGTTTATTGAAGTAAGTTTTGGGAATTTTTTGTTTTTTCTGCAGCCCAGGAAATGTTGTTCATATTTTGTTCTGTGGCTTATTGTTTTTAGCGGAGATACTTCCCGTTAAGTAAGCAAGCATACCAGTCATAGCTGAGAGAGAGAGAGAGAGAGAGAGAGAGAGAGAGAGAGAGAGAGACCATATGTGTCCCACCATATGTATTGTATATGTATATATATATATATATATATATATATATATATATATATATATATATATATATATATATATATATATATATATATATATATATATATATATATAGTATGTATGTAGAGAGAGAGAGAGAGAGAGAGAGAGAGAGAGAGAGAGAGAGAGAATATGCCAACGCAACAACGTTACCTTAACGCGCATCCTACGCAAGAGATAGCGGGAAATGCCTTAACAATATAATGTGTTAATCTCTCTTAGCGTGTCCTTGGGACAAATCACGTAGACTCAGACACACTTCATCACTTAAGCCCAGTTGAGCCCAGTATTGTTCAGAGGCTTCCCGTAACCCTGAGGTTCAAAAAAAAAAAAATAAAAAGAAAGGTTAAAAATCCTGTTTATTTTTTTATACTCGAATTTCAGCTCGGCCGGTCTTCCGCAAGGCGGGTTTTTGACAATGTACCAGATTGACTAATTCTGTTACTATGTTGCGAACGTAGAAATGGCTTCTCTCTCTCTCTCTCTCTCTCTCTCTCTCTCTCTCTCTCTCTCTCTCTCTCATTTACGTCAAATTTTGACCTTAGTGGGGTCGAGCGGTGGTGTGTCCTGATGATTTTTGGGCGAAAGGGGCATCTTGGGTCATTTATTTATTTATTTTTTTTACATTTTTGCCCTTTTAATAGGGAAGTTGTTTTCAAGGTATTGGTAATGCAGAATAAAATTAAAAGAACAGGTGACTGATTTTGTTTAAAGTGCTTCATTTCTTAGAAAAGATTCAAGTTAAGTGTAGTTTTATTTTTTAAAATGTCATTTTTCACAAATTTATTATTCTATATACTTGAGAATGTTTACGGAATGTATACCGCATTAAACAAAAAATAAAAATATAAAAATAAAGTCAAAATAAAAACGTGACAGAAACTGTATTTTCCTGAAATGTACTCAGCGCTAATGAACGAAAATCACAGCAGTACCGTTACAGGAAGATCAATTGAACTGATTTTGAATATAAAACTTAGGCCAAAGGCCAAGCACTGGGACCTGTGAGGTCTTTCAAAGCTGAAAGGGAAATTGACATTAAAAGGTTTGAAAGGTGTAACAGGAGGAAAACCTCGCAGTTGCACTATGAATCAAGTGTTAGGAGAGGGTGGAAAGTAAGATGGAAGAAAGAGAATATGAAAGGAGGTACAGCAAAATGAACGAAAGGGGTTGCAGCCAGGGACCGAAGGCACGCTGCAAAGAACCTAAAGTAATGCCTTCAGTGTACCGCATGAGGTGCACTGACGGCATTAACCCCCCACGGGGTACAGTAAGATCAAGGTGTAGACAATTGCGCTTGCATCTTATTTATTCGTCTTACCATTTTCTTTACTTTTATCTGGTTTGATGCCCCTTTGCTGACACAAGATACCAATGGAAGCGCTATTTTTATATTTTTCGCAAGCCTGAAATACCTTATCATCATTTTACATTTTTTGCTTAAACGACATTTTTCTGTCAAGCTTATGACTACAATCTTGAAGTGTTGATACATTTCAAGAGTCACAAGAATTAATAGAATCCTAAAGAATCTTTATACATCCCGTCAAGATTCATAAGAATCAGTTGAAACCAACAGATGGATGAAATTACTCATAATTTAAAGATATGCGAACTTATTCCCGGAAAGGCCAAATGGGTATCACGGTCAAGTGAATCTTTGTGCGCTTCAAATACTCGAAGATGACTGTCCTTCCTAGTTTAAACCATCAACGTCTATACTTAGTTCTTTCACTTATCAAAACCTGTCTTCGATCTGCATTCACGAGGCGAAGTGAATGACGTGATGTGAATGACGTAAATGAATGAATGAGCTATTCATTTCGCTTAATTGCTGTCTCGTCACCGTCACTTGGACGACATACCTTCAGCGTGGCCGAGTCATGAATTCCGTGACGTCACTAGGAAACCCATACAACAGAAGCTCTCTCATGGCGTCACCCGCCCGCTCCGGAAAAGTAGTTTACAACGGCTTCATTGTCGTTTCCCGATGTACCGCGACAAGGCAGAACGACAAAAAAGGGGTTTTTAACTGCAAAAAAGGTTATTGACGTGAAGGCGACACGTAGATTCGACAATTTAAAGCATTTTAAACGGCTTTATTTCACAATTCTTCCGTCATTCGGGCGTGGTTAGGCGTGGTACTATACAGTTAGCGTGAAACGGAAAGAGTAGTACCTTATATAACTCGTGTGTGTGTGTGCGTGTGCGCGCGTGAGGAACATCAAGGAGAAAGGACACCACCTCACGTATCGAAATGATTACAAAT
>NC_089746.1:16522194-16537194 GCF_040412425.1 Macrobrachium rosenbergii
TCTCTCTCTGAAATGAAGTCTCGAATATCACTTCCATCTTGGCCCCCTCTCTACTCTCTCAACAAGCTCTCTCTCTCTCTCTCTCTCTCTCTCTCTCTCTCTCTGTACTGGAATTAAGTCTTGAATATACTTTTTCATATTACAGTGACCCTTTTTTTTAAGTTTTCCTCTCTCTCTCTCTCTCTCTCTCTCTCTCTCTCTCTCTCTCTCTCTCTCTCTCTCTCTCTTCCAGCTCAAGAAACGCTCTTTTGAGTTCCATGATTAATATGAATTGAATTAATTTTGATATTTCAAAAGTGGTTGATTATTTAACAAAGAGGAATTTCACTCTGAAGTAGCATTATTCTTCTAATGTTTTTGTTACTTAATTTCTAATGCTGTTTTTGTTATTATTGTTATTGTTGTTGTTGATAGTGGAGGCTGTAATGCGGGAGGTGATTTCAATGCTTTTTCTTGTGGGAGAGTAATTTGATTTCATTGGGTAAAGTAATTTTTTTTTTTTTTTTGCGAAAAATAATACTAGTCCAGGAACTGTTATGACAGAATTTTGGTATAATGTTTTAACAAAAACAACAATGATAACATTAATAATTACCTCATTATTATTGTTATTATTATTATTATTATTATTATTATTATTATTATTATTATTATTATTATTATTATTATTATAATCCCGTGTATATCTATTTTATCAATCAATTGTTGACCTAATTCATTAAGGTTTGTCAGAAATGAAACTGAAAACTGATTTTGACAAAAAAAATCGAGTAATAGTAATAATGATTTTCTTATTATCGTCATCATCATCATATTCTCATCATTATCATCATCATATTATTATTATTATTATTATTATTATTATTATTATTATTATTATTATTATTATTATTATTATTATGACTCAATAACCCCGTGTAAATTCATCTCGTCAATCAATCGTTGACCTAAATAATTTTAAAGATTATCAGAACTTAACCAAAAATAAAAAGACAAAATCAATTTTCTACAACAGTGAATCCAGTATTTAGGCCAAATCGTAAATTATCAAAGACACTAACTTTGATATGGAATAAAATTGAACACAAACAGATAATTTTAACAAATTTCTTTTTTATCGCTTCTCCTTTTATTTATTTATTTATTTATTTATTTATTTGTTTGTTTGTTTGTTTATTTATTTATTGCTTCATTTAGTCAGATATTTAGGCCAAATCGTGAATTACCAAAGACAGAAACTTTAAATATAGAATGGAATTAAACACAAACATAAATTTATCAAGTTTCCACTTTATCACTTCTCACTTTATTATTTTTTTCTTCATTTAGTCCATTATTTAGGCCAAATCGTAAATTATCAAAGACACAAACTTTAAATATAGAATGGAATGAAAGACAAACATAAATTTATCAAGTTTCCTTTTTGTCACTTCTCACTTTTTTATTTTGTTTTTGCTTCATTTAGTCCATTATTTAGGCCAAATCATAAATTATCAAAGACACCAACTTTAGTCTAGAATGGAATTGAACACAAACATAAATTTAACAAATTTCTTTTTTATCACTTCTCACTTTTCCTTTATTATTTATTTTTGTTGCTTCATTTAATCAAATGATACTTTCCAAATGATCAAATTAACGTCACGATTACCTGAGCAGGTTAATGAGAGCAGTACAGGATTACAGCAGTACTACTACTCTTCTTGCAACATAAGAATGTTGTCTTTGCAACATGCAGCATAGGTACTTCCTTGTTGCTTATGATCTCACTTGTCATTCTGTGATTTTAGAAAGGTATTTGACAGGTTAATTGATTGATCGATTACTATTTAGTTTAGGTGAATTTCATATTAATTTGGTTGTCTATAAATGTCTAAATGTCTACTTAGTTGTTTGTCTAAAATAGACAATATAGTTCCTTATAGACATTTCAGATTTTTTTTATATGGCAATAACGTTTCCGTGTCAGTGAAATAGTCATTATTCCTTTTACTACATTTAAAATAGGATGACCCTCTCTCTCTCTCTCTCTCTCTCTCTCTCTCTCTCTCTCTCTCTCTCTCTCTCTCTCTTATTGATTCAGATCTTGGCTGGACTTGTCACATTAAATTGACCTGTATTAAATTTTTTTCCTGTACTATGAACCCCATCTCTCTCTCTCTCTCTCTCTCTCTCTCTCTCTCTCTCTCTCTCTCAATGAAGTCCTGAATATGCATGTCATATTACATGGGCTTGTATCAAGTCTCTACTCTCTCTCTCTCTCTCTCTCTCTCTCTCTCTCTCTCTCTCTCTCTCTCTCTCTCTCTCTCTCTCTCGTGAAGTCCTGAATATGCATGTCATATTACATGAACCTGTATCAAGTTCTCTCTGTGGGTCAGTGAGCGTGCTCATTCATCCACCCACTAAGTATAGGAAATGTGGGTAGCGCCTCTGTGGGAACTAATGTTAAGCTTAGTACCAGCTGATTATCGTCCATTTCAGAGGTTGCCAATTTGACAATTTTTAATCACATTTTGGTTGACAGGCTTTATTTTATTTTATTTTTGTTGGTTTTATTTTTGCTTTTTCCAATACTTTCTCTGTCTCAGCTTCATGCTTATTTTATCTATTGTTTTTCTCTTGTCTTAATATGTCGGTTATTTGGCTTCGAAAGTGGTGTATGATTTTACCAATAATCTTTATATTTGTTTACTAATTATCTCGTTCCCGCTAGCAGCGATTTCATAATAAGAGAATTAACATATTAACAATAACGAAATAGTAACTCAAGAACACACGAAATATAATCAATTTAATCAAAATTATCAAAACCATGAAAAAATTTCACTAAATTTACTATTTTTTTTAACTCGCCAGGAAATTCGTAAGTCATTATTTCATGTCACTTCAGTTTTTTTTTTTTTTGCAAATACTTCAATTACCTTATCAAGTCTCTTCCGGTATGGAGAAAAGGATGTATTTGCCCCTCTCTCTCTCTCTCTCTCTCTCTCTCTCTCTCTCTCTCTCTCTCTCTCTCTCTCTTTTTCATGTCACAATCTTCTTTCCTGTTACTGTATCTTATTTTGTCTTTCCTCTTTCTTTCTTTTACCCTTTTCTCTCTCTCTCTCTCTCTCTCTCTCTCTCTCTCTCTCTCTCTCTCTCTCTCTCTCTCTCCTCTTATTATATCTTCTTATCTCTCTTCCTTCTCTATATGTTGTAATGAATGGCATCAAACAGTAATCTTAACTTCTCTTTCTTTATATTTTCTTTTTATCTATATAAATATCTCCATTACACTTAGAGACAACACTGGTTCTATATTCTATTTTCTTTCATCTAGATAAATATCTCCCACACACCTAGAGAAAAGACTGGCTCTATTTTCTATCATCTTTTATATATTTAGATATCTCCCTTATACCTAGAAAAGATACTGGATCTATTGATGACTCTATCTCCCTTATTTCTAGAGAAAATACTGGCTCTATTTTCTATTAGCCTTTATATATTTAAATATCTCCCTTATTTCTCGAGAAAAACTGGCTCTGTTTTCTAGATAAATATCTCTCTTACACCTTAGAGAAAATACTGCCTTTATTGCTCTACTCAAATCTGGCCATCTTAGTTCGTGCTTCTCATGAGTGACATATATCTTTCATATTAGAGGTCTGTATAGGCCTAGGGATCTTGCTCCGTCACAAACAACTATTCACCTTTTCTTGTTTATTTATTTGTTTGTGTTTTTGTTGGTGTCAGTTGAGCAACGTATGCCCTTGCTATCTAAGTCTTTAATCAAGACTAAGTCTTATATAGTTTATATGCGTCTAATTTTGATGATGTTTTGAGATGAGCTCAGAGTGAATAGGCACTGCAAATATTTTAGCTAATATTCTTATTTACTTACTTGATTTATCCAGATTTAGATAAGGCAAGGATACTTGTCTGTAGATAGACGTGGAAACGATAGGGCAGGTTTTTTGGGGGGAGGGGTTGTTTGGGGAGGGATGGGGCTTGGGGGTGGGGGGTGGCTGTAAGGACTTCGAATAAGACGCAGTTTCGTTCGATCACAAAAGCCTGTGACTGAATATGATCATGATAACAAAGGATAGTGCATCCTGGTGAGAGAGAGAGAGAGAGAGAGAGAGAGAGAGAGAGAGAGAGAGAGAGAGAGAGAGAGAGAGTGTGTGTGTGTGTGTGTTTGGATGTTTAAATCTGCCATTGTGCCACAATTAGAAATTTGATTTTTTTGTTCCCTGATTAGAGGACCTCCGTCTGACATTTGCCAGATTTTGTTAATTTTTTAATTTTATCTACAAAATTCTGACTTCATCAGATCATTTCTAATGGTTTTTTTTTAACTTAGCTTCGCGTTGCCTTTTGATAAGTACGAAATGGCTACAACTTTATTCACTTTCATGTTGCAAATGAAAACATCATTTTTGTTTGACTTCCTGTGGTAGAAACTTCGACCTCATTAACAAGTATCGGTCTAGCCTCTTCACACCTAGCTGTCAAAGTGCTCCAACTTGACGTTGTTGCTTGCTTCTTTTGCTGCTTTCGAAGAGAAAGCTCCAACAGATCCTGTGTTAAAAACAGAATATAAATAGGTGAATAAAATTCGAAATTTCCGTCAGCTGTTAGATTGTTTTGTGTTTAGTCTCTCGTAGCCTTGAGCCTTTGAAGAAAAGTCGAGAGTTTGTGTCAGTGAGTCCAAGAATCATTTTTATCACTGTGTACATTAGTCTGTTACCTTTCCCTTCTATTAGAAGGATTTGCTCCTGCGTTTTCCAATTTGGTTATTGTTATTTTATGAAGAATTGTTTTAATTGTTTTTAGTTCTTCTATTATTTTATTTCCTCCTCGTTCAATTGTCAGTGAGTCTAAGATTGGTTTTATAATTGCATTGTTCTATTTCCTTTGCCTTCTGTTAAGATTATGTACCCTATTTGCTTTCAAATTTTCTAATTGTTATTTTATTAAGAATTTCTTCAATTCTTCTATTATTTTATTTCCTCCTTGTTCATTTGTGTCAGTGAATCTAAGGTCAGTTTTATAACTGTGCATTGGCCTATTTCCTTTCCCTTCTATTAAAAGTATTTGCTCTATTTGCTTTCCAATATGGTAATGGTTATAATATTAAGAATTGTGTTCACTTATTCTATTTTACTTCCTCCCCGTTCAGCTTACTTTGTTTTGATTCAGTCATGCGTCTAAAATACCCCCCACGGCAGCTTTCAAGTTTTCCCGGCTTCAAGGCATAACGTATGTTCTGCACCTCTCCCATTTCTAAACCGACGAAATACGTAGAGCCACATGGCGCGGAAATGCTCTATCACTCTAATAACGAACGCATGACGCTCTCAGCAATTCCCCATTTGCATGAGAAGTTGACTGAGAAGTTGAAAGCACTGGGAATCTCATTACAAGGAAGATTTTTTTTTTTTTTTTTGTTCCTTGCGTTCGGCAATACAGATTTCGTGCAGAGGAAATGTCATTTTTTTTGTATGCTGGCTTCCAAATTTTATCCTGCTTTTGAATCCATGAAAATGGGATGTCCTTGGATTGCTTGAGGACATTTTGTGGGGCACCGGAAGGAAGAGGTTTTATTTTATTTTGTTAATCGTTTCAAGGATGCTAGGCGATTAGTAAATCCTTTCCGCTTTAGATTTAAAATGGCTGATTTAACGAGTAATTTCTGCATAAGCACATGCAAATGCACGCACTCACAAGTATACAAATGTAGTGCATATTCAAGACTTGATTTAACTAGAGAGAGAGAGAGAGAGAGAGAGAGAGAGAGAGAGAGAGAGAGAGAGAGAGAGAGAGAGAGAGAGCTTTTGGGGTTCAGAGTAGAGATATGAACTGCATGATTGAGGCTTGATTTAACGAGAGAGAGAGAGAGAGAGAGAGAGAGAGAGAGAGAGAGAGGGGGTATTTTATATTTTATTAGTAATTACAAGGATGCTAGACCGATGAGTAAATCCTCTACTACTGGTTTAAAAAGGTAGATCTAACGAGTAATATCTGTAGAAGTACACGCAAATGCAAACAGTAGAAATATACGAATTTACTGAGAAAGAGAGAGAGAGAGAGAGAGAGAGAGAGAGAGAGAGAGAGAGAGAGAGAGAGAGAGAGAGAGAAACTAGAAAATATCGTTATTTTTCGACAGCTTGTAGTGAATGTCGGTTTGAGCGGCCTTGATGCTCAACGGCGGTGCACCAGCGGGAGCACAGATGGCAGCCCTAGTTTTTTTTTAAACCACTTTTCCTGAGTTTTCACTCAAAAGTGGTCGAGGAAAGAGTTCCGCCGAACAAGCAGAGTAGGGCACTGTGACAGGAATGTGTGTAATTGCGATTTCTTCTTCTCTTTTGAAGGTTGAGGGAGGTGTATGATGATTGCATATATAGTAAAAGTAATTGTCTTATCTTGTTTTATTAGTATTTACGGTATATGTTGTGATTGTTTTTCTATTCTGCCTTTCTCAGCGATTGGTTTTTAAGATGTCATTGACCAGTAATCTGCAGAAGAGAGCATTTTTAGATATTTATAAGTAAAAATCTAACCAAGAATCTAAGAGAGGCTCTGATTACCTACTTCGGGGCGCATGCGCTATTGCACATCCTCGCCCCTCAATTTATTAACGCAATTATTCCTTGAAATATAAATTTGTTTGCTGTTTTCATTTATCCTTTTAGTTTGTTACGTACGAATGTCTGAACCGAATGAATGGCAACGGAAATACTGCCAGTAGGACTTCATTGGGAACTAGACTTCGTTCTGCTCCAAATTGGGTTTGCGTAAGCCATTACCATCTCGGGAAGGTTTCGACACATCAGGTAATGATGACAGCCCGTCTTTTTTCATGATGTTTTCGACATTTATTAGCATAAAGAGTCAACAGGAATAAAGATGAACTGGATCATATATAGAGAATGGAAATGGAACTGCTGTACCAACCTATTTATGGAAGAAGAAGGACTACTAGAAAATTAACCGACAGTTGGAAATGGCTGAGAACGTTAAATCTTCTTGATTAGGCCTAGGTTAATTTTATTGTAATGTCAACGATTATCATGAAGACTCAGTATCATCAGTAAAACTGAACTCATTACGTGCAATTATATCATAATTTACTCCCGCGAACTGTAGCAATTTGTTAAAATTGCAACGGTCATTGTGAAATTCTTAACCAAGTTTGAGAGAAGGGGGAACGTGATAAGAAATAGTACCATAATGTTGGACTCCTTGCTTAATAGCTTCTGGATTATATCTCGGAGATAGTACTGGCTTCGCGCTGTGTTTATGGCAGACAGAAGTAGTATAATAATAATAATAGTGTACTAGCGAATAATGTGAAAAACAATAGTTTTTTGCAGTTTCAGAGGTCGATTCCTTATAGCGGGGTTGGCGCGCTTCCCGCGCTCCGTTGGCCATCTTCAACATAACTTCACGCAACGGAGTTTTTGACGGTAAGAAATTGCGCGGGAAACGTCGTTATTTGATAACTGCGTGAGTGTTGAAATGACTGACTCTCTCTCTCTCTCTCTCTCTCTCTCTCTCTCTCTCTCTCTCTCTCTCTCTCTCTATAGCGCTTATTTGTTAGATACTGCAAGGATAGATGAGAAAACCTCACGGCCATCTGGCTTTTGTTTCCAAAGCAGAATCGCCTTTCACAAGCAGTTACGGAAGTCTCTATTTTGCTTGAGAAAATCATTTTAACGGGGTATAGAATGCCTTAAATAGATCCAATATTATCTTTCCATAATTTGTTGTATAAATATACAAATTGCAGTTTTATATTAATAAAAAACACAAGAAAGTCTGGACTACCTTTAAACGGGATATCTGGTTAAAAGCGATAGCGAAAATTATAGACGTAATCTCGTTTGAATTAAACCGATGAAATAAATAAAAAAAAAACTTAATACATTTGTCTGATATATTAACTTTTAGAAAGTATTTGTATTTATGCTGTGAAACATACGGACTCAAGTTCAACTTCTTTGCAAAGTGTGTAGTGAAGATAACTTACGAAATGCTCACAAAACATGTTTCTGTGGTGACAGAATTTATGTAAAGGTTAATGTAAGGAAAGGTTAAACTATAAATTAACACGACACTGTATTTTGACTTGTTGTCAGCCAATAGATTTTATTTTAAACAATCCAAATGATTTATTCATTTATTTTATTGTTTGACAATCTTCGACCAGAAGAGACTAGGACTAACAAATGATGAAGTTTTTAAATTATGTGATTTCGATGGAAGCTCTGTGTACGAAAACGTCAAAACAAAAGAATGAGAAAGAAAAAATGGTGGTGAGTCTAATGTCATTGACTTATTTTTTTTTTTTACTTATTTTTTACCGAGTTTATTTCGAGCTGTGTACCAGCAATGTGGAACAGACGCCATAATGAACCATGCTCTTTGTTGTTTGGTTATTGCCTTCTGGTGGATATCGTGCAAATGATTATGCTCCATGCTTTGGCTGATGTTGAAACGCCCAGGGATAAAGTCATTTTCGCCCTTTAATGAGTTCTAGTAATGTTTCTCTTGTGATATTTTCTCTTGTAATGTTTCTCTTGGCCTAGCATTTTGCCTTCGAAATGTTCCATATGAACTTTAAAGTGACATCTACAGGACATTGCATTAATGCATAATCTAGACCAACAAGAAGTGAGTGCGTAATGAGAATGAAAATGAGATCTTGTAAGGGTCTTGTAATGTTTCCATCGGTTAAGGATTTTGCCTTTGAAATGTTTCATATAAATATTTTACTAATGCATAATGTACACTAACAAGACATGAGTCCATAATGAGAATGGAAATAAGATCGTGTAAAGTTTCTCTACAGTAATGTTTCTATCGGTCTAGCAGTACCATCTAAATGTTCCATGTAAACTGTAAAATGACATCTACAGGACATTTTACAAACGCATAATCTTACACTAAAAAGAAAGGAGTATGAAATGAGAATGAAAATGAAATATTGTAGTGCTTCTCTCGTAATGTTTCTCTCAGTCTAGCATTTTGCTACAGGACACTTTACAACTCATATTCTACACTTGAATGCAGTAAGTGCTTAATGAGACTCCATCATTATCATAGTTCAAGGTCTTTTCGATGAGAAAGTATAAAATCCCTAAGTCCAAATTCACACAATTTCCCCCAAAAATATTGTAAACAACCATTCCGTGGAATAAAACCAGTTTCCCCTTGGGTTTCCCGCCTTGTAGGGTGTTATTTTCCTGAATACTTATCTAATTAACACCTAGATCCTGTGAGTCAGTTTAGAAGTAGTCTGTTCGCACGGTATTTACGTCACACACACACACGGAGAGAGAGAGAGAGAGAGAGAGAGAGAGAGAGAGAGAGAGAGAGAGAGAGAGAGAGACCTAACTGCTTTGATTGTTTACATTCAATGAGGTAATGAATACTTAGGTTTGATTCTCTCTCTCTCTCTCTCTCTCTCTCTCTCTCTCTTCTTGTTTACATTTGATGGAGTAATGATTAGTTAGGTTTCATTCTCTCTCTCTCTCTCTCTCTCTCTCTCTCTCTCTCTCTCTCCAGCTGCGACCTACAATAGTAGACTAATAACTAGGCCTATAATTCATTGGTTGGGCAAACATAGGCCTACTGGATTTTAGGTAACTAGTCCTAGAACAGTAGTTATGCTTAGGTTAACGTCAGCCATAGGCCTAAGCTTAACATCAGTTATAGGCCTACGCTTAACATCAGTTACAGGCCTTAGGTTACTTCATTTATAGGTCTAAGCTTAACATCAATTACAGGCCTTAGGTTAACGTCAGGTATAGGCCTATGCACACCACGTAAGCAGAAAATATAAAATAAAAAACACCAGGTCATTCAGAGTTTGGAAATCATCCTGTTTGTTTTCCTACAGAGGAGATAAACATTCTGTAAAGAGGAAATAGTAAGAAAGATATGTTGTGAAACATGTTGTGCTTGTTTTTTTTTTATCACATTGACCTACGCCGTTTCTTGGTAAGTTCATCAAGGACTAATTATCTCCTCTCTCTCTCTCTCTCTCTCTCTCTCTCTCTCTCTCTCTCTCTCTCTCTCTCTCTCTCTCTCTCCTTTAATTATCGCAAATATTCCCCCTTTCCTTGCACTTCCTGTATTCGTCATCAGAAATATCGGCCTAGATCTTCAGGTGAAATTCCTGTAGGCTTATCGTTATTCGTCCAATGAAGAGAAATTCTTCTCTCTCTCTCTCTCTCTCTCTCTCTCTCTCTCTCTCTCTCTCTCTCTCCTTTGCGACAGGGGCACAGGAAGCACCATTCTCAGAATTGTACGGCTTATCACTTCGAGAACCCTTATGCCGAGATAAACCTGCTTCACGTTAAAAGTCTGTCTTCTTACAAATGGCCTCCAGACATGCAATATCCTGCGTCAAAAGTTCTTGTTATTCAGTTTAAATAAAGATTTATGTCCTTCAGTATTCTTTAATACTTTCGATTCATTCTTTTTCATAATCGAAAAGCAGAAAATAGCCGCTGTCAAATAATGTAACCTGGTTACAGGGCGCAGCAAGTCTCGATCCGGTCAAGCATTTGCCGCCAATTCAGTTCATAGATAAGTGATTGCTAGAGACGCAGTTATATAAGCCAAGCTGGAACGTACGCCATCTTACAACTATCATCATTCTTCACCTACATCTCACAGCCCTCGTCTTCGCTGACCTCATCTCCATTGTTTCCGTTCGATGAATTTCTTAAAATGGCGAGTTGAGCTGGCTGTTATAATTATTAAGTGGGTCTTAAGGTACAGAAGAACGATGAGTTTACACTCGGTGCCTCGAAATGAAACCCTGACCGTCGATAGGCCAGTGTTTTGATAAATCAGAGATGATGTGAGAAAATAGGTCATTAGATTCTGTTCTCGTTTTAATTTATAATTTTAATGTAAATACTGCATTTATTTTAAAGACTTTTATGTGACGATGACCTAATGAGTAATTTAACGTTATAGTTGAGTCTAAGACTATAGAAGATTATAAATGAAAAATAAACAAATGTAAAAAAGAGAGAACGCCTTGAATAACTGAGCATTTGAAAGGTCAGTTGAGAGATGGTTCGTCTGAGTTGGTTTTTGAGTCTAAAGGTCCACACGGGGCTTCTTAAACCCTTTACAACGCCTTACCACACTCACAGGCCGCCATGAGGGAAAGGCCCGTGCTGGCATAGAGCCAGGTTAATGTCAGACCACCCAGTGAAGAAGTTATTTTTGGTAAAATTGAAAGACCAGATTTTGACTGTTACTGTGGGATTTCTCAGAGGAGTCAAGAAAGGAAGAAATTTTTTTATATCATTATTTTATATCTATTTTTGTCTCTGCCCTATGTCATAATAATAATAATAATAGTTCTCATTTTACAAATCCAGGTGACGGCGAGCCATGATTCTGCAGCTTATATAGCAACAGAACGCACCCAAGTCGTTTTCAAAGGCATTTTGAGGAACTTTGAAGATATTTGTACACGCATGCGGTTAGTTCCCTCTCAAACCCTCGCTGGTATTAAAAGCAGCCAATTCACGTCGTCGAATAGACTCTCCGCTTAGCCTAGTACAAGCTCGTTTTCAAAGTCATTTTCTTTCATTTCCAAAGACATTTTCAGTCATTTTCAAAGGTATATTCAAGAGTATTTTCAAAGGCAGTTAGTTCCCCGTCAGGCATCAAAGCCTGGCCGATATAGAAGTAGCCATTTCACGTCGTCAAATAGACTCTCCGCATAGCCTACGAGTACTACGAGTGTCGCATGACCGTAACGTCCAGAATATTGTAATCAAATTGTCGCACATGAGGAAACGCGACGGTTCCTATCTACAGAAGAAGACTCCTTTTAAAAGTCGCTTCCTTGAGAATGAATGCCTATATACCTTAGCGATCGCATGCACTACCGTGTGAGTTATCGTAGTTACCGATTTAAAATTTACGTCTTGAGGTAGCGCCATCCTTCAGCTCAGTTGTGATGTCATAATGCCTCAACCGTAAAGGATAAATGCTGTTTTTATTATCATTTATCGTCTTCCGCCGTTTTACTATTATTATTATTATTATTATTATTATTATTATTATTATTATTATTATTATTATTATTATTATTCAGGTGAGCCCCTTTTTCGTATGGAAAAATCCTACCATTGACTTGAAATTCAAGCTTCCAAAGAATATGGTGCTCATTATTATTATTATTATTATTATTATTATTATTATTATTATTATTATTATTCAGAAGATGAACCCTTTTTCATATGGAACAAGCCCACCACAGGGCCACTGACTTGAAATTCAAGCTTCCAAAGAATATTTTGGTGTTCATTTTGAAAACGCAACAGAAGGTAACAGGGAATACAGAAAGAAGAGATCAGGTATTACAAAACAAAAAGAATTAATTAATACATTAATAGATAAACTGATAAAAATGTAAGTAAATTATTGAAATGCAAGGATGCACTCACATCTTAAACAGAGACTAGTACTAGAACAAAGACTAGTACTAGAAGAGAGACTAGTACTAATTATATTGACAACTGATAACTGACAAGTACCGTGAGTGGTAATGGGCAAGTTAACCTTATTCGATTTAATGTAGCCTGGGTTTTTTTTATGTTGGTAACTCTCTCTCTCTCTCTCTCTCTCTCTCTCTCTCTCTCTCTCTCTCTCTCTCTCTCTCTCTCTCTCTCTCTCTCATGATAAAAGGGACTTCTGTGGTTAAGGCCAAATATTCCGTCAGTCTTTTTTTTATTGTTAAAGATTTTCTTTACAATAAATCTGAGTTGTGGAACTTATGTGCAAAAATATGTATGACCCAAAATTAGAATTTTAAGTTACTTGGACACTGAATTGTGAAAATTTTTATTCTGCTTTTCAATATCATGCAGGTAGTACCTAGGATCCAGATTTCACCTATACAAACCGTACCTAGAACAAATTTCTTCAGTACAGACTGTACTGTCGCCAGTTATCTAGATGCTGTGACTCTAGTTTTAATAGACATAATCAATCACACATAATCAACAGACTGTACCTAAGACCTAGATTTTTATAGGTACAAACAGTACCTAGGACCCATACGTTTATCAATACAAACCGTGCTTTAGACCCTGATTTTTATTAATGCAAACAGTACGTAGGACCAAGACTTTTATCAGCACAAACAGTGCCTAGGACTTAGTTTTTTTTTTTTTTATCAATACAACCACTACCTAAGACCCAGATTTGTGAATACTAACAGTACCTGGGACCCAAACTTCATTAGTACCAAGGTACATAAGCTCCAGATTTCCATTAGTACCATAGTACGTAAGATCCAGATTTCCATTAGTACCATTGTACATCAGCTCCAGATTTCCATTAGTACCACAGTACGTAGGATCCAGATTTCCATTAGTACCATAGTTACGTAGGATCCAGATTTCCATTAGTACCATAGTACATAAGCTCCAGATTTCCATTAGTACCATAGTACGTAAGATCCAGATTTCCGTTAGTACCACAGTACTTAAGCTCCAGATTTCCATTAGTACCATAGTAGCCTACGTAGGATCCAGATTTCCACTAGTACCAAAGTACCGCGGAACAGAACAGTCCTACACTGAATTACACCTCTCGAGACGAATCAAATCGCTTCCTGTTGGATAACTCCCCGATTCCCATAGAGTGTCGAAATTCCTGAGCCATTTTCCCCTTTCACGAGACATTTAGTGTCAGTGATTCCCATATCCAAGAGGTACTGGAGCGAGACCGAGAGACAGGGAACAAAAGTTTAAGGAAAAATAGTGAAAAAATAAGGAAATCTTGGTGCAATGCGTCTAGTGTTCCAGGAGCCGTTGCTTATAAGGTTCAAGTAATGTTGCTAAGACGGTATTTCGTGGAGAAAGTCAAGAAGGAAATTATAAATAGAGACTGAGAGACAGGGAACGAAAGCAAAAGGAAAATTAGTGAAAAAATAAGGGAATCCTTAGCGCCAACCGGCTCGCTTATTCAAGAGACTGGTGCAATGCGTCTAGGGGGTTACAGTAGTAGTTGCTTAAGAAGTTCGATAATCTGACTAGTATTTTACGTAGGGAAGTCAAGTAGGAAAGCATAAATGGAAGTTTGCTATTATCAGGAAATAGAATTGTCGTAATCCTCCATCAATAGAAAATGGTAAGGAACTGATGATTTTGTAATCCTTGGGGGAAACAGTACTAGTTTTATTTAATACTTTGCAAAATAACTGTGTTTAACTTCCAGGCCAGTTAAAATGTGATTAGGCTTTGCAAATGAAAAAAAACTATTTTGATAATGTTATTTTCATATAGAAGTAAGAAGTAAATGAACTTAAAAGAAAAACTAACAACGTACAGAATAGCTCTATAAATAAATGCTATTATCTTTTTAAACAGATACATTTCCCCACCCCAGAAGGACCGGCCGGGCACGATCATACCCCTACCCACCACCCACCCCCGGAGAGAGAGAGAGGGGGGGAGGGGGACTTGTGTGGAGTAACTTTTTTACTCATTTCAAAATGCATGATTAGCAAACCCACTCGCTTCTCATTTATTCAAACCAAAACAGCATCAGCACGACCACTAACAGGTGCCAAGCATTTTGACGCCCATGACAGCTACCCAAATGACAGAATGTGATGGATGACATCACTAGATCCTTATCTGCTGGTGTTATACGATGACGTGACGTCATTAATCCCGTGTGGTGGCTCCCGAGTTCCTGGTCGGGAGAGGATGACTAAGTCTTAACAATCGCGTCCTCTCTTTTTCTTTATTTTTACGATGTCACTTGAATTACGAGGTGGCCCCATGCGTCTGTTTCAGGGGTAGGGGGGTTTAGAGGAGTGGGGATAGATTGGGGCCCCTTCGTAAGGGATTAGGAGGGAAGAGGAAGCTAGTATATCTGAAGTACTGTGGCGTCACCCGCTCACAATAGACCTACTGTTCTTCTTCTTGGGTAAAATTGAATTGGGGATGGGCATTTGATACCCTAATTTCGCGA
>NC_089746.1:16544694-16637194 GCF_040412425.1 Macrobrachium rosenbergii
TAAATATAAAGCAATGGTTCTCAACTGGAGGTGCCGGGACCACAAGGGTTCCGTTACTATCGTGTAGGAGGTCCGCGAGAAGTTTTGGAAAATCACAAAAATAATAAAAATATAAATAAATAAGTATATAATGACAAAACAACAATAACAACAGTTTTGGTCCGGGGACCCCCAGCAGGGGATATCAGATTCCCAGTGGAGAATGGGATACAGATTTTCAATTACTTTATTAATGGTAAGAATAGAATCTTGTTCAATAATGAAAAGAGGAAAAAAAATGGATTGATAAGAAGATAATAATAAAATTTTTTCGGCAAAGATTTATTTGGGATCGGGACCATATCCGTGAGAGAGAAAGAGAGAGAGAGAAAGAAAGAGACAGGGAGAGAGAGAGAAATTCCTAAATTTTCCTTCTCTCTCTCTCTCTCTCTCTCTCTCTCTCTCTCTCTCTCTCTCTCTCTCTCTCAGACGATTTTATCAAACGGTTCGAGGAATGAAAATAAGAAATTAATTTTATTTCAGCTCTCTCTCTCTCTCTCTCTCTCTCTCTCTCTCTCTCTCTCTCTCTCTCTCTCTATAATCACATTCAGAGCGCACGACAAGAAATATACTGAATCAGACAGGGGCTAAAAGGCCGGATAATCAATAATTAATAGGATTTAGGATTACTAAATAATACATCCTGAGGCTAAAAGGATAAGGGGGTGGGACGTATATCCTATATAGGATTCTTCTAGGGGCCTCTGGCTCATCCTCCTCATCCCCTTCATCCTTCTGATGTTGCACACTCATAGTTTAATCACGCTGATTGTTGCAACACGTTGGTTGTTTTTGTTGCTCTAAATTGGTTTTTGTCTGTTCATGTCTGTCTGTCTGTCTGTCTGTTTAGCTAGCTGTTCGTTTACTTATTCATCTCTCTCTCTCTCTCTCTCTCTCTCTCTCTCTCTCTCTCTCTCTCTCTCTCTCTCTCTCACAGACTATTTTAATCAAAGGGCTCGAGGAAAGATTATAAGAAATCAGTTTTATTTTAATCTCTCTCTCTCTCTCTCTCTCTCTCTCTCTCTCTCTCTCTCTCTCTCTCTCTCTCTCTCTCTCTGTGAATTTATCCTTACCCATCTATCCTTTTGTCTGTCTATTTATGTATTATTTTCTCTGTCTCTATTTCTTTTTCATCCTCCCTATCTATCTATCTATCTATCTATGTATCTCTCTATCTATCTAAAAAAAGACGCATCATGATTAACACCTTCGCTATTTACACCCCCCCTCTCTCTCTCTCTCTCTCTCTCTCTCTCTCTCTCTCTCTCTCTCTCTCTCTCTCTGGGAGTCACCACGTGGGGCATCTGGCAAGCATAAAGCATCCTTTTGGGCTTTGGGTTCACCATACGTGTGTCATTACATCAGTGATTACTGTAATGCCCCATGAAGCATATCATTATAAAAGGAATACAGGGTATAAATTTTTTTTAAATAAGTTTAATTGTAGCCTCTCTCTCTCTCTCTCTCTCTCTCTCTCTCTCTCTCTCTCTCTCTCTCTCTCTCTCTCAGCCCTTACTTATATATATCTCAGAAACCCTTATATCTTATTTTTCTCTATTTTTTTATAGATTCGTGACAGATTTCCTAAAATATATTTTGGAATTTAAATATTTCTTGACTTTATATGTTTTTAAACCTATTTTAGGCTCCGCACATTTGCGTAGGAGCCAAAAAACAATATTTATTTTTAGCTCCCAAACGATAATTGACTTTATTTCCACTAAGGATGATAATTTAAAAAAAGAACTTTATCCAAAACAATATTTATTTTTAGCTCCCAAATAATAATTAAGTTCATTTCCACTAAGAATATTAAATTTCGGGAATATTTTCGCGACATTCGTTCTCTCCCCAATTCCACCGCGGGGCGCTTTCCCCCTCCCCACCCACCGCCTTATCCTGACCGGTGCCAGTTTTGGGAAGATGAATCACTCTAACCAAGACGTTTATACACCGGGCATACCCATGCTTTTACCTCAGTGTGGCTTCTGCCTCGGTGCCGGTAGGAAGGTCACGCTGTCAAAGTGACCGACGAAACGAACGACCTTTCGTGACACAAAACGAATTGTAACATTTGTCCGAATTTAAAACCCAAAAATACGACTCTGGAACGAGAGAATTGGAATAGTGGAAGAGAGAATGAAAATACGAGAGAAGGAAGGAAGATAATTACGAGAAATAGATTGATTGTTGAATATTGTATCTTCAGTGTATTGTGTTTGAATTGTGCAAAGCCTAGGACGTTTTACAACTTGACACCGAATAAAAATAATAAAGGAATTAATAAGTGAGAGAATTCATTTTATTGTGCAAAGCTTGGAAACTTGTACAACTTGATGCACTGCTGAAGTAAATCAGGGAATTAATATAAGTGAGAGAATTCGTTTTGAGAATTATACAAGCGAGAGGATTTATTTTTCTTCAATAAATCGATTTGACAATTAATACAAAATGGTCAGGTGCATGATCCGCTCTCACAACCAGCAGTACAAAATTGCTCCTCGAGTAAGTGAATGTTTACTTATTCATTTGTGTATTTATTTATTCGTGTAAATCATTCGAAAAACAAAGCCAAGAGAAAAAATTTAAAATTGTAATAAAAACTGACTTTCCACGGAGAGAGCCCATATATATATATATATATATATATATATATATATATATATATATATATATATATATATATATATATATATATATATATATATATATATATGTGTGTGTGTGTGTGTGTGTGTGTGTGTGTGTGTGTGTGTGTGTGTGAGTGTGTGATTTGCAAAACAAGTAAATTAAATGCCTTAAATAATTTTGTCATCAGATCATAAAGCATTATACTTGAAATGAGTTTTATTTCTATTGAGTGATCTTAGAGCATTCAAATTAACAACAAGAAGAGCACCAAAATACAACAATGACAAGAACAACGACAGCTTCTACTACAACTAAGCAACAACAACAACAACAACTATTTTGTTGTTACAATTGCGAAACAAAATATGACACCTACAACAATTATTACTGTAAGCGTCAGACTATGACATACTGTACATTCACATCTCTTTAATCGAGCGTAAAAGGTCGGGCTTAATAGGGAATGTCTGTGGTTTTTCCTACACTAGTAATTCTCTCTCTCTCTCTCTCTCTCTCTCTCTCTCTCTCTCTGTATGGTCATATAAGGTATCATTATCACACACGCCCAAAAATGGTGCTTAGTGTAGTTCCATGTTTTTTTTTTTCTAAGGGGTAATGAATATCTGTGCTCGTACAGTTTTATTTTTATGACTGTTATTACAGATTCACTGATAAATTGTTTTGAACGTTGATATTTCTTATTTAGATTTTTGAACTGCATGTGTTGACATGTGGTTATATATATACTGTATATATATATATATATATATATATATATATATATATATATATATATATATATATATATATATGTATATATTTATATATATTATATATACAGTATATTTATGTATGCGTGTGTATATGTATGTATGTATGTGTTATGTGTATCTTTATTTTGCCTTACTAGTTATTACGAGAAGATTTATCGTTTTTATGATGATGTTAGTGATAATACAGTCATTTATTTCATTATTGTTTAGATCAGAAACAGTACTGTTTTCGTGCTGCTATGAATTTTAATTTAAGTTTTTATCTCATGTTGTTTTACTATAAATATGCGTCAAATGAAAGTAAATTCAATAAGAGAGATAAATTATTTGACTACTGCTGCTCTCTCTTACTGCTGCTATTCCTTATTGCTACTGTTCCATACTGCTACTGTTCCTGCCATTGCTGCTATAACTGATAGTACTTGTCATCGCTCCATACCTGTGATGCATCATTAGCTACCTTGTGTTACGTGACACGTACAGACAGACAGACAGACGGTCAGTCAGTATATGATTTGATGACCTCTCGTGAATTTTTAGTTTTCTGTAAAAGAAAACTAGTGTCCCGGCTTTGTCTGTCCGTCCGCACTTTTTTCTGTCCGCCCACAGATCTTAAAAACTACTGTGGCTAGAGGGCTGCAAATTGGTATGTTGATCATCCACCCTCCAGTCATCAAACATACCAAATTGCAGCCCTCTAGCCTCAGTAGTTTTATTTTATTTAAGGTTAAAGTTAGACATAATCGTACTTCTGGCAACGATATAGGATAGGCCATCACCTGGCCGTGGTTAAAGTTTCATGGGCCGCGTCTCATACAGCATTATGCCGAGACCACCGAAAGATAGAGCCATTTTCGGTGGCCTTGATTATTTATACGCTGTAGCGGCTGTACAGAAAACTCGATTGCCCCGAAGAAACTTCGGCGTATTTATTACTTGTTTTTCTCACAATCATTGTTTTCATCATCATTCCCACTTCACTTTCATTCATCATCAGCATTTCCTTTTCTTAGGAGGCGTCAATGTTGCTATCATCATTATTTTTTAAAATGTTCAGTATAATTGCTCAAATGTAACAAAAATATTCAAAATGTTACACAATGTTCAAAGTACAAGAAATTTTACATAATACTAAAAAATTTACAAAATATTGCAAAATGTTGAAAATGTTACAGAATATTCCAAATTTTACAAAATGTTCAAAATGTTACAAAGTGATCAGAAAGTTGCAAAATGTTCAAAATGTTACAAAATGTTCAGAATGTTACAAAATGTTCAAAATGATACTAAATGTTTCAAAATGCTCAAAATGTTACAAAATATTCAAAAGGTTACAAAATGTTCAAAGTGTCACGAAAATGCTCAGAATATTACAAAATGCTCAAAATAAATGTTCACAACGTCACAAACTGTTACAAGGAATGTGGATGATTGTCAGTATCTTGAAAAAGACAGTTAATACATAGCAGAAAAAGTAAAAATGAAAATTTATTAAAATGAGTGACCAATGCGTAGAAAAATTAAATATACGAACGGATTGGTAATAAAATATAAAGAGGAATAATCACTCAAATGTTTTAGTTGACAAAATTAACATTTGTCAAAGGCATTAACTTCTGGGATAAGGAAAAGAGGGGCATGAAAAAAGAGAACTTTATTTACACAGATGTGATTCTCAACTTCAACATCCCGAAACGCGTGAGAGAGAAAGAGAGAAAGAGAGAAAGAGAGAGTAGAGGAAAAAACTAAAAAAAATATGTCAGTGTAAAATTAAAATGTATACTCAAGACTTCATCCAAAGAGAGAGAGAGAGAGAGAGAGAGAGAGAGAGAGAGAGAGAGAGAGAGAGAGAGAGAGAGAGTTGAAATTAAACTGATTCTTTTTAATTCATATCTTGTAGCCCTTTAAGAAAAAGACAAAATCATGCGAGAGAGAGAGAGAGAGAGAGAGAATTCATACATTGTAGCGCTTAAAAAAAAGACAAAAATCATACAAGAGAGAGAGAGAGAGAGAAGACAAATGAAACTTTTTTTTAATTCATACCCTATAGCCCTTTAATAAAGACAAAATCATACGTGAGAGAGAGAGAGAGAGAGAGAGAGAGAGAGAGAGAGAGAGAGAGAGAGAGAGTCAAGTCCGGAAATGTATTCGCAAAGTCACCGGAAGTCCCGAAAACATTCTTTACGTCATAGTGGTTCCTTTCCTTTATTTGTGTTCTCCCTCCCCTCTCTTTCTTTTACTCCTTACACTTACACAAAAAAGGGGAAGAAATGGGGGGTTGGGGAGGGGGCAGCAAAATCCCCGTAACAGAACTACAGAAGAATAACAGCTGATTAGACGAAACTGTTCACAGAAACATTTGAGTCGTCAACAGTTTGAGGGCGGGACGCATCTTACTGCATTTTTAGCGTCATCTTGGAATAACGGAAAATGAAATAGGAATATTAGTTTGGCATTAAGTTTGAAGTGATTAGTAATTTATCTCTCTCTCCCTCTCTGTCTTTGTGTGTGTAATAATATATATATATATATATATATATATATATATATATATATATATATATATATATATATATATATATATATATATATATATATATATATATATATATATATATATATATATATATATATATATATATATATATATATATATATATATATATATATATATATATATATATATATATATATATATATATATATATATACTTGCATATACAGTATATATATATATATATATATATATATATATATATATATATATATATATATATATATATATATATACACTTGCATGTATATATATACATCTACATATATTTATATATGTATATATAATATATATGTATATATACACATACATAAATACATACACTATATGCATGCATGCATGCATGCATGCATGCATAAACAACGGAGTCTCCTGAAAACTGCTAGATGCCAGGCTGACCTATCCCATATCCCCGCGCCCATTTTTACGACTCTGACCTCGATGACCTGACCCATAACTCGTGGAGCCATTGAGGCATTTCCTGAAGGTGGTTCCACCTTGTTCCACCCATCCAAGTTCCACCCATGTCATCTGGAGGGTTCCATTCCTTGGTGACAGATAAAGAAAAAAAAGTGTCAGATAAATAATCATTTACTTTGGTTGGTTGAACTAAACGTGAATTTTGATGGTGTGGAAAATCTCGTGTTTATATTATGTTATTTGCTTTTTCTGATTTGTTTTATTGTTGTATCGGCAATGATACATTATGTTTAGAGAGTGTGCAAACATGCTCTTAGCAACACACACACATATATATATATATATATATATATATATATATATATATATATATATATATATATATATATATATAAATATATATATATATATATATATATATATATATGTGTGTGTGTGTGTGTGTGTGTGTGTGTGTGTGTGTGTGTGTGTGTGTGTGTGTGCGACGCACACCTCCTCTCTCTCTCTCTCTGAAACTGGTCAAGTTTTTGTATTTTATTGTAATCGAATTACTTTTATATTTTGGATTATCTCTTCGTTATCACACTTGAGAGGAGTTTATTGATCTTAACACATTGTTTATCTGCCTATTTGCATATCTTTTAAGTATTGCCTTTACGTGCCATTAGGTTGTTAAAAGTCATACATTTCTTTCTGTTGAAGGTCGCCTAAAAGAAAATACTGCATTCTGCAAATGCCTCTTCTTTGTATCAGGTTATTCGAATTCTCATGTCTGTCTGTCTGAAGGTATTCTTAAACAACAACACACATAAATAGACAATACGTTTGCTTTTTATTTTCTTGTTAGCGTGAGCCACAACTTGAAAGAACAAGTAAAAAATGCACCGAAGTTTCTTCGGCGCAATCGAGTTTTCTGTACAGCCGCTACAGCGTACAATCAACGCCACCGAAAATAGATCTATCTTTCGGTGGTCTCGGTATAATGCTGTATGAGCCACGGCCCATGAAACTTTAACCACTGCCCTGTGGTGGCCTATCCTATATGGTGCCAGAAGCACGATTATGGCTAAGTTTAACCTTAAATAAAATAAAAACTACTGAGGCTTGAGGGCTGCAATTTGGCATGTTTGATGATTGGAGGGTGGATGATCAGTATACCTATTTGCATCCCTCTAGCCTCAGTAGTTCTTAAGATTCGAGGTGGACAGAAAAAGTGCGGACAGAAAAAGTGCTGACGGACAGACAAAGACTGCACAATAGTTTTCTTTTACAGAAAACTAAAGATCGTAAGTAAAAACGTGTTGAAGATAGCTTGAACAATACACACACACACCAGTAAAAACGCCACAACATTGAAGTAACGTCCCTTTCTTTACCTCACCAGGGAGATGACGCAGAGAACATGTGCAGCACCACTCTGGAACCCGATCCCAGGTACCAGGGATGCTGCTCCAACATCTTCCGTCCTGGCAAGGTCCTGAGAGACATCATCATCGGGTTCCTGGTCGTCTTGGCCATCGCTGTGGTCATCGCCGTGCTCTTCGTAGTCTGCTTCTACGTCCTTCCGGGTAAGCAGCCAAAGTTTGGTCTTTTGTCTGCTCCAAAAAAGTTTTCTCCTTGATTAATGTGATTGTTTTCTCCTTGCAACGATTTTCATGTGAGTTCATCTCTTGAAGCATCTTGATTAGTCTTTTCTTTTGAATAGGGTCCTGAATTATAAAGAAGGATGCTGAAGATGTTTTCTTCTTGACTAAGTAACATAATTGTTTTCTACTTGCTGTGATATACATGTCAGTTCATCTCTTAAATCATCTTGATCATTGTTTTCTCTTTATCTGGGTCTTGAAGTATAAGGAAAGATGCTAAAATAACCTCACAAAATCAATTTCTGATTCAGGTTTCTTCCTTTCAAAAGAAACAGTCATCACTTTAGTTAGTCTTTTAAATCATCTTGATCAGTGTTTTCTTTTGAACTGAAACCTGAAATGTCATTAAAGATGCTAAACTCACTGCACAAAATCAGTTTCTGATCCCGATTTCTTCCTTCCAAAAGAAACAGAGTCGGCAGACAAACTGGAAGAGAGCGCTTTTGTAGGCAAACCCATTGAGGATGAGGTGAACATCAATGAAGTAGAGCTGACGGACAACACCAGGTACGACGTGCGACCCGAAGTGGTCCTTGAGAGCATACGGAAGGATAAAGAACTTAACGATCCCAATCATGATGCTGCTGAACATCACGAGGAGCATCACCACAAAGAATCAGCAGCCACAGTAGAATCTGGGCTAGAGGAAGCTGCACCAGAGCCTGAACCAGAGGGTATTGATCACGAACACATGCACAAAGACGACAAAATGGTACACGAACACATGCCCGTCGATGGAGATGGCAAGATGCACCAGGAAGACATGATCGGTAAAAGTGAGATGCCTCATACTGAAAGTGAGGTGATTGGCGTACACATGGAAGGCAAAAATGAAATGCCACATGAGCATATGCATGAGCACAGCGCTGCTGAGGGTAAAATGCATGATGGACACTCGTTCAATTTGAGCGAAATATCCCACGAACCCGAAATGCCCCACGATCATGAGGTCAAGGAAAGTATTATGCCTCATGAGCACGAGGTCAGTGTAAGTGAAATGCCCCACGAACACATGGACAAAGGAGATGCCTTGCCTCATGACCATATGCATACTGATCCTCACGACCACATGCACGTAGTTCCTCATGACGACATGCACACAGGTCCTCATGACGACATGCATACAGGTCCTCATGAGCACTTGCATACCGGTCCTCATGACCACATGCATACTGGTCCACATGATGACATGCATACTGGTTCTCATGACGACGTGCATACTGGCAGTCATTTGCATCATGAGGATGCCAATAAAGCAGTTGAAATGACTGGTGAACATACTGAGAGTGAACAAACCCATGAGCATACAGTGGGACATGAACACGAAGGTAAGTACTTGCTGTTTGTTAAGTTATTTGAAAATTTGCTTATAAGACTGAGATGCCCTTATCAATGGATTCAAGATTCATTAGATATGTTAGCATTTTCTTTCATGACTTTTGATGCAAATTAAGTTGATCCCAGATGATTAATTAAATGAAGTGACAATTACGTCGGTATTAAAAAATATCAAAATAATTTTGATTAAATCACACTGCAAGAGTTAAAAAAATTGTGATATTTACAGGATCAGCCTTTGCCCCCTCAGCACCCGTAAATGAAGAGGTTCTGGAAGTTGTTGGGGCACCAGCTTTGGAAACCACTCCAGAGATGCCAACAGAACGCACAGTGATTTCTGTTTCCAGTCCATCTGGTCCAGGCGCAAAAGTCCAGGTTCAGTCATCTGAGTCTGAATTTACTGCATCCTCTGATTCTCCAGTGTCATTCGAAGGACGATTTGAAAGTGGAATACTCCCTCCTCTCTTTGAAACCTTAGGCCCACGTTTCAATGCAACAGGTTCTTTCAGTGGTACTGATGGTTTCCTTAATAGAGGCACAGAAGGGCCGACAGGGACTCAGCCAGAAAAAGAGCCAGAAGAGGTTATCGTTCCAGGGTTTGGTATAGAAGAGGTAGAGTCCCCTATCCTGAATCCTGAGGAGGTACTACCAACAAAACCAATCGCTACAGGTATGCTTTACGTCAGGATTTTGTCATGTGCTTTAATAAACACTATTTAGACACATGAATATTAGTAAAGAGCATCTAACGAATTAAGAATTCATGGATATTAAAGTACTAAACGTTTTCAGTTCCAGGAACTTGCCGTAAACGCCAGATTGAAATGTGCAGTGACTTACCATATGGCCTAACAGCCCTTCCAAACTGGGCAAATGACCAAACTGAAAGAGATCTAAATGAAAGCTCACTTCCATTCTTTAGAGTAAGTAGTCTTGTATAAAGCTTCCCTTTTCTAACAAATCAAGCATGTGCTGATAAAAAACAACATTGAGTGTCCATGAAAAACAGTTATCTCTATTTGCATTTGTTACTTGTGAACTTGAAGTAGATAATGTGTGCTGTACAATTTTTATTCACTGCAGGATGTAATTGTGAGGTCAGGTTGCTCTCCAAGAGCGCGCCAGTATGCTTGTGGTATTTTAGAGCCACCGTGCAAAAGTGACGGATCAATCGTTCCACCTTGCCGCACCTTCTGCAGATGTAAGATTAGTTCTGAATGCACTGATTTTACCATTATGAATAAACTATCTTTTTCCCATCAACACAATAGCCTCAGTATTCATTATTGCTATGTTTAAAAGACCTCAAATGAGTTTAGCCATCACTCTCACTAATTTTCATTTCAGAATTTAATTTTCTTTTCATTGCTGCTTCATGCCAGCTTTGTCATTCCTGTGATGCTAAAACTGCTATTAATTAGTACATGATCTGTTTTGTAAAATCCCCGGTCTACATTTGCAGCCGTAGCAGCAACTTGTCAAGAATTCGTCATTTCTGCAGTTAGTTTGAGCAGTGTCTTTGACTGTGAAAAATTCCCTGACTCTACCAATCCAGCTGTATGCTTTGACATGACCCAAGGTAAGAGTGGTGCAAGTTACTTAAGAGAACCATTTCTGTGTCATTCTGCCCTTTGCTTACTGTAGTTTGAGCTCCGACGTTCATTCTGACATCTTGGTTTGTTCATTTGGATTAATTCGTTTTGCTTAGCTTTCCTTGCAAGCCGCCCATTTTTCCTTCATACGCTGTTCCAGATGCACTCATTGTACTCAAATGCAGCTCTCACTGATTTTTGGTAGCTTCTTATAAAAAAAAAAGATATATTTGCTTCTTTGCTATTGGTTTTCTAAAATTTCAGTCATTGAATACCTTAATTTTTCTCTACTTAATTTTTTCAAAAATACTGCCTGATACTTAATTTTACCTAAAGCTTTTGGTTAGGGATTACTTTAGGTCTTGAGCAATGTGCTGCCATGTCCTACTTTGAATGTCGAAATGATAATGTAAGACAAGAAGGTCAAGTTATTTCAAAATGCCAAAGAAAATTGTCAGAATAAACTGTTTGCCTTTATTATATACTAAAGAAGTCTTGGGATAACTTTTGGAGATGGGTAGGCACTGCTTAGATAAACAACTGATGTCTTATCATCAAAATGAAATGTAATATTGAACTTGTTTGTAGGCAAATAAAAAGACTCCAGTACCCGACAGTCACATGTTTGCCATAAACACAGCAGCACCAAACAGTTATGATTCGTAGTGGATAGAACATTAGGTGGAGGTGTTTGCGAATGCTTTGGGACACATATCACAGTGTTTTGAACTCAAGCACACACATGTACAAGGTTCGCAAATTACAAGTCAAGCAGCCACATACGCATTAACATGAACACCGACCACAGAAGTTTGGGGTTGCAAGGTACACCTTCACATCAGTTCAGTTCAATAACCACCTTCTGTAATACTATGGAAGCAGTGGCCATGGTAACAAGCGCATATTAAAGGTGCATATTTTAAGCAGTTAACAGTCCATAATCACTTACTGATGGCTGTTCCCTTTGCATTTCAACTTAAAAGTAGATCCATTTTTGGCTAGAGACCGTCTAGATTTGAATATCTAGCTGGCCAAAAATATTCTGCTTTTAGTTGTTGTCCACTGGGATCCATGTATGGTGGCTATATTTCAGCAATTATTGTACCGAATAATTAACTAATTGGTTGTGGGTATGGCTCCGGTCATTATGGCTACAGAGCCTTGTATAGGGCTGGAGCACCGGTGTGGCGACGGCCGGTGTGTGGCGAGAAGGCTCGTCTGTGATGGCCTCGCAGACTGTGTAGACCGATCGGATGAGGCAACATGTCCAAATCGTGCTCAAGGTCAGTCTTGAAGGCTGCCAGGTTCCTAATAGAATGCGTAGGGCGTTATCACGTGTGCTCACTGGATGTCCAGAAAACAAGCCCTGTGGCAGTTAAAGCAAAATGTTATTGAATTAGATGAGTAAATAACCTTGTGGTGTCTAAAGTCATGTCGAATTCAGATGACATCCAGTGAGAATACTTTAGCATCCCTAAACTGAGAAATAAAACCTGTAGAAAAGGGCCTTACTGAAGATTCTTTCCCCGCAAATCCGGCAGTCCTAGTTTGCTACTAAAATGCATTGACATGGAAAGAAGTTGCTCTTATTCAGAACTCTCGAATGAAGCATGAGTTTTCATCTCTTCCAGAAGTTTCACTCCAGTTCTGACATTCTGATCTGTCTACAAGCTCCATTTCTATTGTGCACAACTCTGTCGAATGATGCACTGCTGTTGCATGCTCTGTTTTTCTAATGTACTTGCAAAACTGTACTTGAATTCCTTAAATACACGGATTATGTTTGGAATATGGTATCTTCAGAGTCCCTGTATCTTTCAAGGCAGCCACGTCAACTCTTTGATCAGCTGCATTCTCATGTCTTCAGCTGCACTTTCTGGATTTCAGTTGAATTTGCCTTGTCTTTCACACTCTTTTTAATCATTCTTGCCTGTTTGGGGAACAAGCTGTTCTAGACATTTTCTCCAATTGTCAGTCATTTCTTCAATGACTGTTATGTGTGTATGCCCACTTCCTTGTTTTCTGTTACTTCTTATTTTTGCTTTCAACATCAGTTTCAAGAATGCATATCCGAACAAGGCATAATAAGTTATAATAATGTTCTAATTACTAAGCTGTGACTTTCTCTTATTATATTCTTGAACTCTAAAACCAACTGTAAGCAAGAGAATCTATTCTTTTTATACTATTTGAATTTTATCTCTTTTGTATTGACATGATACACTACCAATCAATATAACTATTAGTCATGGTAGTAAGGCAAAATACTAAATTTGATATATGCAGAATTCATTGATAGTCACTAAAGTCTCGGATATGCATGAGCAGCAAATGTTTCATGTAATAATTTTCATTGCATGAATGCAAATTACCTCAAAGTAAATTGTGCTAACTTTCTGAATGATGATTAGATTATAAAAATTAGAGTTATTTATAGTCTTCTTCACAAAAGTTCCTTGCATTATTTATCTTATATCCACTGAGTATTTTTTTAAAGCACTGTCATTGATAGTTTTAGTTCTTTGCAATACAAAGCATAACCTTAAAACTTTTCATTCAAGCATTTCCATAACGATAGTTTAGCAGATGTCACTAATTATCACCAGCATGAATTGAGAATGTCATTACTAACCTAACACAGCTCCTGGAGATGAAGCTTTGCTTGAGGGTCCAAGTCCTGCTCCCAGCATCCCTACTGACCAGGAACAACCATCCTCTCCCGTTCTGGAACTGTCACCCAAGGAGTCCCCAGTACCTGATCTTTTACCCGAAGAGTCCCCAGTACCTGATCTTTTACCCGAAGAGTCCCCAGTACCTGATCTTTTACCCGAAGAGTCCCCAGTACCTGATCTTTTAGCCAAGGAGTCCCCAGTACCTGATCTTCCTACCCCTCTGGTTGAGGGAAACCAGACTGAACCAGTTGTTGTGGATGAGATATTCCCCACTGATGCAGAAGAGGTAGTAGCCACAACTCAGGAATATCCTACTGAAAATACTGAATTGGCTGGTCAAGAGCCCACCATCCGTTCCCCACTGACAGCAGAGGAAGAGGTTGGGGTACACAATGAGGAACCATCCCTGACAGCAGAAGTTGGGGTACACAATGAGGAACCATCTCAGACAGCAGAAGTTGGGGTACACAATGAGGAACCATCCCTGACAACAGAAGTTAAGGTACAGAACGAGGAACCATCCTTGGCAGCAGAAGTTGGGGTACACAATGAAGAACCATCCTTAGCAGCAGAAGTTGGGGTACATAATGAAGAACCATCCCTGACAGCAGAAAAAATTGGGGTACACAATGAGGAACTATCCCCGACAGCAGAAGAAGTTGGGGTACACATTGAAGGACCATCCTTCCTAGGAGCTTTGTTTGGCTTTGAAACAGAAGTGGCCCCAGCAGAGGAGTTTGTAACAACAGAAACTCCTTTATCAGCAGCAGCTGCTGCTGAATTCGAGGGTACTGGAAAGGACCTCGTCCCTTCAGGCGCACCTGCTGTCCTTTGCGATGATGAGAATTTCCTGTGTCATGATGGAGCAAACTGTGTTCCACTCTCAGCTGTGTGCGATGGTTTCCAGCAATGCACTGATGGCTCTGATGAATCTAATTGTACACACACTGGTGAGTGATATAACCCTTCCCATAAAGTCCAGCTGTAAGTCTGGTATATCGTTGTTCCCATACAAAATACAGCTGACTGATCAACAGCATTTCGAGGAATGCTTCTTTGGTGTGACAAGTGGACAAATAGTCTTTGTAACGAAAAGATTTTACTGAAAAGACCCTAAAATCCTCTTTCTGTCTCTCTGACTTTGCTACCTCCATAGATGCTTATTTCCTTTTTAATTTTACCACTGCATGCTACGTTTATGATAGTGACCTTCTTAGAAAATTACCACAAAAGAGACTAAACAAGCAGTTGTAGTTATTTTAAGCAAATTATGTTTTCTGCATGAATCATGTAATCTGAAATTTCCAATAATGAACTGTCGTTTCTTCTAGTTGCCCTGTCACTTTTTGTTTTAAGTGCTGTTAAGCATCATCCTTATTTACCTTTGTGAGCTATTTTTAAATGCTCAGTGCTCAGTAAATATAGTTTTTGCAATGTAATTTTTGTAATTATAAGTAATTGCTTCTAACATTTTGCTCACTTTAAGATCATAAAATATATTATTGGCACACTAATATCTCATGCTTAAGTAACATTTGATGGACTATGAGCTGATACCTAAAACTGACTGACATTTTTGACATTTACTCCTTGTTTTGTTTAAGATCAGACATGACAGTTTGACTAGCTTCTTTAAACAGTATGGAACCATAAAACATTAAAAAAAAAAAAGCATTGCTGCATTCTTGAAATGACTAGGACATCATTAGTAATGAGTCTCTAATATCACACATATCAGGATGCCCCAGTGGAGAGTTCAAGTGTGCCACAACAGAGCTCTGTATTCCGAATTCATGGCTTTGTGATGGTGCCGACGACTGTCATGACAACAGCGACGAAGTCAATTGCGATGTAGACCTTTCCTCTGACAGTGAACGGCTTCCTTCTTCACACATTCCTACAACTGGTGACCAGCTGGAAGGTTTAGCACCAATAGGTCAATTCCCATTCCCAGGAGGATATCAACCAAATTCCCTTCAGAATAACTTTGATTTAAGCTCTGAAAATATAAGCTCTGATAATGGAGCACCTGCCTATGGAGATAACTGGCCAGAAGAAAGTCAAGAGGAGCACTATGCAGAAGGTGATGACTATCATCTTGGAGGTAATGAAGAAGGGGTTTACACCAACAGTGAAAGCATTAACACATTTGCATATGCTGATCCAAATGAGCAAATATTTGCAGTCAGTGATGGTCAGGAAAACCTACCTCCAACTCTAAAGGACGAAGAAGCAACTCAGCACTTTTCAGAAGAGGAGAGCTATATTCACCAGTATGCAGGAGATGCTAGATCCCCCAAGGAGTATCCTGTTGAAGACAGTGGCATAAGTTCTCTACAAAATGCAGAAAATACTCTGAAAGAAAGTCATGAATCAAATTTAGAAACACTATCTGAGGATGAAAGCTATGTTCTACCATCTGACCTTCACAGTGAAAATGATCAAGAGGTACATGCCGAGTCATACTCACAAGAAAGTTCATTCCCTCAGTCTGTGGAAACACTAATCAATGATGGATCTCAAAATCAACATGAAGATGGGCTGCAGTATATTTCTTCTTCTGAGGATTACAGTCTGGATGACACTACTTCAGAAGATTATTACGAAGATGATAGTCAGCCACTGTCTGAAGAACAGCCTTCAGAAAGTAGCTCTGATTACTATGATGAAACATCAACAGATGACTTGAAGGTTAATTTAGATTATCCAGTAGATTCAAGTGTGGAAAATATTAACAAAGAAGACTCACATACTGAACCAGAAGAAGAAATTCCTCAGGAATCTCGTGTAAAGGATTCAGGGTTTATTAATGAGTACTTAGCTGTAGATGACCCATGGGCAGAGCAAGTTAATTCACAGCATGACTCAGTGTATGCTTCTGATGAAGATCTGAAAACTAGTTCTGTGTCAGATTCTCATGCTTACTCAGAAGAACCCTATCAAGAAAATGACCAACTAAATGGTAATGAAGATACTCACAGAGAAAATATTTATCCTTCAGAAGATCATGAAACCTTTAATGATCAGAGTTCTCAGTCTCAGCATCACCAACAGGAAAGTTTTAATAATTATCCAACAGGACAAGACACACCTGCTTGGGAGCAACAGTCCGTAGAGAGTGAAATTTCACCTGATGAAGTGAAAACTATCCAGGACGGTCCTTCATTTTATCAAAGTGAATCTTCTTCACATGAAAGCTTACCAGAACCATTACCTGCTGAGGGACAACAGCACTCAGGAAATTATTATTCTTCTGATGAAATTAGTACTTCCAAGGAAAGTAATTCTTATCATCAAAGTGAATCATCTCTAGAAGAAGTTCAAAACTTACACGAGCAGGAGCAAATCCAGGAAACTCGGCCTCAAGAATTAACAACAGAAAAATCAATGACTGAAATATCTGGTCAAGACACTAGTATTCAGGATAAGGAAGTTGGTGTTTTTGCTGATGATGCAATAAATCAAGGTGTTACCACATCAACAACAACAGAAGCCTCAGCAGACACTACAGTAACACAGACCCCTTACAGATTTAGAGGCTTCAATCGTTTCTACAACAATCGCCGGCCAACTCGACCAAGCTTTAACAGACATGTTCCAGAACAAGCAACATCTACTACTGAACCACCATCTTCCGACACAAGTTCTACATCCGAAGTTCCACACACAAATTTCAGGTCTCGTTTTCAACAGTGGCGAACATCTCGAATTCCAGGCCAACCATCTTATGAATCAATGAGAACAAAGTCACTGAGGGAAAGATTCCGTGGAAATTCTCGCACAAATAGTAACCAGGTCCCAGAGGACAGCGTTGCAGAAAGTTCAAACCACGCTCCTTACCAAAGGACTTTGACACGTCGTCCATCTAGCATTCGAACATCTCGGATATCAATCCCACAGAATCACTTCTACCAGGAGGAATTTTTAAAAGAAAGTGCTGTGGTTCCTGAAACAGAAACAGAGGAATTGTTTGAACAAACAGCACCACTGATTGATCCAGCTAGTTTTCCTGAAAATGTAGTGCATCCAGATTCTCAAGATGCAACTCCAGACCACACACTAGAGTTCAGCATCAGTCATCCATCCGAGACTCACGGAGTTCCCGCTGACATTAACGACTCCAGACTTATAGTAGACCAATCGGCACAGACTTACAACTTCGAGTATCAGACAGATCCTCGACTTCTGGAATACAGACAAGACACTTCTGAGTATGACCTTGCTAATAACCATTCGCCCCTATACCTACCATATTCCCCAGTCCAGTTTGCTAAAGGTAACTTACAAAACTAGACGAATATCTACGCGGTCTCAACATGGTCTGCTTACTTCAAGTATGTATAAATTTCTCTTATTATTTGGAATGCCTTTGCATATATGTTACAGCATGATCAGTTCTTCGTCCCGCATTAGTTTTTTCTTAGGTATATTATTAAAAAATAGAAAAAATAGTTGTAATGGTCACATTTTTGTATGGCATGAACAACTCTTAGAGATTACCATCCATGCATGAGATTGCATTCACTTGAAAATCACAGACACCAAAAGTAATTTCAACCTTTTTTTTATTTTTACCACAAGTAAATACATTTATTTTTCTGCCTCATCTTGGTGTTTTACTTTAGAAGGGAATGACAGAAGAATAAAAAGAAGACTGAATTTCGTTTGGTTCACTGATCAGATGAAACAACACTTGAAAAATAGTCTCAAGATGATAAACATTAGACTTAAGATGTTAAACATTCGACATGAGTTTCATCTGTCATCAAACTTCCAAAGATTAAAATACCATATTTAACCACCCTGTAGGGCACGTCTCCCCTTCCCCCTGTTCCCCTCCAAGAGGTATCGGAGTAGTTACTGTATGTAAAAAAATCCCCGTCTTTACAGGTTTTGCTCCTGTAATCCCATCTTCAGACGTCGCTTCTGTAGCTGCTGATGCTGCCGCTACTGCTACTGCTGCCGCTGTTGAAGAACCAGAAACCCAGACAGGCTTCCCAGGTTTCGCAGCAGACGCCGACGAAGCGTTTGCGACCACTACTCTCCTTCCCGAAGAGGAAGAAGAAGCTTTCGAGGAAACGACGATTGATTCTACCTCCTCCTCCTTTTTCGGGGGGGAAACAACTACCCTCATCCCTCCTTCGGAGTGCCCGGAGCTCCAGTGCCTCGACGGCACCTGCCTGGCGCTGAACCAGCTGAACAACGGCGTGAACGACTGTCCAGATGGCACTGACGAACAAGACTTCGGTTCTCTCTTCTAATATTTGTGGTCGATTTCTTCGATTCCATGTCTCGTCTCTATAGCTCTCAAATTTGCCTCCGCGTCAAGACTCCGATTTTACAGAAGATCTTGTAAACAAACTTATGGGAACTGTAATTATTAGCTGTTATTGTACTTTTTTTTTTTAGGATGTTCCAGTCTCTTATAGGAAGATGACTATGTAATTTGAACTGTATTTTCAAAGGAATTAAGTGCGTAGCATTCCAGTAGATGTAAAGTATTGATGCCAGATTTTATATATATATATATATATATATATATATATATATATATATATATATATATATATATATATATATATATATATATATATATATATATATATATATATACACACGTATACATACATATATATATATATATATATATATATATATATATATATATATATATATATATATATATATACATACTATATATATATATTAATGGTGTCACAAATTCAGAAAATTTAGTGCAAACAAACAAACCGCTTCCACAATTAGTGTGTTCTTGCATTACAGGAATTATTAAATATAGTCTTCTGCTACACCCAAATTTACTGAATGTCCGGAAACCAAAAATCCTCGAAACTTGAAAATTTTTTTACATTAATCGTTAAAAATTTGTAAATTAATCTGGTGAGGTGAAGTTGTGAAATCAATCCGTCCACAGTTATGTATACACAAATACATATATGTATATGTAAGTATACATTACTTATACTGACATATATTGATGTGTATATACATAGATACACGTATAGAGTGTCTATATACACGTATATATACATGTATATCCATATATAAATGTATAGATACATTGTATGTATGAATATATCGTAATAGTCATTATAATTGTACACGTATTTCTTTACTAGTGATATGAATATATCATACATTTTATATGTACATCTCTTTTGTAAATAGTTTTTTGAAACTCTTTTCATCTATTTTTCTCTCAGACTTCTAAAAATTATACTTTATTTTTTATTTCTCTATTCATCTCCGTCCAATACTCCGTTTCAATAAAGACAATGAAGGAGAGAGAGAGAGAGAGAGAGAGAGAGAGAGAGAGAGAGAGACAATCTGCATAAACTTCCTCTCTCAATATAGACCAACAGAGAGAGAGAGAGAGAGAGAGAAAGAACCTGCAATACTCCCTCTCAATACGTTCGTGGGTCACAATGATACCCGAGACACCAACAGAGTAAGTGAGTTGTAATCAAGTTTTATGTCACAAATCCCGGATGTGACCAGGAGTAAAAACTAAACAAAAGCCCGTGCAAGGTTTAAGAAGTAACGTCAAACCAGTGATGCCCTGAGGTTATTCTTAATTTTAAACCAATCATATTTATTTTTTATTTATAACTGTACTACTATTGGGTGCTTATTTCCCCCCGCCCCCTCATCGATCTTCCGTGAAATTCCAAAGTTAAAGTCAGACTTTTCATGTTTATATGTTGCTATTTCTAGGCCTATTTAAATTTAACGGTGGTATACTTGTTAAGCTTAACCGCTTCGCCGCTATAAAAATTAGCGGAACATTTTGCAAGAAACTGTAAATGTCTGTATTTTTATCCGCATTTTCATGTTTGTATATTATATATCGAAGTGTTAGACTTTCAAAGTCAATTTCCAACGCGATTCCTAAGTGTGTAAAACGCCAGACTTTTTAAAAAGAATTTTATAAATGTAAAATTTTGAATATTCACTATTTTGTTCCTTTTAGACGTGGCTGTAATACATATATATCTCAGTAGGTGTGCCTGGCCGTCTGCGAAGCAGACTAATGTCCGTATTATTATTAATAATCTTTGTAAATATCTTTTAAAAAATAATTTGAATGGGTATTAATCGTTCTGTAGGAAAACGAGAATTGTCAATCAGTCTTCATGTCGAGTCAAAACCTTCTACTCTCTTTTTAACTACTGCGATTCCACTTCTCGTTCCTTTGTGATCAAGAGGTAGCTGTATAAAAATATTTTTACCCCAAAATAAACGGAAAAGTTATGTGTATGCTTATTTTTTGTAGACTTGCCTTTCAGAAGTTTGAGGTGTACTTCGTGTATATATAGTCCTGAATTGGTGTGAGGTAGTAGCGTTCTGCTAAGATTGATTGTAGTACAATGTCACGTAACTTTTACAGTTTTTGAACTGCTTAGGACAATCCAGAACATTGCAAAAGTTTTATACAGGAGGTGACATTGTGGTTTGAAAAATAAGGTTAAAGACAATGCTAAATGCAAACTGTAAATACTGGAGAACGAGGAAGAAAAGGACTGGAACAGAACAGAGCAGCCGGTAAAGGCCTTCTTCAGAAATATGAAGAAAATTACGCTAATGAGACCGAAGCTTCTTCGGTAGTGAGAACTGAATTGAATTCATATCCATCAAGCACCAGGTCATGCAAAACAATATGGTGCTATTCAACAGTGAGAAATAATTTGAGAACAAAAGCTTCATGTTAATGCATGTCGTCTACTGTGTATTATAAGCTGAGCACCGTGTATGAGAGTTGGTTGATGCTGGAGATGTGTACATTTAAACTACTTACTAAAAGCTATTGTGGTTGATGTGGTACCACACAAACACGATTTACGGAATAAAGTTGATGCTGATGTAAGGCCCTCAGCCTATCAAACAATGTTTACGAACAAAATTGAATGTATTGGATGTACAGTATAGGTAGAAGTAAATAAATCAAACAGCATTTATGAACTAAATCTGATGTGGGAGATATGCAAAACTCTCGTGAAGGATTCGTCACACGAACGCTAGCTATGAACATGAGTGATAAGACTTTCGTGCCTTTACTGGTATTTGGTGCAAAGTTTGGCGCCAAGGTCCTGAAAGGTGTCAGAAATAAAATTGTTCGTGTGACCAGGAATCACTCTTCTTCAAATTATAGTGAAAAACAAATCAATAATTATTCCAGTATGCTTATGAACACTCCAAGTTAATCGACGCCAAACATTTGATAAAATGAGAACCACTGAACTTTCCGGGAACTTGAAGTAACGAAGGAAGGGAAATTGACAACCTGTTGTTCGACGTAAGATCTATAGACTGAAGCAGCAGTGAGTCGGTCTAACATTTTATTATCCAAATGTTAAGAGAACGTATGGTCCTTAAAGGATATTCTAGAAAGGCAAATGTTATCCTGAAACCCAAGAGGAAGTCATTAAAGTAGCAGGAATCTTTTTTGAAGCACCTCTCAGAAGCCTAGAGTAGAACCACACAAAGAATAAAGTAAGTTCCAGGTAAGGAAAAATCTCTTGGCGTTTAAGTCTTGCCTTCGACCAAGTTTCCTTGCTCAGTTATAGGAGAAGAAGGTTCAAGAAGCATCATCCGTGGGCGTGAGGGCCAGTAACAGTTACTTTAATACTTACACCAGTGTCAAACACACGCCTCTGAAGTAAGGTAGGTTGGAAGACGCCACCCGGTAGGTAATTAAGGGAGTACAGTAAAAAAAAAAAAAATAGAGAAGAAAATGTCGCCTTTTACTAGGTCAAAGCAGTCAATGTCCAGAACAACTCCGCGGTGAGATATAAGAAAATAGGTCACACTATAATTTTCACAATATAAAATAATAAAACTTTGTCTCTGAACACTTTTTGAGGAGATTCACCATATCCGAGATATTTTAATGATTATCTAACCGGCATCCTCGAAATCTTACTGGAGTTAGTTCGAAATTGAGGTTTTTTACCGTAATGTTTCTCAGAAAAACTAGTTCCCCATCGAATGATTTTCGATTTTTGACTTATAAGGTTAGACAATACCTGTCCCCCAACCCCCTCCATAGCTAATATGGCAAAATTATGGGTGTTTCCTCATCATAAGAAGTGGTCTAAAACGCTTTAAATATGAAAAATATTACATTTTACTTTTAATTTTGGTACTTTATGCATGCGGAGTTCTTCTGGACATTCACAAAGCGATAATGGTGATGGCCTAATAGTCAAGTAGTATCTGAGTGAATATAAAATGGTGCTCTTTATTAGGCTTATCTAACTGCTTGATACACGAGGCCAAAGGAAATACGCCTGATGCACTTTCCAGCCAAGAATAATTGGCGTATAATCTTACGAAGTTATGTTGTACCAGAAAATGGTAAAGTCTAGAACATCATTATCACCTAGATAGTGAAGAAAACGACTTTTATTAAACCAGCTTTTTAGAGTAAAGTAGATAAGCATTCTTCAGGATCATATCGACTAGCACCAAACTTATCATTTGTGACTGATTACTGGAGCTAGGCATAGCCTAGATGAAACGCTGTCTGTCAGCACCTTGAAACACGGCTAACTTGCAGAAAGGAAAATCATTTCACTGAAACAGTGTTGTCATCTGTGATACATAACCCCCTGAAATATATATGAATACAATGATAATTGGGGACAAGTACTAGTATTAGACCTAAATGGATGGTTTGATACAGTGGTATATGAAACGTATAGTAAAACTTGAAACGGAGAGGTGTTGAAGACGAGGGACTGGGATGGTTTAAGAGTTAACTCATTACTAGAAATTGGAAGAAAAAAGGAAAAATGTAGAATTACACAAAAACAAAAAACTCAAAAGGTGTACCGCAACGTCATCCCCTAAGACAGGTATTGTTTAGTAAATAGAATAACCAGCACTACTGAGTTAGCTTGCATTAAATGACCTTGAAATTAAGAGTAAGTTTTCGCAGATGATACACAATTTTAAGTGATTAAGGGCAACACTGAAGATATTATGACCCCAATCAGAATCATAATGAATGAATTCAAGAGTTGGGTAAAAAGAACAAACACACTAAATGCACATTTAAAAAAATGTATATTAATAGGGTACAAAATAAACTTTGAAACGTTTGATAAACTGAGGGCTTTCGATATCAGAAAAGTAGAAACAGAAATACATTAAAGTTCAAAAGGTAAAAACAGTGAGAGGCTTCAGAATAATAACTGATAAATGTCTAAATAAGACAGATCAGATTAAATGTAGAAGAAATACGCTACAAAATCAACGTAGCCTTCACAAAGAAATACTTAAATGAGGATACGTTTAAATGATGGTGCTTACGTATTTAATCACAAGAATAGACTAATGCAACCGTCCGCCAAATAGTCTACTGAATAATTACAGGATTTAACAAAACGTCCAAATTAATCAGGAATAAATATATATCCCCGCTAGATAGGGTCAGGACCCGTCCAAATTCAGCTTCATTCATACAACGTTCGACATTTAAATACGTATTTTTGAATGCACAGGAACTAAACTATTCATGAGGTTACCCCAAGAATATGCAATGTATGAAATCATACAAAAGACTATTCAAAAGCATTTACGGCCAGGAAGAACAATTATTCAAAACACTTATATAAAATATAATATGAAAGGCTAGATAGAACAAAATTAAGTCTGAAATTCTAAAAGAATGGCGTTGATTTATTTATATAATTATTCTAATCTATCATAAGCCTAAATATAACCCTCGTTACATCCGGAAATGAAAGTAATGACGAATGTAAAATCTTCTTTCTGTTTTGGTAAGCAATCGCAGAGCCAACAAGTTTCGCATTGCACGCACTATTGAGTGCTTAAGTGTAGGCAGTTTTCATAGCTAAACACACCGGAACCCAGAAAAGAAGAATAGGCATGGGTCTACCTATCTTCTTTCACTTAAAACATTCTATTTTGTATTTATCCTACGGTACGCCATGATCTTCTCGGCCGAAATGTGACAAAGTTTTCCCGTAACACGTTTTACGACATAGCCAGCCAACCAAATGCCGAGTGGCAATACTTGAAATATCATTGATTAACGTTATGATGATATTGAATTATCAACTTTGGTAGGCATTTTAAAGAAGCAATAGTCATTCATAACGGTAGAGGATAGATGAATAAAACGTGTTTTCTACATTACAAGTGAATTTATTGGGTTTTACAAGACATCATTATCAAGATGCGGATACGACATAAATAAACAGGGCCTTATGCAGTACTCGAGAATCAGTCAAAATAATGGGTAAATATGTTTTTATGAGAATCATGAATTAAAATACTGCTGTATATGTCCAAAAAAAAGCGAATTTGACACAGCCAGCCCAGTTATTTTTAACTATTTCACGTAAATTGTATGGCAACACTGCTAAACTGGTACTATCGTCGTTTGTCATGTTCCAAGAACTATCAGCTGATCCTGTCCGATTCCTTCGGTTTTTGCATGCGTCATTACTTTCATTTCCGGATGTAACGAGGGTTATATTTTGGCTTATGATAGATTAGAATAATTGTATAAATAAATAAATCTAAATAAATAGATAAATTCCAAATATTATAATATTTTGTAAAGATTTTGTTGTTTTGAGACTTTGACAGTCCAAGTCAAAGTTGACGAAGCCATTCGGACGCGAGTACAACAACAAAAGTCATGGACTGCAGCTGTGTGACACTTATTCTTTTGTCCGTTTTATCCCTTCTTTTACCCCAGGTATGGGTTTTGGCGATTTTTATAAGTAGTTTAATTTCAATTAAGTATTTTGAATGAGTAAAATATGACTTTGGTTAATATTTGGCTTGTATTCTCGTAGGTATTTCCGCCAACGATAAGACTGCTTATTAGCCTATGTTGTGATCTAGAATACGAACCAAAGCATTATTATTTATCTTATTACGGTTGTAATATTGTCTATAGCATAATTTGATTCTATGACCCAGATTTTGCCTAGACCAAGGCCATTTTGTAACCTCCTTAGGCTAGTTAATAGATTGAGACCTTAAGTTTAGGCTAGGCAATGCTAAGCTGGTCTAAGCATCAAATAAGGGCTTATGCTGTCCAGGCTGGGTATTCGTTTGACCCTAAGGAACCAAATTCAACATTGGTGAAATTCAGAGAACTGTATTGTAGTTTTGGTAGAACTAAGTCTAAGCATGAGCTCCACGTTGGGTATTACTTTGGAAATTGGGCTAATAAGTAACACAGCCTGCTAGTTTAGGTTAGGTTAGGGTACGTTGTGTTAGTATAGTTCCTTTCATATTAGGTTTCCTTAGCCAATCCCTTCTTTAACATATGGCTCCCTGATGTCGGCGCATGCATGGAACCATTCCATAATGACAACATGGCGGTCTGGTCTTTCTCGGTTTCCAAAACCCTGCGTTCCCTAAGGGTCCCCATCCATATTGGGTAGATATGAGGTTAATGATAATTGACCAACAATAAACAACAACACATCCTTCATCAGCAACAGTAAAAGTGTAGGAAAAATCGACTTCCAAGGTAATAGTCCGTGTGGAGTTCTTACTTAGATATACCGCACTTGTTTTATATAGCCTAGGCTGCTAGCCTATTTTTTGATGTTTCACAAGATCTTGACCCACATTCTCCATCAGAATCTGCAGTAAATTTTATGTAAACCATCAACAGATTTTGGACTTCAAAATATAATTTTCGTATGTTTTAATGCGACCTTTAAAAATATCATTTCCCTAAGTTTTAATGTTTGCTCTAGGGTAAACAATTCTGATGTTTGTTTCTTTTGCTGTAGATTTGTAATTTAATAACAGCACCACTCCCTTGAGTGCTGTGTTCAGTACCAGCCCGATTGGCGTGAATAGTAAAACATAAAGAAGAGACGGTAAATATCTCAGTAACAGTTAATTTACGATAGATTTGAGCATGAGTTTCATAATAATTATGTTAAGGAGACTTAGGATCGCAGCATAGGCAAAAAGCTCCAGAATCAAATTATTTTTTAAATTAAAATACTACTGAAACTGCTTCATCAAGTCATTAACCTTCATACATTTAACAGTTTGGGAGACCTCATTGGTAAATAAATAAGGTTTGTTAGTAGGAAAAGCTGAAAAGAGTAAAGACTACAGCCTAACATAAGCCAGAAGAATGAGCCCTTTTTGACCTGGTGCGGGGTTGGAGGGGGACTGAACCTGCCTAACCTATCCTAGCTTGACCTAGAAGGCCTTGAAATACATGGCAGTGATATGTACAAGTATACATTCCTTTTTCAACATCAAAAAATTACATAAAATTACCACCAGCAGTATTTGCCAGTTGCAGGTGGCTAGGTATACTGTAGTGTGAATGGGCGATGACAGTTTCATTTCTGATAAAAAGTCAGAATTGTTCAAAACATATGGTAAATTTAAAAAACCTCATTTCAATGGTAATTCTAATACCCACTGCTTGCAAAAATTTTTGTGGGATGTCTTTAACCCCATGGTGTAACCTAGAATATCAGTATATGTTGTTCTGAGTATGCCACGGGAGATAAAACACAAAAAATTGACTTCAGTAACATTATGATGTAAATTATCATGGCATTTTTATTTCATAACTGAAGTTGCAACCATATCCGGAAAAAATCATAACAGGTAACACATGAACTTAACTGTTTCATGTCTAAACAGAAACTAAAGACACAGAAAAAGTCATATCCAACAAATTCCAGGATTATAAATGCTGTGACATTAGCTCCATTTAGGCTGGCAATTCATTTTAGCCTGCAATGATTGATAACCCGTTACATACCCCTATTTGCAACATTAAGGAGGACCTCATTGGAAAATAATAGCCTTAGGTTACTTTAGAGGGAGTTAATGGGTGGGTGAAGTTCAAATCCCCATCAGTCAGGCAAGACCATGTGCCCTATGTCAGGTTCAGTTAGGGAATTTAACATTATGTTGCGTCCCTGTATTTCACCGAATAATTTACAGCTCTCTTGGTTAGGTTATGTCTCCCCTTGCCACAATACTGATGGAATGAATGTCAATTTCATCCAGATTATATGAAAACTATCAAGAACCTATGTTCTTTTGATAATTATAGATTTGGAGTTAATATTTACCCTAAAGTGTAGCTAGACTCTCTTCATCTAGGGCAAAGATAAACTAACCTGTTTCTTGGCTGTCATGAGTAAATGTCCTCTGTTAGACTGCGTGTAACTACTTGAGGTTCTGATGATGTTATACAAATTTCATCATTTGAGATTCCGATGCCATAAAATTATGTCATCCAGTGAAAAAATTAACCATTGATATTTTCAGGCTGCGATTGTTGAATGCTGCCAAAGAGGCTTTTGTTTAAATACTGTACTTGAAATTGAAATACTTGCACAGGGCTTCATGCCAGATTCACCAGGTATCCTATTCTTCTTGAATGTTGTTCCTTCATCACCTAAGTAAAGCCTCATTTTGATGAGGAGAACAAGAAAGCAGTATGGTTGAAGTTGTATCACAGGGTTGTACTTTATTTCTTGTTTTGTCATTGCAAATTTCACAACTCTGGATGCTGTAAGACACCAAAACAGACCTTGGTGTGTAAAAATACTGAATTGCATTTTTTAATTTTGTAACTTGTACCAAGCTGTATTTATCTGCTCAAATGTATGTTTCACATGATGATCATGTTTACCAAGCTGTATTTATCTACTGAAATGTATGTTTCACATGATGATTATCTTATCATGAATTGTAACATTATATTAAATTGGAATGTCACAAGTGGCAGATATTCCTAAAATTTGAGGTACTCTTTGTTTTATTGGTAGCTTATATTTCTTCAATATAATAAGTACATACTGTATACTCTTATTTTTCAGTATGTAACATTACTGCTTAACTGGTACTTTTTATGTCTTGTAAGTGTTTTATAAGTTAACTGTGTTCTTTTTTCCTCCAGGCATACGGTGGGGATATTCCAATATGTGGGATACTTAACACTCGGCCAAATGGCACCAGTGAGTCAACTGAGAAGTATTGCATATTATTCTACAGAGATATAACATCTCTTCCCAGCGATGACAAGACTGCGGTAAGTTATATTTAATGGTTTTACTCAACTTATTGTAGGGGTGTACTAAATACTTAAGGTTCTTTGCAGCATTCCTTCAGCCCCTAGCTGCCCCTCCCCACCTCTCGTTCCTTTACTGTACTTCGGTTCGTGTGCTCTTCCATCCACATTCCACTCTCTTAAGAATTGTTTCATAGTGCAACTGTGAGGTTTTCCACCGGTTACACCTTTACAGCCCTTTACTCTCATTTTCCCTTCCAATACTGAATGTGCCCTCATCATAGGTCTCAGTGCTTAGCCTTTGGTCCTGTTATATATTCTATTCCATTATCATATATAGTGTTTAAGCAGATATGTAATATAATACTATATTGTAGTGCCTAATATTCTTGATGCAATTGTAAATAGTTTTAAGATCTCCCTCTCTAGTGTAAAATTGGAATTTATACTGTATGTCAGTTTTGAAAATAAAATATTGATGTGACTATAGCTTTCGGTTCTGTGCAAAGTTTAGGAACAAAATAATGACAGCAGTATATGTAGAACTGTATTGGAATATTGCATACAGTTTATTACAGTAATTCAGAAACATTTATGCTACTATAGTACTGTGAAAAATGTTGAAAATTGGGCTTAAATTCACTCTTCAGTTGTGGGTTTGAGCCAGATTGTTCCTAATTAAAAATATAGATGGAATAAGACACATTTTATAAAATGCGCATGTCACTTATTTTTCTGTTATGTATGATTATTTGGTTAATGAAGTTGTAAATGTAGTTACTGTTGTGTATTGTGTCTTCTTTTTTGAAGTACTATACTACCCAATAACTCCAAAATCAGTGGATTGTATATGCTGCAGAAAACAAAAGTTTTAAAATGTTGTGTCAAAGAAATTAAGTGCATATACTGTAGCATTACATTTCATGTATAAGTATAGGAATTCTTTCCCCAATTCCTGATACTTTTATAGGGTTTTGATATTACAGTGTTCCAGGTTAGTTTTTCATATTCTGATTTGTTTCTCACATTTCACTCATCATATCCAGTAATGAGTTGGTCATAATAAAGTTGCACCACTTGAATAATGTGCAATAATTGTAGTGAATGGAGAAGTTTTTCTGATAAGGGTGAATAGTTACTTATAGGAGATGAAGATTATGTAAGTTGTGAATAAAATTTTCAGAAAATTTGGATATGAAAAGAGCATACACGTCTTAGCTTTTTATCTTAACTTATGAAAGATTGGTTGAAGGTTGTCAGTGGGCTATCAGTAATCCTTATCCTCTGAAGAATATCTGTTATATTCCACACAAGAGTCAATAACCTAATACAGTATTTACAGTTAAATATCTGTACTCTTGTCCCCCAGGAATATTTCCAAATATCCGATGCCCTCGACTGGAACATCTGTAATGACACTGAGCCTCCCCCTCACCTTGACTTAGAGAACCGCCTTATCTTTGTCTCGTCAGAGAACAACTGCTCTGTAATGGAACGCGCTAGTATAGTGCAGGTATTGTATTGCAACCAGATGCCTTTCTTTGCTGATAAGTACAGGATTATTTGTTGAGTAATATTTTGTATTGTAGATGTCAAAGTTTGTAATATAGTACTTTTTGAGGTATGACTATACCATTGTTATTTTCATGTTATAACTGTGTTGTCTGATTTAATGTTTTTGATATTTTTGTTGTATGTATTTGTAATTGCTGTATTGCAACATGAATTTCTGGTTTCTTGTTGAGGAGGCTGCATTCAGTTGTAGCTGGAGGCTATTGTTGACCATCTAAAAAAACTTAAGTCATTATAATTTGTTTTGAAAGCATTATCATGAAATACGCTGAGTATCCTTAAACTTGGGAAAGTAGGTATTTTTGAAAGAAAAAAGGCCTGTATGTGAAAGAAATAAAAGCAGTAGAAGTAGGGTGCTCTACAAATGTCTGTATAGGAGAGGAACACTTGATAATATTCAAAGAACTATTAGAAATTAGTAGCTTATTTGAGAGAACTTATTTCACGTCAGTCATTGTGAAGTCAGATATGATGCAGGAACACTAATGATGATGAAGTTTATATGAAGTAGGAAACCATATTGTGCTAAATGTTTGAACATCATCTTCCTTGAACCCCTTAAATTACCCTAGTAACTGTGTAAATTATAAATTTTACAGCCTTGATAAAATCTGTAAACCCTCTTGTGCTTCTCAGTTCTTTTAGAATACTTATTTGGTTATTTATATTGGCAATACATTTTCTTGGTTCAGCGCTAAGTAGTGTTAGAATGTTCTGTGTGATAGTTTTTATTTAAAGCAATTTAGCATCCTTTTAATGAATGAGTTATGTAGATTACTCTAGATAGTAATTTTGATTAGGTAAATACCTATCATTGCTGGCATAATCATATTCAGTATGTTTAGTTTAATGTGTGAAGTCAATATTGAACTCTTAGCATGAAGCATCCTCAAATTGAGAATGTACACTTAAAGTTTTACAGATATGTTTTTCATGCAAGCCCATCAACTATATACGGTGTCCCCTTAGGGGGGTTAATGCTGTCAGTGCACCTCATGCGCGGTGCACTGTAGGCATTACAGAAGGTTCTTTGCAGTGTCCCTTTGGCACCTAGCTGCAACCCCTTTCATTCCTTTCACTGTATCTCCATTCATACAGTACATTCATATTCTTTCTTCTCTTACTTTCCATCCTCTTCTAACAATTTTTTCTTAGTACAACTGTGAGGTTTTCCTCCTTTTACGCCTTTCGGACCTTTCCACTCTCAGTTTCTCTTTCAGCACTGAATGACCTCATAGGTCCCAGGGGTTGGCCCTCTGGCCTAAATTTTATATTCCATTTTATACGAAGTACCCAACCCCCATCCCCAGTTCTTGCTGTGCCACATTCACTATACACATACAAATACTTTACATACTCAATTCACAAATGTGGTGAACAAACCCATCAGTCATATAAAGCATGAATTGCAATTGAAGGTGGAGATCATAAAGCTAAACTCCCATACTTTTGCTAATTTGCATTCAAATTTTTATGATGGTAATGTTTAACATTTGTAAAAATAAATATTGTATGTTATTTTTCTCTTGCATATTGTTGTTTGAGCGCATGTCTTGCCAAAAGTTAATGGTACTTTTGGTTTTTCAATTTGAATGGTAATTTTGAAATACAGTACAAACACCACCCTACTTACAAACGAGTTATGTTCCAGACAGCCGTTTGTATGTTGAAGTGTTTATAAGTTGGTTACTGTACTCTTCATGCCCATTCAAGTACAGTATGATATAAAACCAATACAGTGCTGTACGTTTTTTCATCCTAAAACAAATACACTCTACATACAGTACTGTATTTACAGAATAGGCGAACACAACAAAATTTGAATTTACGGCTGGCAAAGAAGAAGGCTCTGAACACAATTTTAATTTGGGATCCCATTTGTTTGTATCTGAATGTTTGAAGCAGATGGTGTCTTATATATTTTTATACCTGGCTGTTCTAGTGCTGAGTTTTGGAGTTCATTGTTGATATTCATTTCAGAAACATGGAGGTGCAGGAACACTTATCGTTGAATCCAAGTTAAATCTGCCAGAACAAGAGGACTTGAACTACAATTTTACCCTGGGATTTATTGATAACTCCAGTTATGTTAAGATAATGGTGAGTATAAATACTTGCCGTTGTTGCTGCATTTAGATTATGCTTAATGGATAAGACTGTCTCATTACTACAGGGTATTTTAATGTGGACATATCTGTTAATCTAAATTTGTTTTATTATTTACTTGTGCTAGAAAAATTGAAGCTCTAACAGGTGCTAGGGACTAAACTTCAATATTATTGTACAGTAAAAAATAGTTTCTGAAATATTTGTGTTGAGAAATGTAGTGTTTACAATCATTTTTGCTCTACAAGTACCATAAAAAACTATTATTTTGTGCTACTTCATTTTGTTGTTTTGTAATGAGTGTACTGTACTGTACTTTCTTTTCAATATGGTATTTTCTCTCTCTCTCTCTCTCTCTCTCTCTCTCTCTCTCTCTCTCTCTCTCTCTCTCTCTCTCTCTCTCTCTCTCTGATTGGTCTGTATGAGAGTTCTGATTAATTAATTTATTTGCTAGGTTTTATTATACCTTCTCCATCATTTTTATTAATGATAGGAAAAATTAAAACACTTGCTTTAACCTTTTTCTTTTTTTGTTAGCCATAGGTCTCATGTCAGCAAAAGATTTTGTATATATAATGGTGAAAAGTTATGCTTAACCCTCTTGATCCAGCAGAGATTTTGAAGTCATACATGCAGTATTTTTTAAGTTCCGTCTTGATTTTGGCTTCGAAATACAGTGCATTTTATTGACAATTATAGCTTAAAACTATATATTTTCAGTAATTTTTATTTTTGTTGTACCTTCATGTGAAGTGGTTAAGTTAAACCAGTCCATGGAGTGAAAATTTTAGACTTGAATAAGTTTGGCCCAGGGGATTACTTTTCAAGTGAAGGACAAAAATCTAAGTAGAGAAGCCACTTGAAAATGAAATGACAGGAAATATTGCTGTCGAAACCATAGGTGTGTTTCAAAGATACTTCTAAATATGATTCATATAATGGATTGTGTTCATATGGGTTATTGAGAGGATTATTTTCTCTAGTACATCTCCCTGTCACTGTCTGGTAATTGTATGCTTTCAAATGTCACTTTCAAAAGGGAAAGTATATAATAATGATAGTAAAATTACCAGACTTCATTGTAAGAATACAGAATTTGCAGGCCTTCAGGTTTTTGGATGTTGTACTATTTCAGTAAATTTAAAAGTACATTATATGTATTGTATGCATAAGTGTTCTTATAAGTAACACCTCAGTTTTAACTTATTTTTTGCTAATATACTATTTTAGATGTGATAAATTTTTAGATGAATCTGTTAAATTAAATGTCAAGCATAAGGCACAGGTTAGTTTAAGTGGAATTGCTGTTAACTGTACAATATCTAGAATACTGTATATTCAAGTGCAGGCTGTAATATAGGTTCTTCGTTACTTAAACAGATGTTGCTCCTTAATAAAAAGCCAGACCTCAAAAGTACTTTTAGTTTTCTGTAAAAGAAAACTATTGTGCCGGCTTTGTCTGTCCGCAATTTTTCTGTCTGCCCTCTGATCTTAAAAACTACTTAGGCTAAAGGGTTGCAAATTGGTATGTTGGTCATCTACCCTTCAATCATCAAACATACCAAACTGCAGCTCTCTAGCCTCAGTAGTTTTTATTTTATTTAATTTTTAAGTTAGCCATGCTTCTGACAACAGTATAGGATAGGCCACCACTGGGCTGTGGTTAAAGTTTCATGGGCCTCGTCTCATACAGCATTATACCAAGACCACCAAAAAACAGATCTGTTTTCAATGGCCTTGATTATACATTGTACAGAAAACTCGACTGGGCCGAAGAAACTTTGGAGCATTTTTTACTTGTTGAAGTTTAGGTGCCACGGTATTAGAATTCTCTGCAAAATTCATATTTTAATTGACATCAACAGGAAACTGCTGATAATGAGACCACGGCAGGCATGTATTCTCCAAAGGATTCTCCCCTTCATATCAGCTTAATTATCATATGGATATTGGCTGTTTTCTCTGTGTCAGTTGGAGCGTTCTGGTCAGGCAGTGTTCGCCATAAGCTGTAAGTTTTGGCTGTTTATGACTGCCTGTTACCTCGAACTTAAAATATTTTCTGTATTGTGAATGACACACATGCAGCACTCTAAAAGTTAAGTGTTTGATTTTGATGTGAAAAATTTCGAAGAAATAATTTTTTATTGTACTGTATGTTTTGGCTGTTTACTGTATAACTGATGATCACTTTTTCCTTAAAATGTTTTATATATTATGAATAACAGTAATATGCTTAGAAAGTTAAGTGTTTTATTTTAATATGAAAAATTCCACAAAGAAATAATCACAAGTCTAATATATTGTTTATCGCATGTAATATCCTCTAACTATTAGACTTGATTCCATTATCATTGTAATGTCTAGTTTTTCTAAGTCTAAATTAATTTCATCACCCTTACATTACAAAGTTATGGTACAATATGTAGTGTTGGGATTTTACTTTATATACAGGGTGTGCTCAATTATTTACTCTATATAATAAGACAAATCAGCTTAAAATACTGGTTTGATTTTGAATAATGATTCATATATGAAAAATGTGTTTGTTAAATTACTCATTTTTAGACCAGTGCATTATTTTACATTACACTTGCTGCTAAATATGGTTGTAGTATACTGTACAAAGTTGATACAACTCATCTATACTATACAAAATAGATATAACTCATCTGTACCCCAGGAATATCATGGTATGTTTATAAATGGAAAATCTGATCTTTAATGCAGTATCTAAGTATTTAATCAGTTAGACAAAGCTGCTTAAGTGGAGAGTTATGCAATATTTTTTAAATGCCTTCTATTATTTTGGCCTATTTATTGTTGATGAAGTTCGGCCAGGTGAGAATTCATAAGAGTATTAGATGAGAACTGTATATCAATATTAATTTCATGCTAGAACCATAAACTGCATACAAGTCAGTTTATAAAAGCAGGTGATTGAAGTTCTTTTTACATGTTTTGTCTCTTTTAGGTACCTGAGTGAGCAGTGCAGTGGTGCAAGTTACGAAGGCCGCGGAGAGCATCTTCAGGAGCCTGTCTTGCCCCAGGAGGAGACCTCAATGAATTTGTCTCCAAAGACTGTTTTGCTCTTTGTTGTGATGATGTGCACCATGCTGCTGCTTTTGTATTTCCTCTATGATTACCTAGGTAAGGGGTTTCTGATTCAGTGTTCTGCTCTTATCAAGGTGACAAGGAAACTTTGTATAGGTCCTCGACTTACGGTGGGGATCCATTCCAGCGCTGCGCCGTAATTTGATTTCCTCCGTAAGTCGGTGTTTCGCCTATTATCGGCGCCTTAACTTTCTGTTTGGCTCCGTAACTTGCTGTGACACTTTACCTTGATGTTGCATCAAGTTACAGTGCCGTTAACTTAATGCCTATTCTTGCCATTAGTGCTGTCAACGGTGCTGTAACTTGATGCAACATCAGGTTACGGCACTGTGAAAATGCTGTTAACAACACTGAAAAAGCACTGTAAAATCGAGTCTGTGTAAGTCAGTGTCGCTGTAAGTCGGTGACACACTGTATAGGTTTAGCCTTTGTCCTACAAATTTATAAGTTTAGGGGTTTTTTAACTGATAATTGGAGTAAAATCAAAGGAAGTAGATTAAAATGAAAGGTGGAAAGCAACACAGTTGTTGGTCAAAAGTTCGTTGCCATTGACTTTATTAATAACCTGCCTGCATTGCACTGCACAAGGTAAGCTGCAATGGGTAGTGCTGTTAGTGCACCTCTTTCTGTGCACTTTAGGCATGACTTATGGTTCTTTGCAACATCCCCTCAGCCCCTACTTGCAACCCCTTTTACTGTCCCTCTGCTCTTGTTCTCTCACTTCCATCTGGCTTTCTACCCTTCCCTAACAATTGTTTCAACATTATTTTCAGTACTGAATAGCTTAATAATGTCCCAGAGCTTGGCCTTTGGCATTAATTTTATATTCCAATTCCAGTGCACCTTTGTAGGTCTTTATTTAGTAACTGCTGTTGGTAGTCCATACATTAGAGGTTAAGTATCACTTTTGAGTTGTGTACTTTCTGAATTTTTTTTATCCACAGAAACTGTGGAATTTTCCCATAGGGAACGTCAGTTATAAAATGAAATTTTTATGGTCTGTATTTATTGATCAGATTTATTTTGAAGTTTCATTTTTTGTCTTATGATTTTTTGTTAACGTTATTGAAATAATAAAAGGGAAGTTATATGCAGACTGACATTCTACTATTGGGGTAGATTTTTGTATTAAAGTTGTAGGTTGATCCTTTGATTGTTTATTCAGGGCACAGTAATAATGTAATTGATATTCTCATTGTGTTTGATTTTCAACATCAATCAGGTGAATCATGCATTGTTTTATAGTGTCCATGTATTTTTTAAGAATTTGTGAACACTTGAAATTTGTTTAAAAAGCATTTAGATTAGGGTTAAAATAAAAAGAAATTCTTAAGGTTGATATAAGATGTATAATTGTGTCTTGTTTTCCTTCCAGTATATATGATCATGGGCATGTTTTGCATTGCATCTGGAGCTGCCATGTTTTCCTGCTTGGAACCTCTGGTATCAAAGATTCCTTGTGGGTCATGCAGGTACAAAAAATCTCTCTTGTTACTGATCATTGTTGTCATCAATTATTCTTATTCTGGTCTCAGTGAGTGTACCAATTATATTGTGGTATTTAAGGCTTTCACTGATTAAACCAGTGTGATTGTTGAAATTATTATTTTGCTTTAATTCTTCAGATTTAAAATATCTTGCAATTCTTAAGATGTTTTTCAAAGTTGAACTAACTTACTTTTGTTCATCACAAAGAACTGGTATTATAAAACCAGCCACACAGATCTTCCATAAATTTTAACAGTCTTTTATAGCCACATGCAAAAAATTGATATTTAAACAAGGTTGATTAGGAAACACATGGAAATTATTTTCATGAAGCTGGTATTATCAGATACTTAGCCCAGTAACTGTATTATTATTATTATTATTATTATTATTATTATTATTATTATTATTATTATTATTATTATTATTATTATTATTAATTATTATTATTCAGAAGATGAACCCTATTCATATGTAACAAGCTCACAGGGGCCATTGGCTAGAAATTCAAGCTTCCAAAGAATTTTATGGTGTTCATTCAAAAGAGGTAACAGAAGGTAATAGGAAATACAGAAAGAAGAGACCAGTTATGAGAAAAGAAGTTATTGAAATTGCAATGGCTAATAACATTTTATTTCTTTCCGTAGGACACCATACTTCAACATTTACATTGTGAGAGGCACACTGGAGTTCAGACAGATCCTGCTGTTGATATTCTCCTTCGGTTTGTCCATTACATGGATCGTCATGAGGAAGGAGCCTTGGGCATGGATCCTTCAGGATATATTAGGGATAACATTCAGGTACAACATAAATGAGTTTTACCTCATGGTGGGTTAGTGTCATCAGTGAACCTCACACGGTTCACTGTAGGCATTATGTTAAATATTTTGCAGCGTCCCCTCAGCCCCTAGCTGTAATGCCTTTCATTTCTTTTACTGTACCTCCTCTCTTTCTTCCATCTTATTTTCCATCCCCCCAACAGTTGTTCCATAGTGCAAGGTTTTACTCATATTACACCTTTACTGTAAAACCTTTTTACTCATAATTTCCCTTTCAGGGCTGAGTGACCTCATAAGTCCTAGCGCTTGGCCTTTGGCCTAAATTTTACATTCCACTTCCATTTTCCAATGAGTCTTATTTCAATAAAGGTGATTCAAATCTCAGTTTATAGAACACTCCATTTCTGTAGTGGTACTAAAATGCCCTTGATTTTTTTTTTCATGTAATATTTCAAATTACTTTTATGTAACATTTTTGAAGTTTTTCCTCTTCAATGCAAATAGGCTTTATTACATGGAAACTAGCCTATATAAATTGTCTTTCACTTTTAAAAAGAAATTTGTTCCTGAGCCATGTAATTTTGAAATGATTACCCAAGTATTATAAAGCATTCTTTTGTCACTAAGTTTTTAGAATTGCTTTTCTTTATATATGGCTATTCATTCATATTCAAATAAGATAATAAATAGTCTCTGGTGCGACTCGTGCCGATCCCCTAGCGGTTCAGGATCCTTCCCTAGTCCCTGTTCATTGACGTTTAGATAACATCTTGAACTTGCTGCAGAACTTGTCTACAACCACCCAAGCGCCTTTGATAACATAATATGATTATTGTCATTTCAGTATCAATGTCTTGAAAGTGATTCGTCTGCCAAGTCTCAAAATCTGTACAATCCTTTTGTGTGGTCTCGTAATTTATGATATCTTCTTCGTCTTTATCACTCCTCTCATCACAGCTGTAAGTACTCTGTACTTGTATAATTGATATTTAGTAGATATTTGATTATTTACAGATGTAAATGTGATCTTAAATCTTAGATTAAACATAGACAGTTGTTTTTATGTGAAATTGCAGTTCAGACTTGTTGGGTATGGCAACATATTTTAAAGGTCTTTATTTCTCACTGATGAATCATATTTTTATGTATGTAACTTAACAAATAATTACATAGCTATTGTTTCTACTTTACGCAGCAGCTCAAAACTTAAAATTCGCGTTAGCGCTCATTTGTTAAAGGTGTAGTTGTACTGCCCCACCCACTTTAGGGAAGGATAGTTAACACAGCCATCATTTCTGCCAGTTGACTGAACTTGGTCACTTCTGTTCTTTTTGGTGGCATCCATCATTTGGTGAAGTACTTTGTTCTTTTGGTAATTGTTAATTAGCTTAGCTAATTCAGACTTCTCTTTTGTGACTTCCCGATTTTGACTTATTAACCATGACAGATGCTAGCCTTTCTAGTATAAGGTATTGTAGTAAGGGCTGTAAGAATAGATTGACTTCAGCCAAATATAACAATCATACTGTTTGTAGTTCGTGCAGGGAACAGGTTTGCTCTCCCGAACTTTGCTCTGACGAGTGTAAAGACTCGGGTAAGGGAAAGTGGAAGAGACTATATGCATACTTAGACAAATTACAGCGTGACACAGTTAGGAAAGCGACTGCTAGGGCTGAAGCGAAGGCTTCCGCTAGTCAGGCCTTGTCTCCAGGGATTGATGTGACTCCTTTACCTATTCCTCTAACACTTGGAACTGCTTTTTCCCCGATCTCAAGTCCTCTGACTTTCCCTGCAACTCTGATCCCTGGCTCTCATTCCTCTGATCCCAATGCCATTGCCAGCCTAGAAGTGCATGTGGACAAGAAATTTGATATATTAGTGAACACGGTTTCCCAATTGGGAATTCAGTGTTTGTCCTCATGGACAAATTCAACAGTGTAAGTGCAGTGTCAGTGGAGGGGGCGGCTACTCGCTCCACTGATGCTCCTAGACCAAGGTCCCTGCTAAACTGCCCTTGCTCACCTGGGAGGAAGCAAACTGGCAGTCCAAGGGAGGTCGGTGGGGTTTGCCCACGACTAGTCGTCACCTCATCCGAGCCTGTTGTCTGCCCGTCCCAGGTCTCGAAGGATCACTGTTGGAAAGGCATCCAAATGGACGTACATGCGTTATCTTCTAGTGACTCGGACTCTGGCATTCATAAGTGAGGTCGGCAATTCGCCAGTGTTTCAAGACCGTTGAAAAGGTCTGGTGCCCCAGTGGACGAGGACGTTCCCCCATCTCATAAGCAAGCGTTGAATAGTGCTCATAGTCCTCAGCCCTCCTGTAGCTTTTGGGAGTCTCCTCAAGCTTCTCACTCCCTTTCAATGGACATCTAGCGCCACAGAGTGTGTAAAGAAGTATCCGTTAGTCCAACATATGGTTATCATGTGTTCGAACGTCCAGAGTCCAAGGGTATAATGCCCGATTATGAGAAATCAGTGTCCGAGCGGCATTTGTTAGAACGTCCATTGTCCAAGCGTCCAACAAGTGGATGTCCAGTGTCCGTGCTTTCCAAGAGTGATCGTGTTTTGTAGGATTGTTCTGCGCTTGGACATCAAATGTCTGTGTTATGGACGCCCAGTTTCCAAGTGTCCTCCCTTTGGAAGCATAGTGTCCGAATTGCAGACTTCAGATCTGTCCGCCGGATCAGTGAGCGGATGTCCAGGGACCAAGCGTCCAGTGTTATTGGGCGCCAACGTTGATGTTTGTCCACCTTCCAGCATCCGTCCGGCACCACAGGTGGGACTTGCTGTCTCTGGTGTGACTCGTGCCGATCCCCTTGCAGTTCAGGATCCTTCCCTAGTCCCTATTCATCGACGTTTAGATAACATCTTGAACTTGCTGCAGAACAGATCTACAACCACTCACGCACCTTCAGATCCTCCGATGTCCCTGATTTCTTCCGAAGAGGAACCTGTAGAGGACGACATTCCTACATCGAACTACACGGCCCTGTTGCGGATCTTGCTGGTTTGCTACCCTGACTTCTTTTCTCCAGCCACCCCTTCTTCTCCAGGTTTGGCGTTTATGATGCAACAACTGTTAGGAGTGGCTAAATTGTCACGTATGGTCCTGTCTTCCTCATCCAGGAAAGCTTTTACACGTATCAACATATGGCTGTCAGAGAAGAGGGATGTTGGTACAACTGTGTTCTGTGCGCCTCCTTCTTGTCTGATACATCAGAAGTATTTATCCTATTTTACTTGGGAAGTTCCATCCTTGGGAGTTTCGGCCTCCTCTCAAGGGAACTTCACCAGTCTCATTGACGCTACTTGTCGGTCAGCCTTCTCATCCGCCAGGATTTTGTTTACCTCATCGTAAGTGGACCATTTGCTGAAAGATATTTTTAAGGTTTTCAAGGTTCTGAGTTTCCTCGATTGGACCATATGTGCGCTAGCGAAGAAGATCGAAGACTGCGCATCACTTCAAGAGAATTTTGCTTCAGACTGGCTGGGGGTTCTGGCCTGCGCAGATCTTGCAGTGAGGGACGGTGCCCATGAACTAGCCACCATTTTCACTACTGGTGTACTGAGGAAATGACTTATGGTGCTCATTCACCTCTAAGGGAGTCACTCCTTCTCAACTTTCTTCCCTTCTGTTCGCTTCCTTGGACAGCAACGGCTTATTTCCTCAAGAGACTTTAGAACGGGTGGCAGGAGAATTGCAGAAGAAATCCACCCAAGATTTCCTCGCTCAGTTTACCTAGAGGACTAGGATCTCGACACGTCCTTCTTCCACCGCAGTTCCTCCAACCAGGAATACTTCTCCTTTCCCTCAGCAACCCTTTCGAGGGAGCAGAGGTCGTGTCCAGTCCCATCCGAGAACTAATCTGCGTCCAGTGTGACTCAACAAACAACCCTCTAACAAAAGCACCTTTCACAAGTGAGCTACTTGTCCTCCGTGGTCCGATGGGAGCAAAACTACTTCTTTTTTGGAACAGATGGGAATCAAGGAAAGTAGATCCTTGGGTGCTTCAAGTCTTACAAGAGGGCTACTCGATCCCTTCAGGGAGAAACCTCCCTTAGTAACCTCTCCCATCAAATTGACAGCCTACTCTGTAGGCTCAGAGAGGTTTTCAGCCCTGTCTCAAGAAATGTCGGCTCTGCTTGAGAAACAGGCAGTGGAGGAAGTCGAAGACACAAGCACAGAGGGATTTTACAACCGCCTCTTTGTAGTCCCCAAGTCATCAGGGGGATGGAGACCTGTCCTGGACATCAGTGCTCTGAACTTCTATGTCCAAACTACAAAGTTCAAGATGGAAACAAGTCAGTCGGTCCTGTCAGCCATCCATCAGGGTGATTGGATGGTGACAATAGATATCGAGGACACTTATTTCCACATTCCAGTTCACCAGGATTCCAGGAAGTATCTGAGATTTGTGTTCCAGGACAGGGTCTTCCGGTTTCGGGCCCTGTGCTTCGGCCTCTCCACAGCACCTCAAGTTATCACCTGGGTTCTTGCTCCTTTAGTGAAGTGGCTACACCTTAGAGGAATCAACGTGACCTTTTACCTGGACGATTGGCTCCTATGCTCCCCATTAGAAGCACAATGCACGGAGGACCTTCAGAAGACCCTTCAACTTGACAAGACCTAGGATTGCTGATAAACTTCAAGAAATCACAATTAATCCTCACACAGTCGATTCTTTATTTGGGGATAGTGATAAATTCTCTGAGTTTTCAGGCTTTCCCATGCCAACAAAGGATTCACAACTGTATTGGGAAAGTTCGAGAATTCATATCTTCCGTCTTGCTCAGCCAACACTTGTGATCTTTGTGGGAGCAATGTCGTCAGTCGAGAAGTTTGTACCTCTGGGCAGACTACACATCAGACCCCTTCAGTTCTATCTCAAAGCCAGCTGGCGGAGAAAGCAATTTCCAGATTCGTTCATCTTCAAAAATACCCCTGAAATCAAGGAGGACCTTCGATGGTGGCTGGCGAAGGACAGATTCGAGACAGGGATGTCACTGTCTCCTGTGAACCCCAACCTAATGTTGTACTCCGACGTGTCGGATCTGGGTTGGGGAGCCCTTCTCAACTGCTTGGGAGTATCAGGTTTATGGTCCCCAACTGAAAGAGATTTGCACATAAATGTGAAAGTATTGAGGGCAATACACCTGGCCCCTCAGTTTTTTGTGACAGAGGCCTTCTGGAAAACAGTGGTGGTACTTTCAGACAGCACGACCGCACTGGCCTTTATAAAGAAACAAGGGGAACCCACTCTTTTTCACTATGCAAACCAGCCAAAGACTTTCTTCTATGGGCACAGAACATCAGGACCATCATTCTGACCTGCTTCGTCCAGGGCAAAATGAACATTCTCACAGATGAATTAAGTCGCAGCAAATGGTTCTACCGACAGAATGGACACTCATTCCACAGGTGTGCACCGACCTGTGGAAACGGTGGGGAAAGCCGATGGTAGACCTGTTTGCAACACCAAGGAACCACCATCTCCCTTTGTACTGTTCCCCGACTCCAGATCTGCAAGCATGGGCGACCGATGCCATGTTGCAAGATTGATCGGGTCTCGACATCTTCGCCTTTCCTCTCTTCAACATGGTAAGAGAAATGTTGAAGTTCAGCACCCACAACAATGTATCAGTGACCCTAGTGGCTTCCTTTTGGCCACACAAGGAGTGGTTCCTGGACCTTCTAAGCCTACTAGTAGACTATCCAAGGCTCCAACTTCAGAAGAAAAATCTCAGACAGCCCCATTTTCCTCGTTTTCACCGAGGCTTACCCACTCTCACTCTGACAGGCTTCAGACTGTCAGGAAACTTGTCAGAGCGAAAGGGTTTTCAAGGAAGTCTGCAGAAGCTATCGCTGGATGTAGGCGACGATCTTCTGCTGCAGTCTACCAATCGAAGTGGACAGTCTTTTGGAGCTGGTATTGAGACAGAAATATATCCTCTACTCAAACGACTATAGCTCTGATCGCAGATTTTTTGCTGTTCCTCAGATCCTGGAAAGGTCTAGCCACGTCAACCATCATGGGATACAGATTTATGTTGAATTCTTTCTTCAAGCACAGAGGAATAGACCTTGCATTAAACCAGGACTTAAGTGATTTAATAAAGTCCCTGAATACTACTAAGCAAGATAGAAGCCCGGCTCTTGCATGGAATTTGGATATCGTCCTCAAAAGGCTTTCGGGCCCTCCCTTTGAGCTCTAGAATCCTCCTCTCTTAAAGATCTGACAAGAAAGACAGCTTTTTCTTATGGCCTTAGCGACGGTGAAGAGGGTTAGCGAGCTACATGCCTTTGGTAAGAGGGCAGGCTTCTTGCAAGATGACGCTGTCTGCTCCTTGACCTTAGGTTTTATGGCGAAGAACGAAGACCCCTCTAGTCCCTGGCCATGCTCCTTTACAGTCAAGAGCCTGGCTAACATTCTAGGCCAAGCAGATCAAGAAAGACTCTTCTGTCCAGTTCATTCTCTTTGCTAGTATTTACGAAGAACCAAAGAAGTTAGAGGCCCTTCTCTGAATCTGTGATGTTCACTTAAAAACCCCAGTCGGCCATTATCCAAGAATACCTTAACATTCTTTTTAAGAAATGTGATTTCTGAGTCACACTCCAAGATCCAGGAGGATGTTTTTCCTTTGTACAAGGTCAAAGCACACGAAATTAGAACAGTAGCAACGTCCTTGGCCTTCAAGCATAATCTGTCGCTGTCTTCTCTCCTGCAATCCACGTATTGGAGGTGCAAATCAGTTTTTGCAATGTTCTACCAGCGTGATGTGGAAACAACTTACGAAAATTGCAGTATTTTAGGCCTGTTTTTTTGCAGCTGGCATGGTGTTGGGTGAAGAGGGATAGGAGGAATTTCCTATTTGTTCCAACACGATATACAAACCCTCAGTCCTTTACATTAGGAATATGTAATGTAAAGGACCCCAGGTTTGTATAGTTAGGAAAAATACAATTTGCTTTCAAAAATTGTGATTTTTCCTCTGTCCACTCTCCTTGAATGAGGATTGATGTTTTCTTGGGAAGCCTGATTGGTACTGTGTCATGAGTAACATCAGTTGGTTTGATTTTTAACAAGTTTGTCGTGTAGGTTTTAAGATTCTGATCATATTTTGTACTGCGCCCAGGGCAAGGGCACACACACATTTTGATGTCTTGTCTGAATAGTTACCTTTGGAAACCTACAATTAACTCCTATGTTGCAAAGCACCCACTGAAATAGAGGCGACTCTTGGCTCTACTGCCACGCCACTACAGGTCGAGAGGAGCTCTGACCAGAGGCAATACCCACCTGCCATAGCTCCCTCACCAGGTAAGGTTGCAACAAGCATTTCACGATGCTAGCTAAATTTCCTATTTCAAATTCATCTCCATCCCTGAGCATTTTTGAGTAGCTTTGTCCATGTATCCCACCTCCTGTCAATGTGGGATTCAGCTATGTAATTATTTGGTAAGTTACATATATAAAAATGACATTTTTATAATAAAATAAAGTTTTATATATACTTACCAAATAATTACATGATCAGAGCCCTCCCTCCTCCCCTCTCATGGACATAGAGCATAAACAAACTTAGTTCTTTAGCTGTGTTGTACCTATCCTTCCCCAAAAGTGGGCGGGGCAGTATAACTACACCTTTAATAAACGAGTGCTACCCCAAATTTTTAATTTTGAGCTGCTGTGTAAAGTAGAAACAATAGCTATGTAATTATTTTGTAAGTACTGTATATATAAAACTTTGTTTTATTATAAAAATGTCATTTTAATTTCCATCTTGACATGTAAGCTGATTCTTTCTAGATGAATTATATTTAACTTCCATCTCGATATGCAACAATGACATGTTTGTACAATTTATGTAAACATTAACCTATACCGATAATTTGTAGACACTGGATTCATATTTTTCTCGACATGGAGGCTGTCATTTTCCCCTTTGTCATTTGATGCTTGCAGTAATTCATTATTATCAGATTTACATTAACTGGCTTATGTACTTAATAAAGAAGTAGATAAAAGTAAAGGAAGAAATTAATGTATGACTAGGGATATAAATAATTAAATACTAGTAAATGATGGAATACAGTGTGTGTTTAGGTTAATAAATACCAGTACATAAATACCGTTATTGTAAATGAAAATATACATAAGATTAGGTATAAAATAGATATATACTGTAAGCAAATAGAAATCATGCAAATAAGAGAGTAACATAACATTTAGGACCAATAGGTACACACTAACAAACAGCAAACACTGCAGTAGTGCTCTTTTATATGGCTGTAAATGTATATAGTATTTTCATCTAGTCTTCCTGATTTATTGACATAATTTTGGAGGTTCCTGCAGCGTTGAAGTAGCAATTCTGAACTGTGTTAACGTATTGTCCTTAAATTTTTAAGATTTATTTTTTAGCTGGAGATTTCTGTACTATACAGTTAGTCTCTTGTTATCTTCAGCCCAGTCTTGCTTCTGTATCATATCCTAGTTACACTATCTGCTTTTATTTTGTTTGTAGGACGGTAAAAGCATCATGGTCGAGGTTGCCAAGGGAGGTGCAAGCCGTGAGCAGCTGCCCATGGTCCTGAAAGTGCCCAACTTCTCCTATTATGAAATTGCCGATATTTGTGGCCTCAAGGATAACTACAATCTTTTAGGATTCGGGGACATTTTGATCCCGGGTCTGTTAGTTGCGTTCACCAGCGCTTTCGATCGCCAAGTTGGGACACCCTGCCATCTTTACTACCTTGTCAATGTCATCGGTGAGTGTTGGTCCTTTATGTTTTTTATTGGACAAGTGCCTTTTCATTTTGTTATGCTGTTGGGCCTCAATTGATTCCTTCAGTATCCTGAAGGAACATTCAATATTTACTGTGCAGACGTAGAAGCATGCTTGGTTGTTATTGCCATGATTTGGTAGCTTATGTATTGTCATTTTTTTCATTATGGTCAAACTCTCGGTTGGGCATTTGATCAAATTTCCTTATGAACATCTGAAATTGTGTTATTTTATTATGTTTTACATCACTGCATGTGTAAGAAGATAGTTCAGGGCCTAGGCAGAAAAAAGTCCCTTTTGTTTAGTGAAAAATAACCTGAAGGGAATAGAAGTATGACAACAAATTTATAGCCAGATTTCAGTATAGAAAAGGGATTAGATATCCATAAGCTTCCTTAAGGTTAGTTGATGTGCCTTAAAGACGACCTGCCTTGGAAGCAAATACAAAAATATGTACCATACCATAGTCAAAGATTTTGACAGGATCACGGAAACGATCACCAGATTATACTGAATACAGTACTCTTCTCAGCATTTTTAATTGTGTACAATACTGTCCTGACCCCACCCAGTTGTAACTTCATCAGCTTGATCTTTTTCTGTAATGTTTTCTGCTGTTTAGCTTTTTAGATGGATGCTCATAATTGAATATAATTATTTTAACTTCTCTAATTCTAAAACTGCTCCAAGGTTAATCAGTATTTCTTCACTACCTTGTGCTACCTTAAACTATGTATAGCTCTCCAACCTCTTCAATTTTTTCTTACTCCGGTTTTTAGTCTCAATTGAAAATAAAGTCCAGTTTTTTCTTTTCCAATTTTTACTTCTCAATTAAAGTCAAAATTTCCTTTGTTCCAGCTGTAGGAGAGTTGAAATTTGATTGTTTGGTTTTGTTAAACTGAATTTGCCCAGATGTCTTCATATTTTGGTCACAGCATGTCATCTTATCACTCTTTCTATGGAAAATTCTATGGATTTGTTGATATGTTTAGCAGTCAGTTGTTTCATTGCATCCTGTCAGTTATGTATTTGTCCACATTCTTGGTCCTCAGTGTCTCCAGACTCGGTCTGTAATATAACAGCTGGAAGATTCTAATGATATGTCTGCCACCTGGAAACATTTCTCGGAGACTGCACCATTCTTTGTATCTCTTTACAAGGTCATTTGTTTTTCTGAGCATTGCTCTTCTTTCACATGTTAGTGATATTCCAGTATTTGTTTCGTTGTTATTATTATCAAGTGTCTACACTAGCTAGGTAATGAGGCATTTCTGGTTAGCTTTTACAGGTAATTTTTGTTTGCACTCAGGGCAGTGCACCAGTTTAGAGAAGTTTTTTTTGCACTCGGGCAATGCACCAGTTCAGAGGCTTATTCTATGAGGGGAGAAAGCTCTGTAGGTCTAGCAGGCTTGGATACAAGAGTTTACCAGTGAGTTGCTTGTAGCTCCAAGGTGGTGACCCATTTCGGTGGAACTTCATCGTATTTACCTAGAAGAGTGGTATATGGAGGCAGTGCTATTCCCTCAATGAGTGACCTTGGTTGTGACCATGAACTGAATGACTTCGATCCCTGCTACCCTATGAAGGAAAGCTGCCATATTTTAAGGCATGCCAACCGTATCCCTGCTGGTTGGTTCCAGAAGTGAAAACTTACCATAATGAGGATTTAGAATACAGTACTGCAAAATATTAAGGGATATAGTCCAGTCCCAGTAGCCACAGTCGTCAAGTCAGGGAGAGGAATATCCTCAGGTCAAAGGAGGATGATGATGGAACCAAGAACGGGGAATGCAGAAGTTAAAGGAATAGGTTGCTGACGAGCAATAGGCCTTCCTTTAGGTAGAGGCAACATAAGGACATCCTTGACAGCAGGTGGTATGGGCATAGGTGAGGGCCCCCCCCCTTGACGGTACCAACTGACTGTAGAGGACCACAGCTGGTCATGGAGGGCTCCCTTTATAACAGAAAACACCTGATGTTCAGTGTGAGCTAAGAAAGCAGTCCACAGATTTCTCCATTGATAAAGTTGAAGTTTGACCGAATATATGAGTGATAAGTTGTGGTGAAATAAACTTAGAGTTTGTTCATATGAACATAGCAGCCATATACGTATTTAGTATATAATGAGTTCCCTCCTTCTAACCCAAAAGTCTTACAGCCTCATTTCCAAACTGTAGTACATAAAATATGAGGTGAGTAAGTAATGCAGACCTGTAGTTCCAGGTGGTTGTTAAACTACCATACTTTTATCAGAAGTAATGCAGACTTGTAGTTCCTGGTGGTTGTTAAACTACCATACTTTTACCAAATAGACAAGACTGTGCTTTTCAGGACATTTGAACTACAAATGTGGGCAAGTATATTATTGATGGGCTTTTTTAAGAAAATTTTGTTTTTCTCAATTTATGAAAAGTTTTTACATGTTGCTTTTGCACATGTTATTCCTCATGATGAAATATCATAGATTTCTGTCTTACATTTTAAGGTGTTCTTTCTGTGATTTCTTAACAGATTTTTTTTTTTTTATGTTCTGTTTCTGCTTCGAAGTCTATTGTCTAATGCAATTTATCTTACAATTCTGTTGCTTGGCCCCAGGAGATCAATCTCTCGTTTTTATCTTATATGTATGTAGGTGTCTATTAGTATTTAGGTCCTTTGCATGTACATGTATTCTTTCAAATATATAGCAGTTCAGTATTAGAAATCCACTTGACAGTAAATAGTTATGTACATACATACACCTTTTTATTTCAAATGAATATTTTATTTTGTGGGAGCTTCATAGCAGTGTCAGCAACCTTTTTCCTTGTCCCAAACCATGTACATACTTGTGAATAATAGTTCAGAGGTCTGGTTAAACAAATCATTTATAACTAACTAACTTGTGAATAATAATAAAAGCAGACAGTACATCCATATGCAGTCCTCTGCTTGCTTTCTTGCATGATGCAAATAAACCTCCCACGCTCATGCAAACCACTTACATTGAAAACACAAATATCCATTGGAGAGCTTGGAAGGCAAGAGAAGGACCACTGACTCACTCTGCCCAGCATCTGTTGCATACTTTAAAAACTAACAAAATTATCATTGGGAAAATGATGCAATGCCCCATTTTCATTGCTGTGAGTGGTGTGTTTTGTCTTGGTTAACTTTGTCTTATGTTTATATGTTACTGATTCATTACAGCGCATGTCAGGTTTTAACTCCACTGCTAATGTATTCTGGGCTCTTCGTGGTAATGACTGTTTTTTTGGATTTATGAACCTTCATCTTGCCTGATTTGTGTAATTTGTCATTGAGGCGTTTCGCATGCTGCGCATATTTCAGTTAGGAGTGTGAATTGTTTGCTTTCATTTATTAATGTGGGCTGCAGGAGTAGATTTTTTTTTTAAACTTTTGATGCATTTGAAAAGCAATTCTATTTCTCTCAGAACATCTTGATGTATTTTTCAACTTTTTGTTTTATCTTTAGTGTGAATGTTTGGGATTTGTAAGAAGTGTTTAATGTAGCTGGTTCTTCGAGTTGTTTATTTTGCATCGAGTGGTGTTAAGATATTACTTTTATAATATCTAAAATGAAGTTCCAGAACAGATATTCATATAACAAACCTTTAAATATTAAGCTCTTTTAACAGATAAACATAAAGAAGTGATACACACCAAACTTCCTTTTCTTGACACTTTTTTTTTAATTTGTGTGAATTGCAGGCTTTCAGGTCATGAACTATAAATTTTGACCTCTTAGGAGCATCTTCCTTAAACCTGACCAAGATCTCCATATGGTTTAAGTGTATTGTGTTTAGTACTAACTTCTGTATTTATATTGTTAAGGCCGTTATAATTTAAAACGCCATCACCCCCATTCGCTTTCTCTTTCCCAAATGTCTCCCCATCCCATCAAAAGTCTTTCTCATCTTCCCCCCCACCCGCTTGGTGCAATGCCAGCTTGATAAACACCACTCAATCAGTCACTCAGTTATCTCCAACCTGAATTTTTTGTTAGTATATATTCTGCATAAGGAGGATCCTTGTTTATCAGTTTAAACCAAATGATGATACCAGGCATAGTTTATAGCAACATTACGAAGAATAACAGCTTTGTTTATTTCTGTTGTATATTGCAAATAACAACATTGAATACTCTCTTGGGTCAGTTTGGCATATACCCCCCACCCCACCTTAGACTTGCGGATAATCGTGTGGGCTTTCTGTTTGACAGCTGCAGATATGTATAGCCACAACTTCGCTTGTCTAGAAAAGATCCGTTGCGTTTTCTTTCCTTTTATTTTTTTTAACTGGTATACGCACATACACTCTTATGCACCTACACATACACTATTATGTATAGACACATACACGCATTTAATCATACAAAAGCTCATTCATGCTCATATACTGTATATACAGTGAGAGAGAGACATCTTTGTTAATGATGTTATTGGAATCATAATGCAAACATGCTTTTTGAAATCTGAAATTCTAAACCATTTAATGTACTGGATATTTGGATGTTAGCATTTATGCATGGAATGTATCATGTAGTTTTGAAAATGATAATGTCAATACTTATATCCTATTTATTTCGTTTTGTTTATATTTAACTGTTAAGAGGCACATATTTATTTACCTGTGTGTGAAAGTAATACGTAAATTGCTTTACAATTTTAAGTATATAATGGCTCCATTTCACAATGATGGATATAATTGTAAAAGAATTTCGGTTAATGATTCATAAGAAAATATTCACATTACACCTTAGAATTTATATTTTATTTTTTTATATAGACATTGTTCTGACGTGCTCAAAAGTTACAGATGCAAGGACATGCCCTAATTTTAGGCTGTTACAGGAACCAGACCGGGAAGTCTGGGGGTCAGCTGCTTGATCACTTAGAGACCATCGTTCACGGAGTAACGCGATGGGAAATTATTTGCCCATCACAGAATAGCGAAGAGGAAATTTAAACTTGCGCCTTTAGAGCGATAGAAAAATTCAGTTTTACTGGTTTATTCCAGTTAAGTTAACAAGCAGTTCTAGAGATAATTACAGTTGAATATCGTGCTTGGGAACGATAGTAAATTTAAAGTCATTGAAATTAAGAATGAAATTGGAAGGTGTGTAAGTGAGAAAGAACGAGGATCGGTTTAAAGGACGTATCACTAGGTCTATCGAAGAGAATCCCATTTGGATGTATAATGTAGTAGTCTTGAGGCATGTGGCGGAGCCGCCTAGATCGTTCGGTATGCGATGTTGAGGATGTTTGAAAGGATGGGTGGGTGGAGTGGAGGTGGAGGAGGAGTAGGAGGAAGGGAAGGAGTTGTTGGAGGATTGGGAGAGGTTTGGGCTGAGGGAGGAAGGGGGAAGGAGGGGAAAGGTTGAGGCAAATGAAAATCTAGTGCTATATCTTAACGACTTCACCATATCCCCACGTCAACCACCCACCTCCGCCCTCACACACGCACACACACACGCGGACCTAATGCACACGCTCTCTCTCTCTCTCTCTCTCTCTCTCTCTCTCTCTCTCTCTCTCAGGCACACATGCGCGCGTTTGGTGCATCCACCATGGAGCTTCTGTGGTTTATCACGAATGTGATTCCTACTGGTTTTTCCCTTGAAACTGAGTATATATCATTAAATAGATATATGGTTAAGAAATCCACAATGGTGTCTCTTCAATTGAGAAGGAGAATCAAGCAGGTTCTCGAAAACTCTCGTTTTGTATATATTTTAATGTATATTTAAACTGACACCATTGTGGATTTCCTCACCATTTTAGTGACTCGTGAGTATGACATTTATATATATATATATATATATATATATATATATATATATATATATATATATATATATATATATATATATATATATATATATATAAAACCGTATCGATTGAATGCTATTGAAAACCAGCTGCAACCTTTAACGCCGTATATATATATGTATAGTCTATTGAACGTAAGTGTTTATAAATAGATATTCGAGATGGCTCTTATTAGGAAATGAAGTATAAGTCTAGTGAGCTATACTTATTACAAGCAGACGGTTAACGAGAACATAATCGTTCGTTCAAAGAGGTCTGGTTTATGAATGTTTGAAAACCAGCTGCAACCTTCTCTCTCGCTCTCTCTCTCTCTCTCTCTCTCTCTCTCTGTTGCAGTATATTAGAACCAGACTTATGATTTAACAATGCAAAGATATATTCGAGATTGGCTCTTTTTAGGAAAAAAATGTTGAAAATTATTTGCATGGTGGAAATGTTTGAAAAAGTTCAAATATCGGCATTTACAAATGTTTAAAAATGTTCGTTCAAAGAGGTCTGGTTTATGTTGGTCAAGTTGTAACTCTCTCTCTCTCTCTCTCTCTCTCTCTCTCTCTCTCTCTGTTGCAGTATATTAGATACCAGACTTATGATTGGTAACTATGCTTATGATAGTAAGGATTGGAGTTATTTGGGGAAAAAAATGTTGGAAAATTATTTGCATGGTGGAAATGTTTGAAATTGTTCCCTAAATATCGGCATTTACAAATGTTTAAAAATGTCTCCAGTACAGGGTGTCTACAAATGTTTAAAAATGTCTCCAGTACAGGGTGTCTACAAATGTTTAAAAATGTCTCCAGTACAAGGTGTCTACAAATGTTTAAAAATGTCTCCAGACAGGGTGTCTACAAATGTTTAAAAATGTCTCCAGACAGGGTGTCTACAAATGTTTAAAAATGTCTCCAGTACAAGGTGTCTATAAATGTACAGGGTGTCTATAAATGTTTAAAAATGTCTCCAGACAGAGTGTCTACAAATGTTTAAAAATGTCTCCAGTACAAGGTGGCTGCAAATGTTTCAAAATGTTCCTGAGATAAAGATTGAATATGTTAATGAGAACTTAGAGTTTTCGAAATGTCAGAAATTGTTAGAATTCGTTGCTGAGAATCGTTATAGATAATGGAAAGATCCTAGTCAAGAAATGTTAAAAAATGTTCCCGGATATAAATAACAGAAATGTTTGAAATGTTCTCGACATTAGGTGTCTGTAAATGTATCCTAGACATCGGCTTGAGAATTACGGAACATTCTTGCCGTATTTAATCATATTTTACATTTACAGTTTTTGCGCGATATAAAATTATTTTTTGCTCGATGTAAAATGATTGATTTTTACAGACTGGCGTTACACAACTATGGTCATCAATGCAGCGTGCTTAGATGTTAAAGAATCAATCATTAACACACTGTCCTTGTAAAGGTTTCTTGACTTCAGGAAATGAAGGTTCTTGGAGTCTAAAGATTTCACCTAAAGATTAGCAATCAATCCGATATTTATTTTCAAGCGGTAATGCGTTAGCCTCTTGTTAGTTAAAAGAAATCGTTATGTCGTTATTTTTTTATTTATTAATGTATTTCTCGATTATCAACTAATGTTTTTTTCACAATAGGTATGCATGGCTCGTACTGGAAATTATATATTTTCCGTAGTCGAAAGATGGAAACTGTGCCTCCAACGAGTTATAAAATATTCTTGAGGTTTCGGTGCTGGTTTAGACTCTAGCTGCATGTGAAATGATATCATAGGAGTTTTATTTAATATTTTTTGTGATCTTTCTTTGGACAGAATTGTTTGTTGAAGTGGGTGAATTTCTGACGAAAAATTCTCGTTTGTTTGTGTTTGGGAAGATGACCTGAGAGAAGGGAGGCGGCTGTGTATGTTTGCTGTATGTGATCTTGACCCCAGACTACCAAAATATAACTTGACTCTTGGGGTGTGCAAATGCAGCCTTGAAGTAGTTGGGGAGGGATGGTTTTAATCTGGGTATGAAAACAAGGGAAATTTGAATACGGTGTTGGCTTTAAATTATAAGATTTGAGCTTGATCCCAGTTCTGTGGTCATTGATTTTATCTATGTATATATATTAAACTTTGTCACTTGCGCAATTATTGTTCTGTGCATTATAACAATTAATAATGGGACCTCATTTGAACAAGATGGTATCTAGCAGAGATATTTATTCAGAGAATAGTCCTGGAAAGATTGTAACCATTTCTGAATAAATATCTCTGCTAGATACCATCCTGTTAAAATTTATATCTGTCTGTGTGTGTACGTGTGTAATCCTTTTAACAGTGACCCCACTACAAATTCTCGAACCGTGTATTTTCCAGACGTGTTGACGACAATTTAGCATCCCTGTCACTCAATTTAACACGCATGCCTCGCTCGTCTAGGAGAGATAAGACACGTTGCTCAAATAAATGGAAGAATGTTGATTATCATATTGACGTGAATTTTGTCCTCGCAAAAGTCGAGACATGTCTATGTAAACAATAAGATGTTGGAGATGATTTTATCGTACGTCAGAATGATGGAGACAAGGTGTAGATGACTCCCTCACAAGTGAGTGAGGGCGAGTTGCCCAGAATATGTTTGAGGGGAGAAAGTTGTTAGAAATAGAAAGTAGAGAATAGGAGGTTATCACAATCGCCTTCTTTAAGGAATAAATTGGGATGGTGTTTTTTTTTTTCCTTTGGTTGTCTGTTGACAACTTTTGTTTGATTGTTGTTGGCGACTCGGGGGAGAGAGAGAGAGATGGTTTCGCAAGATTGAGGAAACAAAAGTGAACTTCATATTTTGTAACATATTCTTCATTTATTCTTACTGGGTGAATATCGACCTGAAAGTATCTCTCTCTCTCTCTCTCTCTCTCTCTCTCTCTCTCTCTCTCTCTCTCCATTTTCGTAAAATTTTTCCTCTAACTCTGGTTGAATATCTAAAGTCTCTCTCTCTCTCTCTCTCTCTCTCTCTCTCTCTCTCTCTCTCTCTCTCTCTCTCTCTCTCTCTCTCTCTCTGCAGGATCAAATTCACGCCAATTAATTCCATTTTCGGCAGTTCAAAAGATGGACGAAGATGATGATAGCTGATTTAACCAAGAGTCCCACTCTTCCTCCCCCTCCACTCCCCCTCCCCCTCTCCTTTCTCTTCCCCTCTCCTTCCCTCCCCATTTCCCTTCCTCCTCTCTCTCTCTCTCTCTCTCTCTCTCTCTCTCTCTCTCTCTCTCCCCCTCCCCCTCCCCCCTTCCCCTCCTCCCACCTTCCCCCCCTCCTCCCACCTTCCCCTTCCCTCCTCCCACCTTCCCCTTCCCTTCCTCCTCCTCCTCCTCCTCCTCCTCCTCCTCCTCCTCCTCCTCCTCCTCCTCCTCCTCCTCCTCCTCCTCCTCCTCCTCCTCCTCCTCCTTCCATCAGAAACATCAAATTTATTTATGTCCTTCGTAAAGTTCACTTAACGTTAAGTAGTCAGGCTCTGAATAACTACTTACCCCTCGTTACGTTAACTATTTGTGGAATATGTTATTATCTGGTTAATTCTGGTTAATTTTGAGGAAATTGTAAATGGTGAATCCATGGGTTAACATGGTGGTGATTTGCCTTACTGGTCAGTTAGTGAGGACGTTAGTTGATTAACTTTGCTGGTTAATTGATTAAGACGTTAATTGATTAACCATATTGTTAACCTGTTGGCTAATTATTCAGTACAATTAATTAACCATGTTGGTTAATAAATGGAGATGTTAGTTAATTAACCATGTTGGTTAATTAATGAAGACAATAGGTAATTAACCATGTTGTTAATTAATTAAGACGTTATTTGGTTAACCATGTTGGTTACTTAATGAAGAGGGTAGTTGATAAACCATGTTGGTTAATTAATGGTGACTTTGAATCATCAACCATGTGGGCTAATTAATTAACGTGCCAATAAGCTGGATAATCAATGGTAAAGTTAATGATAGTTGATATGCTGCTCAATTTGTTGGCGGGCATTATGTTGGGCAAGTTACTTATGGGTTAATCTGTTTGGTTTTCCGGTTAGTTAACAAAGAAATATGTTTAATATTTGATAAATTGGGATGCTGTTGATTGATTTAATATGTAGGTTAATTTAATGACTGCTTGATTTATTTATTGCAAAAGTTTCAGTTTTAACTTTTGCAGTCCTGGCAGAAAAACAGCTTTATTTGTTTCGTTTTTAATTTTTAAGTCATTATAGAAAAAACAAGGTGTTTCATAGTGTGAAAAATAAACGTGTGATTTAATTTTTTCTTTTTAATTTTCAAGTCATTGTAGAAAAAACCACGGTGTTTCATAGTGTGAAAAATAAACACAAGCTTTAATATTTTTCGTTTTGAATTTTTAAGTCATTGTAAAAAAAAAAAAACACGGTGTTTCATAGTGTGAAAAATAAACGTAAGATTTAATTCTTTTCGTTTTTAATTTTTAAGTCATTGCAGAAAAAACGCGTTGTTTCAGTGTGAAAAATAAACATAAGCTATAATATTTTCATATTACTTTTTAAGCCATTGTAGAGAAAAAAACACGAAAAAAACAGTGTTTCAGAGAACGTGTGATATTTAAGTCACTGCAAAAAAAAAAAAAAAAACATCGTTTCAGAGAATGTGTGAAAAATAATAACACAAAGTTCTAGCTTATCTCAGTGTTTATTTTTGCCCGAGGCTTGAAATTCAGCTCATAAAGGTCACGAGGAGTTTTGAAGACACGTGTTTGTGTAAATGTACGCATGCGTGTTATATATCTTGTTTATTGTCCCTGTGAGTGCCGTCATTAGGAAATTATAGATTAATATACATTATAAGTATAATGCTATCATTTTTAGTTTTCTGAAAAGAAAACTATTGTGCCGGCTTTGTCTGTCCGTCCGCACTTGTACTGTCCGCCCTCAGATCTGAAAAACTACTGAGGCTAGAGGGCTGCAAATTGGTGTGTTGATCACCCATTCTCTGGTCATCAAACCTACCAAATTGCAGCCCTCTAGCCTCAGTAGTTTTTATTTTATTTAATTTTAAAGTTAGCCATGCTTCTGGCAACGATATAGGATAGGCCACCACCGAGTCTTGGTTCAAGTTTCATGGGCCGCCGCTCATACAGCATTATACCAAGACCACCGAAAGATAGATCTGTTTTCGGTGGCCTTGATTATACGTTGTAGCGGTTGTACAGAAAGCTTGTTTTGTACTTGTTTTATTATGAAAAGCATAGGAATTACAAATTTAAATGAAACTATTTTGATTTCAAAAACTTGAAGCAGATAAAAGGACTTATTGTAGGAAGGAATAATTTGTGATTAACGAAGTTTGAGAATAAAAAAATTAGATATTTAAATGTTGCCGAAATTAAATTTCGTTGATTTAATCTTAAATGAGGGGCAACGGGGACCAGTGTTCAACCAGTATTAAATGAGGCGATGGGGAATAATATTTGATCCACATTAAATGAGGCGATTGGAAGTAAGTAATATTTGACCAACACTGAGGCGTCGGGAAATATTTTTCAGCCAGTACTAAAGAGGTGATTGGAAGTAATGTTCAATTAAATGTGATGGGAAATATTTGACCAAGATAAATGAGGTGATGGGAAATATTCGACCAACATAAATGAGGTGATGGGAAATATTGTTCAACAAATATTAAATGAGGTGATGGGAACTAATGTTCAATATTATATAAGGTGATGGGAAGCAATGTTCAATATTATATAAGGTGATGGGAAGCAATGTTCATCCTGTATTATATGAGGTGATGGGAAATAACAGCCAACCAACATTAAATGAGGTAATGGGAAATAATGTTCAACAACATTAAATAAGGCAATGAGAAATAATGTTGACCGCGGTATTAGCGTGAGATTTTGTGAGCTTCAAGTTCATGAAGTTTCAACGTATTCTGTACGTTCAGTCGTGTCACAGAGGGAAGTCATTTATATTTATGTGGAGCGAAAAAATTTATAGAATTCATTAATTTCGCAAGAGCGACTTTGATTGATGTATGTGAGGTATGGCTGTAACAAGTGTTAGACTCTCTCTCTCTCTCTCTCTCTCTCTCTCTCTCTCTCTCTCTCTCTCTCTCTCTCTCTCTCTCTCTCACCGTGTCCAAAGTTTTATTCTTGTATATACCCCAATAAATTCAAGTAGGATTCTCTCTCTCTCTCTCTCTCTCTCTCTCTCTCTCTCTCTCTCTCTCTCTCTCTCACACTCACACACACACACACACACACACACACACACACACACACACACACACACACACCGTCCCAAAGTTTTATTCTTGTATATACCCCCATAAATTAAAGTAGGATTCTCTCTCTCTCTCTCTCTCTCTCTCTCTCTCTCTCTCTCTCTCTCTCTCTCTCACACACACACACACACACACACACACACACACACACACACACCGTGTCCAAAGTTTTATTCTTGTATATACCCCCATAAATTAAAGTAGGATTCTCTCTCTCTCTCTCTCTCTCTCTCTCTCTCTCTCTCTCTCTCTCTCTCTCTCTCTCTCTCTCTCTCACCCACATCGTTCATGAACGCCCCTTCTCTCATCTCTCCCTTTTCGTGAAAAGATTCATTCCTCTTCATTTTCCCATCGTCATCTTCTCCCATCCCCCTCTTCCCCAACCCCTTCATCATTTATCATCATCATCATCCTCCCCCTCTTAGCGTTAATCTGATTAATTACCATCTTTATTTCCCTCCATTTATCGTCTTCATTTCCCCCCTTTTATCATCGTCTTTATTGGTATAAGACTACGGCCCTTGGGAACGCCATGGGTGTGTGAGTGTGAAGTCGCTTTACAAAGTCGAGATCTTCGAGAGAGTCTGAGAGTGGGTGGGCGTGGGCGTGGCTGTGGGTAAGCCTTGCTGTGGGGTTGTTGCTGTTGCTGCTGCTGTTTCATTCTGATGATGTTTCATTCAGATGCTGTGTTGTCTCCGTTTTCTAGTGTACAGTTTCATAATGCTGTACTGAGCATATAATTGCCCATTCAGAAATGTCAGTGATTGTATAGAATCGTCTGTATAACGAGAAAAAGTGTATTATGGACTGTAGCACTTTTCACTTCGCCTGACAACTTAATGCACACTTGTCGTGGTTGAAGTGTAGCGTTTGCATTACGAGGGAAATATTTTATATTTTAAGAAAGATTGCTAGATATTCTCTGCAACCCTAACAAGCTCTGGATAATAGCTTTGTAATGAGCTAGAATTGTCTTATGTATCCAGTCCTGATATATATATATATATATATATATATATATATATATATATATATATATATATATATATATATATATATATATATATATTTAACTATAAGACTTTATGCTTGAATACAGTGTTAGCCTATAAGACTTTCTGTAAAACTTGAATTAATAGTTTATGTACTGTTAAAATTTCTACTTGCTAAGTCACCTTAAAAAACACTAAATTGGTTGCTTGTTATTAAAAAAAAAAAAAAATCGTAGGCTCGTAATACGGCAATAGTGTGCACAGAATCATAAACTTTTTCTTTGTCTTCAGCTGTACCCGCTTCTGTGTGGGGGACGCTGTTTCCTCTCAACCTCCTCTACCTTCCCCTATCCAGTGCACCCTGATTTTTAAACTTTCTCCCGCTTGTCATTCACTGTTTTATCCGTCCATCTGAACTTTGGCCTTCACCCTCTCCTCCTTCTAATATAAGTAAATAATAAAAAAATTAAAACCCTTAGGGCATCTAGTGAATTTTAAAAAAAGCAAAATTTTAAGTAGAGCAAAATTTTAAAATGTTACTCAACTTATTCTGAATTTTAATGTACCCTTTTAGTGTGTATATGAAAACGTGAGTTTAAATGTATTTATTGTGTGAGCGTGTTCCAGCATGAGAGCATGTGCCTTTGTGCAGTTTTTAATTTCATTTTCATTCATTCATCACCATACCGAATGACCCATTTGGTCCCAGTGCTAGGCCTCTGGCCTAGACCTGGCATTTCATCCAAATTCTTCGGGCTAGCCCTGTGAGAGCTGGTAGTCAGCTCAGTGGTCTGGTTAAACTGTTTTAATAATAATAATAACAATAATAACTAAGTCCTTAGTTTTACCAGACCACTGATGATTAACAGCTCTTGTAAGAACCAATTGGTTACTTAGCAACGGGACCTACAGCTCAACCACAGTATTTTTCTATCACCAGAAATAAATTCCTCTAACTCTTCATCAGCCGTGCACTGAACTCCGGCCCATCGAATGACAGTCTGAAGCTCAACCGACTCAGCCAAAGAAGGGCTACTTCCCCGTAGAGGGCTGTGCCGTCAGTGTACCTCATGCGGTGCACTGTAGGCATTACTGGAGGTTCTTTGCAGCGACCCTTCCTTAGACCCCTAGCTGCAACCCATATCATTCCTTTAACTGTACCTCCGTTCATGTTCTTTTTCTTCCATCTTGACTTTCCTCAGCCCTCTCCAAACAGCTGTTTCATAGTTCAACTGTAAAAGGTTTTTCCTCCTGTTACACCTTTCAAACCTTCTTGACTCTAAATCTCCCTTTCAGCGCTGAATGACCTCATCACAGGTCCCAGCGCTTGGCCTTTGGCCTAAATTCTATATTCTGTTCTATTCCTCTTCTCTTCCTTCCCTCCTCCACCTCCATATTCATAACCCTTGAACGCAAATGGTAATGTTTTTGGAGATGAGGTGTATATTCCAGTTCCAGGGTTTATTCCTCTTCTTTTCCTTCCCTCCTCCACCTCCATGTTCATAACCCTTGAACACAAATGGTAATGTTTTTGGAGATCAGGGTTATGCTGAAATATATTCAGATTGTAGCGAGTGCTTGCATGTCAAAGGCGATGTGAAATCACATGGATGGGGTATTTTATGCACATTGATTAGATCTAGATTGTGAAGTTTTGCGTAAGTTTTATTCATTCGTTAAAGGGAAACTCGAACTTGTCTTAAATCCAGAACCTTGATGCTTCCTTTATAAAAAAAAAAAAATTTAATTTTGGATAAGTTGAGGGATTTCTAGAACACTTGAACAGGTTGTGAAAAATAGGCTTTAATTTCTATAAGTAATTTCCATAACTAACTCTCCCTTTTCCTTTTGCTGTACCTCCATTCATATTATATTTCTTCCATCTTGCTATCCAACCCCTTTGAACGATTATTTCATAGTTCAGCTGCGAAGTTTTCCTCCTGTTACACCTTTCAAACCTACCTGCTCTCAATCTCCTTTCCAGCGCCGAATGACCTCATAGGTCCCAGTGCTTGGCCTCTGGCCTAAACTCTACAGTATATTCCATTCCATTCCATAACTCCCTATAAACACGCACGCTGTGTATGTAAATTCGTTTGGAAAGGCTGGTCTAGTTAGACAGAAAGGTAGCTGCAATAGATTTTTTTACTTTTTTAAATGAGTTTTTGGCCAAAATTCAGGGCAGTGATAAAAAAATCTGTAGTAAGATGCAACTCTCTGCAGTTGCTATTACATAAAGTTATTGTTATTATATAAAGTTATATTGCTATTATATAAAATTATTGCTATTACATACAATTATGGCTATTACATATAATTGTGGCTATTACATAAAATTATCTACTTCAGATCCCATTTTCTCTCTCTCTCTCTCTCTCTCTCTCTCTCTCTCTCTCTCTCTCTCTCTCTCTCTCTCTCTCTCTCTCTCTCTCTCATTTGTAAACATTCATGGTAGATTTATCATATTTCTGTCTCTAATTTGTGTGCACTCAGCTACCTTTCTAGTAAATAAATTCTCTCTCTCTCTCTCTCTCTCTCTCTCTCTCTCTCTCTCTCTCTCTCTCTCTCTCTCTCTCTCTCTCTCTCTCTCTCATATACCCTTCGAAATGCCCAGGGCTTGTGCTCCTTCGTCGTGTGTCAGTCAGGAAGCCTGAAGGAGGAGGGAGAAATGAAGGAACACAGCCAACCAGGTGTCTTTTGGTCCCAACACACTTGTGTTGCTTTCTTGTGGCCCCGGTTAGACAGGCCACTATGTAGTGCTTGCTTGCTATATAGTGCTTTGCTTGCTATATAGTGTTTGCCTGCTATTAAGCATTTGCTTGGTACATAGTGTTTTGCTTGCTATATAGTGCTTGCTTGCTATTTAGTGCTTGCTTGCTGTTTAGTTCTTGCTCTCTCTGTAGTGCTTTGCTTGCTATATAGTGCTTGCTTGTTATTTATAGCTTGCTTGCTGTCTAGTGCTTGCTTGCTATATAGTGCCTGCTTGTTATTTATTGCTTGCTTGCTGTCTAGTGGTTGCTTGCTTGCTGTCTAGTGGTTGCTTGCTTGCTTTGCCTGCCTTCAGTCGTGTGCTTTTGAGTCGTTGGACGAAGTTGATGTGGTTGTTGATTGTAGCAAGTTGTAATCAGGTTGTGAATTGAATAAGGGATGGTTGTGGTTGTTTTGGGTTTAGATGTTTGTTATGGCATGTGGTTGGGATTCCATGTCAGTTTCTAAAATTTGTTTATTTATATATATATATATATATATATATATATATATATATATATATATATATATATATATATATATATATATATATATATATATATATATATATATATATATATATATGTTTTTAAATCTGACTGTCCCTTTAGCCTTTGGTTTTAGAATTAAGAATAATAATATTACTTTCCTGTCAGGGTGAGAAAGGCTCACTTTTGCAATTTATGATTGAAGTACAGCTGAAGAAAATTCCAGGGTGGTGACATTGAAGATACCGTTAATTTTTTCATCGTCGTCGACATTTTAGAGAAGTAATCGGTGATAATTTGATAATGGCGTTTCTGAAGTTTATCTTTTTTTGCCATATTTATTGTTGCTCTCTCTCTCTCTCTCTCTCTCTCTCTCTCTCTCTCTCTCTCTCTCTCTCTCTCTCTCTCTCTCTCTCTCATTATATATTAATATATATATATATATATATATATATATATAATAGATATATATTTATTTATAGATATATAGTATTATGTATGCTGAGTGCTGAGAGTCTCTCTCTCTCTCTCTCTCTCTCTCTCTCTCTCTCTCTCTCTCTCTCTCTCTCTCTCTCTCTCTCTCTCCCAACTTTATATAAACACATATAATGTGTGTGTTTGTATTGCATGTCTTGCAATGTGCAAGCAACCCCTGCTTTGAGACAGTTCATTGTATTTCAGCAGCATAGCAACTTTGGAGGACCTTGTCATGCTTGTGCAGTCGCGCCGCGCGCCTTGCTCATTTTCTAATTGTATATATAGAGAGATAGAGAGAGAGAGAGAGAGAGAGCACCAAGAAGGTGTTGGTGGTGGTCCGTTGTTTTGTTGCAAGTTGCAAGTGGTGGTTTCGTTAGCTGTTGTATGTGTGGCTTGTTGGTTGCATTAGCAGTAGGAAAGGTCCTCAACTCTCTCTCTCTCTCTCTCTCTCTCTCTCTCTCTCTCTCTCTCTCTCTCTCTCTCTCACACACACAAACATTTGTATGCATTTATGCATTTATTCAACTTCCCTTGTTAAATTTATCGTATTTCTCTCTCTCTCTCTCTCTCTCGCTCTCTCTCTCTCTCATTTGTGATTATTTGACTCTCTCTCTCTCTCATTTGTGGTTATTTGATTGACTGCCTCTCTCTCTCTCTCTCTAAAATAGACATCGTGTTTATGATCACAGCATTAGAAATCATTCTCTCTCTCTCTCTCTCTCTCTCTCTCTCTCTCTCTCTCTCTCTCTCTCTCTCTCTCTCTCTCTCCAGTTGCGGGAATCTATCGCTCTATGAAGGCTTGTCATTGCTCGTTTGTAGGTGCCTGATAGATGGGGATTTCAATTAGCTAGCTGGTCAAGGATCTCTCTCTCTCTCTCTCTCTCTCTCTCTCTCTCTCTCTCTCTCTCTCTCTCTCTCTCTCTCTCTTCATCTTCATCAGACCTGCTCCATTATATTTTTATGCCAGTTTCAATTTTGCTCTCTCTCTCTCTCTCTCTCTCTCTCTCTCTCTCTCTCTCTCTCTCTCTCTCTCTCTCTCTCTCTCTCTCTCTCTTCCTTCCATCAGATTTTATATGCTACATTTCTTGTAGCAAGTTTCAAATTTGCTTGTGTCCTCTCTCTCTCTCTCTCTCTCTCTCTCTCTCTCTCTCTCTCTCTCTCTCTCTCTCTCTCTCTCTCTCTCTCTCTCTCTCTCTCTCTCATTTACTTCCATCAGATTATATGCTCCATTTCATGCAGTAAGTTTCAAACTTGCTTGTGTTCTGTGTGTGTGTGTGTGTGTGTTGTGTGTGTGTGTGTGTTGGGGCTATATGCTCTGAGGCATTTTATTTTCCTCTGGTGACATCTGGTGTGTTGTTTCGTGGACTGTGTGATGCTGAAAGCGTTGCTGGTCTATATGGACAATGTTGTTCTCGCTCCTGTTATTGCGTTTTTTGTTGTTGTTTCTTAGTTATTTGGAAGGAATTAAGGGACGTGTTTTTATTTTATTTTTTTGTTTGTTTGTTGAGAGCAATGCTGGTTCATTCTTTGTCTTGTATTTGTATTGAAAATTTGACTGAGATCTTATCATCATGATGTTACATTATTTTTATGTTAACCATAATTATGATGATGTTAATATTAGTAAAAAAAAAGTTTTATTTTTATTTTACCACTTTAGTAAGAGTAAAATTACATTGCTGTGTTGCCAGACTCTTATTTGTTTTGAACATTTGTCGTAATGCTATCATCATCATATTTTTGAATATGATGATGATATTCAGCATGATTATGATGTTAATACTTATGAAAGGTTGCATTTTATTTTAGCATTTTAATATGATTGAAATTACTTGTTTGAAGTCCAGGGGATGTTGTGTGTTGTTGTATTGCAATTATTGATAATCACTGTTCCTGTTGATTTCAACATTTACTGTGGCAGTACAAAATTGATTGTGATTAATTTCTGAAGATCATTAGTGAATGATATTTGGTTTGTTTACAGAGGAATCTTGATATTTTTTTTTGTCATTTTTTTGTTTTTGTGTTCGTTTTATCCCTGCTGTGTAAATTAGGTCCCGTTTCTATAATAATATTGTTGTTTCAATCGTGTTTTATGAAGAAACTGTTTTTGTGATAGCGTTGCTGTTTTTGATGCTTTCAATCCTTTTCCTTTTATATAAATAAGATCCCGTTTTTGTAATAGTATTGCTGTTGTTTCAATAGTTTTTGTTAATCCTGTCATATGAATAAGATCGCATTTTGGTAATAGTACAGTATTATTGTTGTTGTTTCTGTCGTTGTTTTCAATCCTGTTACATAAATAAGATCCCATTGTAACAGTATTTGTGTTGTTTCTCTTGTTTTTATATCCTGTTACGTAAACAAGATCCCAAAAGATTTCAGTGTAATGGTATTGTTGTTTCTGTTGTTTCAATCCTGTTACAAAAATTAAGGTCCCAAAAGTTTCCGTTTTGTAATAGTATTGTTGTTGTTTCTCTGTTTCAGTCTTGTTACATAAAGATCTCAAAAGATCCTATTTTTGTAACAGTATTATTGTTGTTGCTCCCGTTGTTGTTTTCAGTCCTGTTGCATAAATAAGATCCCATTTTTATTAACAGCACTGTTGGTGTTTCTGTCGTGTCGTTGTTTCAATCCTGCCACACAAACAGGCTTCCAAAAGACCCCATTTCTTAGCTTGTCAGACTCGAGAAGCGATCCTGTATTCACCAGGATTAGAAGATATCCTACCAGTGACTCCTACACTCCTACCCCCAGTCATTCTGTGACCTCGTGCGAGCAGATATGATTTGTCCAAGGGCGTTTAATGCAGTGTTTGTGTGTATGTGTATGTGTATGTGTGCTTGTTTGTGTTTGTGACTTGGAGGTGATTGAGGTCATTCTGAGAGGGTCTCAGAAGGCCGCCCTGAAGAACGCCAGGAACAAGTATTATCTCAACCTTCACCGTTGGAGGTTTTAAGTGTCGGTGGCGTTATGTCTCGTGTGTGTGTGTGTGTGTGTGTGTGTGTGTGTGCTTTCGTCAGATTATACTCCATTTTTTCCTTAAACTTTCAATTTTTAGCCAGGTTTCAGTTTTGCTTTTTTTTTGGCTCTCTCTCTCTCTCTCTCTCTCTCTCTCTCTCTCTCTCTCTCTCTCTCTCTCTCTCTCTCTCTCTCTCAGACTATCCTCTGTTATTTTAAGCCAGTTCCAAATTTGCTTTTATTTTGTCGCCTTTTTCTTGAGTGCTTGCTGTCAAGTGCTTGCGTCTGGGAACGCTTTGTTGTCAAAGCGTTCCTCAGTTTGGAGAAGTTTTTTTTTTTCCTCCTTTTTTGTGGTTCTGGTTGTATCTGTCGTTTTCTTTAAAAGAAAACTATTGTGTCGGCTTTGTCTGTCCGTCCGCACTTTATTCTGTCCGTACTTTTTCTGTCCGCACTTTTTCTGTCCGCCCTCAGATCTTAAAAACTACTGAGGCTAGAGGGCTGCAAATTGATATGTTGATCATCCACCCTCCAATCACCAAACATACCAGATTGCAGCCCTCTAGCCTCAGTAGATTTTAATTTATTTAAGGTTAAAGTTAGCCACAATCAAGCTTCTCGCAACGAATAAGATAAGGCCACTGCAGGGTCGTGTTGGTTTCATGGGCAGCGGCTCATACAGCATTATACCGAGACAACCGAAAGATAGATCTATTTTCGGTGGCCTTGATTACACGCTGTAGCGGCTGTACAGAAAACTCGATTGCGCCGAAGAAACTTCGGAGCAAATTTGGCTTTTTTGGGGGGACTTTTTATTGTATCTCTCTTCGCCCTATCAATTATTTTATAGTAATAAGAGTAATTACAGGGTAATAGTACAGTCATGCTCAGTCTCCGTTTAAATTTATCTCTGCCAAGGACCTCATAAGATTTTTGTTTTGTTTGTGTGTTTATGATGATAACATATGTGGTTTCTATCCCGAATGCTGCGAGGTCATAAACAGAGTATTATGTTGGCAACATATGCGTGTTGTACTTCGAGTTGTATGAGTATTATGTTAGCAATATATGCGGTTTCGATCCCGAATGCCGTGAGGTCATAACAGAGTATTTTGTTGGCAACATATGCGTTTTTTACCTCGAGTTGTATGAGTGTTATGTTAGCAACATATGCGGTTTCGATCCCGAATGCTGTGAGGTCATAAACAGAGTATTATGTTGGCAACATATGCGTTTTGTACCTCGAGTTGTATAAGTGTTATGTTAGCAACATATGCGGTTTCTGTCCCGAATGCTGTGAGGCCATAAACAGAGTATTATGTTGGCAACATACGCGTTTTCTACCTCGAGTTATATGAGTATTATGTTAGCAACATGCATTTTCTACCACGAATGTTATGATGCTGTAAACAAAGTATTATGTGAGTAACATAGGCGTTTTCTGTTAAGAATGATGTGAGTATTATGTTAGCAACATATGCGTTTTCTACCACGAATTCTGTGAGGCTGTAAACAAAGTATTATGTTGACAACATAGGCGTTTTCTGCCTCGAATGCTATGAGGCAATGAAGAAAGTATTATGTGAGCAACATAGGCGATTTATGCAACGAATTGTATGAGGCGATGAACAAAGTGTTATGTTAACAACATATGCCGTTTTCTACCATGAATTGTATGAGGCTATGATCAAAGTTTTATGTTAGCAACATATGCGCTATTTGTAGTTGCTCCAATTGCTAGACTATTTGGTCACAAAGCAGTAGGATTAGTAACAGTAGCAATAAAAGTGGTAGTAGTAATAGATAATATTAGTAGTTGGTTTTACTTTTGTTGGACTATTTGGTCATAAAGTATATGAGTAGTAATAATAATAATAGTAGTAGTATTAGTAGTTTTACAGTTAAAGTTATTGTTTTCCAGTGGCCATTTTGACTAATAGCTGCAATTATAGTTGCTGCCTTTGCTGTCATATTTGGTCACAAAGTAGTAATAGTAGTAAAATAACAGCAGTAGTAGTAATAGTAATAGCAGCAGTAGTAGTCGTAGTAATAGCAGCAGCAATAGTATCAGTAGTAATAGTAGTAATAATAGCAGTAGTAGTAATAGTAAAAACAGTAGTAATAATAATAGTAATAGTAACAGCAGTAGTATTAACAGTAGTAGTAGTAGTAGTCGTAACAGCAGTAGTATTAATAGTAGTAGTAGTAATACCAGCAGCAGTAGTACTAGTAGTTGTAGTAAGATAAGATTAGCAGCAGGAGTCAATAGTAGTAGCAGGAGCAGTAGTAGTAATACTAGTAATAGTGGTATTAGCAGCAGCAGCAGTAGTAATAGTAGCTGTAGTAGTAGCAGTAGTAGTAATATTAGTAATAGTAGCAATATTAGTAATAGTGGTATTAGCAGCATCAGCAGTAGTTAACAGTAACTGTTGTGGTAATAGCGGCAGCAGTAGTAGTAGTAGTAGTAGTGGTAATAGCAGTAGTAGTGCTGCTGCTGTCGACAGCTGGATTCTCTCATGAGAGCACTTGGAAAGAATTAGCAGCAGCGTCCCTTTCTCTGCCTGTGAGTTTATCGTTATATTTATAGGCATCGGCCCGGAGATTCTTTGTTCTCAGATTGAACCTTGTTCTGGAGCTGGTTGTGAACTTGCTGGTTGTTCTTGTTTGTGGTTGTGGTTTACCTATCTATATATTTGTCTGTGTGTGTGTGTATATATATATATAATATATATATATATACTGTATATGTATGTAATATATATGTATATGTATATATATTTATGTATATATATATACATATGTTGTATGTATATGTGTGTGTGTTTGTTTTTTGTGTGCCTTTTTTGTGTGTGTGTGTGTGTGTGTGTGTGTGTGTGTGTGTGTGTGTGTGTGTGTGTGCATTATGGTATTCACACACGGGTATTCTTGTAGGAAATGGGTCTCCATGTATGCAAATCTTAAAGACTTTGGCTTTCATTAGAGAGAGAGAGAGAGAGAGAGAGAGAGAGAGAGAGAGAGAGAGAGAGAGGGTTCCACCACCCGGAATCAGGCTACTAATAAGGATGCAAAAATAAAGAATGTGCGACTCACGCTCTTAATTTATCCCTCAGATAAACATATCCCCAGAGGTTGATCAAGTATGATTCATTTTAATGATGGTAGCCAAAAGAGTTTGTTTTTGCCACTGGTCATGGTTGGATGTCAGAAGTTCCTTTAGGTCTTTAATTCTCTAAATTAAAGTTATTTATAGATAAGTCACTGACTTTTGACTTTGTGTATGTCAGCTTCTAATGATTAATGCAATGCTGTGAACGTTTATTCAGTTTTATTCATATGGAACAGTGTTCTGCAAGAGTTTTATGTAAATATAGATGTGTATGTATATTCGTGTGTGTGTGTACGTGTGTGGTGTGGTTATAAGCTCTGTGATACTAAATTAGGTCTTTCTTTCCTCCTCTCTCCTCTTTCAGGCTACGGACTTCGTTCTCTTGCTGTGTAAATTAGGGAAATTTTCCATTTTTACAAATTTTACAGACCCCTTCCTGTAGGATATAGGATATAAGCCCAGTGATACCAAGTTGTTCTCTCTCCTCTTCCTTCAGATTACGGACATCTGTCTCTTATTGTGTGAAATTGAAAATTTTTGTTTTTTCAAGTTTTACAGACCCCCTCCTTCAGGGTTACAGAGATCCTTCTGTCTGAATTTGAGAAATTGATTTTTGCACATTTTACAGGCGCCTTCCTTCAGGTTGTAAGAGCAGTGATACTTACCAAGGTCTTCTCTCCCTTCTTCTCCTTAAGGTTACAGAGATCCTTCAGTCTGAATTTGAGAAATTTTTATTTATTTATTTATTTTTTTTTCCACATTTTGCAGGCACCTTCCTCCAGGTCGTAAGAACCAAAGCCTTCTCCCTCCTCCTTTCTCTCCTCTTCCAGGTCACGGACATCTTCTCTTGCTGTGTGAAATAGAAAAATTTCCATTTACAAATTTGACAGACCCCCTCCTGCAGGTTATAATCACAGTAATACTAATCAGGGTTATCTCTCTCTCTCTCTCTCTCTCTCTCTCTCTCTCTCTCTCTCTCTCTCTCTCTCTCTCTCTCTCTCCTTCAGGTTACGGATATCCCTCTGTGTGAAATTTAAAAATTTCCATTTACAAATTTGACAGACCCCCTCCTGCAGGTTTACAGACCCACTCCTGCAGGTTTACAGACCCCCTCCTGCAGGTTATAAGCACAGTAATACTAATCAGGGTTCTCTCTCTCTCTCTCTCTCTCTCTCTCTCTCTCTCTCTCTCTCTCTCTCTCTCTCTCTCTCTCTCTCTCTCTCTCTCTGCAGGTTACGGATATCCCTCTGTGTGAAATTGAAAAATTTTAATTTTTGTACATTTTATAGACCCATTCCTTCAGGTTATAAGCACAGTAATACTAACAAGTCTCCTCCTCCTCCTCCTCCTCCTCCAGGTTACGGACATCCTCCTCTGCTGTGTGAAACTGGAAAAATTTAATTTTTGTACATTTTACAGACCCTTTCCTTCAGGTTGTAAGTACAGAGATACTAACTAAGATCTTTCTTCTCCTCCGTCAGGTTACGGATCAGGCCTCGTCCTGACCTTCGTGGCCCTCTACTTCATGAGCGTGGCCCAGCCTGCCCTGCTGTACCTGGTGCCCTTCACCCTCATCCCGACCTTCATCACCTCCGCCTGCAGAGGCGAGTTCCTGGCCATGTGGAGGGGAGATTCTGACAAGGTAATGAAGAGTGATATTTACTAGTCTTGAGGTTTCACTTCTGAGGGAACTGCCCCCTTTGCTTGTGAGTGTCACTTGTGCATGAAGGAAAATATTCTTTTGATACTTAGGGTGGTTTATTCATTTCCTGGAGTTCAGCTGCTCCCAGTGGGCATTTGGCACTGGAAAATGAGATTTAAGGAAATAGATGTATATTTGGTTAGGTTCGATATTTACTTAGTTTAGCTGTGCCCATTGGGCATTTGACAATGGAAAATGAGATTCGAGGAATATATATATATATATATATATATATATATATATATATATATATATATATATATATATATATATATATACATACACATATGTGTATATATATACATTTATGTGTATATGTATATATATGTATATTTAGTTAGGTCCAGTACTTGCTTTTTTATATTTTTAAGGTTTTATTTTGATGTTTCCAGCACTAGGTGAAACAGTGCACATTCAAGAAAATGTATACATTTTCTGTTAGGTCCGGTATTTTCTTTTATTTATTGTATGGTTTTAATCGCTGACATAAGCACCAGTTGTAACAGTGCACAAGAAACCACTGGACCTATAGAACGGCAAAATGATTTTTTTTTTTTCTTTTCTCCAGTTTATAAACATCTCATTCGTAAGCTGATGCAACCATTTTTGTACTGGTTTAAGAGGCTATGGTATATATAACTGATTATCTTAATTAGCTTATAAGGTGAATCCTCTTAAATTTGGGCGAAGGTGAATATTTTAAGTGTAATCGCCTCATGTATTTAGGTGAACGTGAATGTTTTAAGTGGGATTGATTGATAAATTTAGGCGTAGGTGAATATTTTAAGTGTAATCTCCTCATATATTTAGGTGAAAGTGAATGTTTTAATTGGGATTGCTTGATAAATTTAGGAGAAGGTGAATATTTTAACTAATCGCTTCATATATTTAGGTGAAAGTGAATATTTTAAGTGGAATTTCTTGATAAATTGGGGTGAAGTTGAATATTTGAAGTGGCCTCATATTTAGGTGAAAGTGAATATTTTAAGTGGGATTGCTTGATAAATGTAGGCGAAGGTGAATATTGTAAGTGAAATTGCCTCCCAAATATAGGCGAATGTGAATATTTTAAGTGGAATAGCTTGATTAAATTAGGTACCTTCCCAACTCAAACGATGTTTATTGCCTAATTATACATTTAGACAATTGGTGTCGTTACCGTAGGATTACTCTCAAGGTTCCATGGAAAAAAATATTTATTAGAATTAACCTGTATTTTCTCACGTTAGACTGTTTGATAATAAAATACTACATTTTATTTTGAAAAGTTAACTCATGTTGCCCCTAGCTCTTGGTCAGTGCACATGGCTTTTGTGACGCCAATTTACATACCTCGGTCAATCCCAGGTTCAGCTTACCATAAATGAAGATTGCCAGGTTGGTTGATCTGACAGAAATTGAAGTTGAAATCGTTGAATGTTGTCTTTCCTCCTTATTTCCTGTTCGGGTTGTCAGTCAGAATGCAAGTCTTGAGGTGTGTCTTGCTAAAACATAGGCATTCTTGCACTTGTGTCTCATCTATGTTAATTCTCAGCTATGGTCTTTATTTTGATGGTGAAAAGCCATGTTATTATTATTATTATTATTATTCAGAAGATGACCCCCTATTCATTTGGAACAAGTCCACCACAGGGTCCACTGACTTGAAATTCAAGCTTCCAAAGAATATTATGGTGTTCATTTGTGAGAAGTAACAGAAGATAGTAGGAAATACGTAAAGAAGAGGTCAGTTATTAGAAAAAAAAAAAAATTGAAATAGAATTATGATATCAGGAGAACACTGATACCTCTATGCCAGAGTATAGATGATCCTCAGTTGAAGTTTGCTGGTGATCTAAGGGACAGGGTCGTTTGGTTTAGCTTCATGTTTGTTGGGTTGGTTATCCAGATCTTAGTTTGTTTGTTGATATTTTGTTCAGTGGGCCAATTACCCGTTTTGTTGACTTAATTTGTCATACATCATTACCATTTTTATTGGTTGTACAGTCCCATCTGTAGGCCTTCAAAATTTACAAAATTACCGTCTTCCTTTATTACTTTCATTTCTCGTAGTCTGAAATTGTAAGTATAAAGATTATTTTTTTTATAGTGATTTCCCAGAATCATTTCCTATCACTGTATGAGAATGGCAGCTTAGAAAACAAATAGCTCTTTCCTGAAACTAAAAAATGAGAAAGGCAACCTTCAGTTCATTCATTTTCTGAGGTCTGTTGTATATTTATAAAGGTAAGATTTTCTTTCTAATACGTTATTGGACTTCAGGTGCATGTTCATGAATGCATTTTAAATTTGACTTTGTAAATAAGAATGAATCGCTGGAAATGTAAATATGCTAAATTTTTTTCGTTTGACTCCACAATATAATTTTTGTACTGTAGTTATGTGTATGTGTGTGTGTATATATATATATATATATATATATATATATATATATATATATATATATATATATATATATATATATATATATAATATATAATTATATATTATATATGTACACAATATATAATTATATATTATATAATATATATATATATATATATATATATGCACTTTATTTACAGTAAATTCCATACATGTACAATGATTAACATACACGCATATTGAACTTACAGTAAAAGTCCCATCCTCATATAAACTGGGGATTTATAAAGACAATCTTTATAAAGTCACTTATTAGTTAAATTTATCTACCATTTCTCAGGTATCAGGTACACAGATAAAGGTAATGCTTATTAAACCAACCAGCCACAGGTAATTCTCAACTTGTAGCCAGCTCAGAGTTCAGTGTAACTCAGCAACGTTTTAATCAGTTACTTTTTCCAAGAGGGACTTTTAAATGAACTTGAATATAGAATTTATGCCAAAAGCCAAGCGCTGGGACCTATGAGGTCATTGAGCGCTGAAAGGAAATTGACAGTTAGGAGGGTTGAAAGGTGTAACAGGAGGAAGACCTCGGAGCTGCATTTTGAAACAGTTGTCAAAGAGGGTGGAAAGTCAGATGGAAGAACGAGAATATGCACGGACGTACAGTAAAAGGAATGAAAGAGGTTGCAGCCAGGGGATAAGGGACGCTCCAAAGATCCTTAAGTAAATGTCGGCAGTGTGGTTATTATATGACATATGTATAAAGAGTTTAGATATTCGGAAGAGAAAGCATTTTCAAAGTCATTCTTTGAGGCTGGACAAAAATTGTATAAATGTAAATACACTTCAATAAAATTTAAGGGCGTAATTTTGCCTAAACTCTCTATACATACGAGTGTAATGTGATAACCACACTGCAGGCATTACTTAGGGATCTTTGCAGCGTCCCTCCGGCCCCAAGCTGCAACCTTCATTCCTTTTACTGTACGTCCGTTCATATTCTCGTTTTAACGTCTGATTTTCCACCCTCTTTGACAACTGTTTCATAGTGCAGCTGCGAGGTTTTTCCTCTTGTTACACCTTTCGAACCACCTAACTGTCAATTTCCTTTCAGCGCTGAATGACCTCACAGGTCCCAGCGCTTGGCTTTTGGCATAAATTCTATATTCCAGTTCATTGCAATAACAAACCACACTGCCCTCTTAACTTCTCGAATTCTTCAACAATTTTTGGGAATCGCTTGTCACAACATATTTTCATTATGAATCTTTCTCTGCATCCGGAACACGTATGTACAACTGTGCTGTATATTCTACAGCATAAATCCCTGTAGTCTGTAGGCCAGTATAACTAAATTGATAAATGTTGAGTGTAGACCACAAGTAAACTTGTAAGTTCAACCAAGAATTATGTTGGAAAAATTCCAAACAATTATTTTTTTTTTATGGTCACTATGGTCACTCTGGGTGTGAGTGTAGGGAGAGTGGATATGGAAGGTCATGAGGCCTGCATCCCTCTACCTTTTGTAAATAAAGTGCACTGAATAGAACTTGTTTATTGCTTAGGATTTTTTTATTTAGTCTTGTTGCTGGCTTGATATTTTTTTAGTATAAGACAAAAATTTAGTCGTGGTACACCACACACACATATATATGCACTGTATATACATAGTATAAATTTATGTATATAAACATATATATATATATATATATATGTATATATATATATATATATATATATATATATATATATATATATATACATAAATTTATATATATATATATATATATATATATATATATATATATAATATATATATATATATATATGTTTATAATTTATATGTTTATATACATAAATTTACTTCCACCTTTACTGCTTTCCGCTTTGCAGTAAATACGAATCAGCCACTGGTTGTGTACCAGTTAGAAGCACATACACATCTCTAAGAAAATACAAAGCAGTACTGGCATAATATTCTATAAAGTGCTAGTATTAACGTAATTATTTTAACCAATGCGCAGGCGCAAAAATTCCGTGGAATTAAAGCGTTGCACGTTCTTACACACTTACCTATTGAAATTATCTCTAGTAAGCAACTCAAAATTTGTGGTTCCTTATTAAACATGCGTTCATTTATTTTGCGTTATTTACCTTAACTTGGCCCACTCATTGAAAAGGCGACCTTCCATCTTAAAGCTTTGAAGTTCAATCTTAAATTTTAACCCGAGCACACAAGTTCAATTTTGTATTTTAACCTAGAGTACATAAGGTCAATCTTGAATTTTGACCTCGAACACGTGAGGTCAATCTTGAATTTTGACCTAGAGCATTTAAGGTCAGTCTTGAATTTTAACCTAGAGCACATGATGTCAATCATGAATTTTAACCTAGAGCACATAAGTTCAATCTTGTATTTTAACCTCGAGTACATAAGGTCAATCTTTCTTTTTAACCTAGAGCACATAAGTTCAATCGTGAATTTTAACCTAGAGCACATGAGGTCAATCTTGAATTTTAACCTAGCACATAAGTTCAATCTTGTATTTTAACCTAGTGTACTTAAGGTCAATCTTGAATTTTAACCTAGAGCACATAAGGTCAATCTTAAATTTTAACCTACGGCACATAAAGTCAATCTTGAATTTTAACCTAGGGAACACAAGTTCAATCTTGAATTTTAACCTAAGAACATTGGGTCAGTCGTGAATTTTAACCTAGAGCACATAAGTTCAATCTTGTATTTTAACCAGAGCATTTAAGGTCAATCTTGAATTCTAACCTAGAGCACATAAGGTCAGTCTTGAATTTTAACCTAGGGCACATAAGGTCAATCTTGAATTTTAACCTAGAGCACATACGGTCAACCTTGAATTTTAACCTGGAGCACATAAGTTCAGTCTTGAATTTTAACCTAGGGCACATAAGGTCAATCTTGAATTTTAACATAGAGCACATAAGTTCAATCTTGAATTTTAACGTAGAGCACACAAGGTCAATCTTGAATTTTAGTGTAGAGCACATAAGTTCAATCTTGAATTTTAACCTAGAGCACACAAGGTTAATCGTGAATTTTAACCTAGGGCACATAAGGTCAATCTTGAATTTTAACCTAGAGCATAAAAGGTCAATCTTGAATTTTAACCTAAGAACATTGGGTCACAATTTTAAGGTCAATTTAAGGTCAATCTTGAATTTTAACCGAGAGCACATAAGGTCAATCTCGAATTTTAACCTAGGGCACATATGGTCAATCTTGAATTTTAACCTAGAGCACATAAGTTCAATCTTGAATTTTAACCTAGGGCACATAAGTTCAATCTTGTATTTTAATCTAGAGCACATAAGTTTAATCTTGAATTTCAACCCAGAGCACATAAGTTCAATCTTGAATTTTAACCTAGAACACATAAGTTCAATCTTGAATTTTAACCTAGAGCACATAGTTCAATCCTGTACTTTAAACTTAGGCTTATAAGTTCAGTGTTGAATTTTAACCAAAATCTTTTCAGTTAAATCTTGCATTTTAACTCCAAACTTTTAAGCTCAATCTTGAATTTTGACAGAAACTTATTCAGATTGCTTAATTATTTTTTAGTTCTCTTTTATGGGTTCACGAGAAACTGCGTCCTTAGTGATGTTGATGTGAACCAAAGTTGTTCGTAAATATTTCAACATATTTTCTGTAAGAACTTCCTTCCATAAATAGGAGAGTAACTGCAGATTTAACGTCAGGGTGTTTTTTATTTGCAGTAAAGCCATTCACAAATATGCAATTATAATCTAGTCCAGGGGTTGCCAACCCTTTTGCTCTTCTGTACCCCTTGGGCATTTTTATAGATTCCTGTGTACCTCTAAAAGTTTAGGATGAGAAAGAAAAAACAGTGAAATTGATATTAGGATATAATTTTATTATGGAATCTGTTTGTGTAGAGTAAAGCTTTGCTTACTAAAATGAGGGGGAAAAAAAAGACACGACATTGTGCAATCTCAATGCAGATTATCTTATGTATTGCGCAGTACTGGCTATTCTCTCAGATCCAGTGTACCCCCTGAAGAGTACAATTGTACCACTGGGGTTACATGTACTTCAGGTTGGGAACCCCTGATTCTAGTCTTTAAGAATTTCGTTCAATAAAGAGAAGATTACAACTTGCTTTCCAATAGCTTACACAGTTGAACGATGTACGAAGTCAGAAAAAATTTAAAGTATTGGCAATTATAGCTGTCACATTTTGAAATTGTTAGTAACACCAGTTCAGGAGACTCATCAACGTGTGGTAATCGTCCTCTTTAATATTTAATCGTTTTATCGCTTATTTAATGTGTCTTTCTGTTAAAGCCGTTAAGTTGTTCCCTAAGCTAATATATCTCGTGTCAGATTTCATAACCTTGCCTTAAAAAAAAAAAACAAGCAACGGAAGTTAAAATTATCTGAGTCCTTTGGTCATAATTCCCTGCTTTCCTCATTGCTAAAAATACTAATTAAATTGCCTAGGTAAATCACGAAAGCGATGTCACACCTTTATTTTTTTCTAGCATCGTATAGCACCTCTCCACTAAATTTTACAATAAGTAAACAGTTTTTGTGACTAAAATAAAGCCCTTTCATGTTCTCGTGGTGTCTGGAAACTGGAACCATACTGCTAGGTTTGCCAGACATAGACAGTATGCCCTGTGACAACTCCGTTTGTAAAAAATTGCTGTGTAAATAATACCCTAGAACAGTTGCCAACCACTGAATCTGGACACAACCTTCACTGGTGTATTTGCCATATTGAGACCCCTAACTGACGAGCTGTTAATATTAACTCACCTACAGTATACTGCCATAAAACGGAAAACTGCAGTATCTGCAGAATTTTCGAAATTGAGGTATGCCACCTATTGGGCTCGTGAAACACTAATACACAAGTTACTGCAGTTGCAATATGAATCTTCAATGCTTTATTTAATGGGTACCATTTGCAGTATCTGCAAAATCAGTAGTAAGGCAAGGAAAACGGCAGTATCTACCATTTTTCTCAGAAGGTATTTTTGCAGATATTGCAGTCTCCCATTTTAGGGCAGTATACTCACCTAATCCCCACCTTGGACAATTACTTCCATTCCCTCAGCATGTCCCTGGCATTAATACCCTGTTCACCTCAGCAGGCTGATCAACCTTTGCGTGGTGTAGGGAAGGTGTCCCCCAAGGTAAGGTTTTGGAGCCTCGTGCATTTTGTGTAGAGTCACCTGCATGCAGGCGTTTGTGTATGTGTATGATGTTTTCGCAGGTGTATTGGTACAAGAGGGAATGTTGGATTTCGGAGAACATGCGAGATGAGCTTTGCTTTTTGAGCATGGTATTTATGAAAGAAAATAGGGATTAAAGAATGTCTTATATAAATAGGACTTCTAAACTAACGAGCTTTGCTTTTTTATCTTGATATTTATGAAGGAAAAAAAGAGATTTTGCATGAATTAGGGGATTTGAGATGTATTGAACTTTTGCATACAAAAATGGACATCTCAAAGAATGCCTTTTATAAGTAGGTCTTCTCAGATAAGCTTGATGACTTTTTTTTTCAATCATGATTGCCTTTTCAAGGTCGAGATATCTAATGGTTATTATGAAGCTGCTTGTTTTTGCTTGACATTTTTCATGAATTTTGCATCAGTTTAGCTAAGGTTACAGAAAAACGATACCTGTGTTGACATTTTAGCATGATGTAGCACATATTCAATTAGTCTCTTCGGGGAAAACAGTAGTGCTGTGATTTCGATGTTAAGCTCAGGCGACAGTGGAAGCTGATTGTTAATAAGGTTGAGAAACAAATTCTGAATAGAGTTATTTACAACAATTAAAGTTAACAGTATTTGGTTTCAAGGAATGTTAGTTGCAGTGCTGTATACATTTTTTAAAAATTAATTAATAGTAATTTTTATTGTTTGTACCTTTTAGACGTTTCTGAAAACGTCAGAAGTAAGATTTTACTATGATTTCAGAAAAATGTGTCAGAAAATACCAATATCTAAGATTTTACAACGACTTCAGAAAACGTCAAAAACTGAGTAGATTTTACTACGAGTTCAGAAAAACGTTTCCGAAAAAACCAAAATCTGAGTAGATTTTACTCCGATTTATGAAAAAACGTCTCAGAAAACATGAAATCTTAAGATTTTACTCCGAATTCAGAAAAAAACGTTTCAGAAAACATCCAAATCTTAAGATTTTACTCAGATTTCAGAAAAAACGTTTCAGAAAACATTGACTGAGTAGATTTTACTACGAATCCAGAAAAAAATGTTTCAGAAAACATCAAAATCTAAGATTTTACTACGATTTCATTTCAGAAAAGGTTTCAGAAAACGTCTAAAAACTGAGTAGATTTTACTACTATCTACCTTACTGACCTAAAATGGGAAACTGCAGTATCTGCAAAATTTTTCGAAATTGAGCTATGCCACCTATTGGGCTCGTGAAACGCTAATACACAAGTTACTGCAGTTTCAGAATGATTTTTCAATGTTTTCCACGAGTAAGTAGGGGGTCCCATTTGCAGTTTCTGCAAAATCAGTAGTAAGGCAAGGGAGCATCTACCATTCTTCTCAGTTGTGTATTTTTGCAGATACTACAGTCTTCCATTTTAGGGCAGTGTGCATACAAGATGTGCCTGTTTTTCAGTTATCAAATTCATGTATCGATAAGAAACGTGAGTTAACAACAATTCAAACCACTTAAAGAATATATAATGAATCACCCATTGCATGCTATTGCAAATGCTCAAGCGTGTTCTGTGAATCTAACTCTCCCTTAACTCTCCTAAATATCAAAAGTCATCACTTGATAAGGAAAGGTCTAGTGTTTGTTCTTGTTTTCAGAAGCAATGTTCCTCTGTTGCATCTTGCTCGTCCTTGCAATGTGTCACTGTTCTAAATCTGTAAAAATAGCCTCTCTCTGTTGATGCCTGTTTGTGCTGTGTCGACTGTTTGTGATCTAATAGGCACGTGAATGTTTGTGTATTCCCTTAGTATGTTTGGATCTGAATTTTTTTAGTTTCGTGTTTAAGTTGACGAGGCTGATAGCAATTTGTTAGATTTTGTTCAAATCACTGTGCAACCAATTACTTATGTTCTGTATAATATGTGGTAGGTTTCTGTTATTATTATTTTGTCTATTTTGGTTCGTGCGCTCCATTTCATAATAATTGTTATTGTTCCATTGTCTTTATTTTGGTTCGTACAAATTCCATTTTCATAATTACTATATGTATCTCGCACGTATTCTGTGGTAGACTTGTTTCGTAAAGGAAAGGTAGGTGTATAATGTATTTTTTATCCTTATGTTGGTCGTGGCCTGAAATTTGAAAGGTTTGGTTTATTATATTTTATATATATGATATTTTGTAAATCTTGGGTTTGTGTTACTGAAAACGAAAGTTCATACTAGTTTCGGTTTTTTTTCAAAGTTGTTCATCACTCAACCCTGTTGATTTGCAAGAACTCGTTTTGATCTGACACTCCAACCCTCTTGATTTGCAAGAACTCACTCTCTCTCACTACCTAAGACCTATTTATTAATAAGAGACAAACAAGTCTGTGGCTGTTATAAATTTTCATCTCATCCAAAAAAACAGGATTTTAAATTTGTCACACACACTATGCATTTATTTAACTTTCTATAGCAGATGAATTTGTCATATTTCTCTCTCTCTCTCTCTCTCTCTCTCTCTCTCTCTCTCTCTCTCTCTCTCTCTCTCTCTCTCTCTCTCTCTCTCTCTCTCTGAAACCCAAAACCTGCTGTTTCAGCAATGTCAGTGACAAAGCTGTGGCTATTACTTATTTTCATGCATGAAAATACAATTTTATTAAAACATTTTTCTTTTATCTTAGGTTAAATTAATATTTTACAGTAAATTAAGCGTCCTATTCAGTACTATCATTTTTTTACAGGCGTATTTAGACATTTTTTTTATTCTCGAGAATATAGACATTTTTTTATTCACGATTATTTAGACATTTTTTTTATTCACGAAAATTTATAATTTTTTTTTATTCACGAGAATTTAGACTTTTTATTCACGAGAATTTAGAATTTTCTCTTTCACGAGAATTTAGACTTTTTTTATTCACGAGTATTTAGACATTTTATTCACGAGAATTTAGACATTTTTTATTCACGAGAATTTAGACTTTTTATTCACGAGGATTTAGACATATTTTTATTCACGATAATTTAGAGTTTTTAGTGTTCACGAGAATTTAGACATTTTTTTATTCTCGAGGATATATACTTTTTTTATTTACGAGAATTTAGACTTTCGTATTCACGAGATTTTAGACTTTTTTATTCACAAAAATTTAGACTTTATTGTATTCACGAGAATTTAGACTGTTTTATTCACGAGAATTTTGGCTTTTTTTTTTTATTCACGAGAAAATATTACTGCTGTATGATCCTTTAAATTGCCAAGTGCAAAATATCCGTGTTGCATACGTGTTCGGTACGTACAAGAATGTTAGATACATAGATAGATAATAGTCAAGAATATTCGTAAATGGAAGAAGTTGAAATAAAAAAGGAATGAATCAGAAATAAACGAAGAGGTAGAGATAGGATGAGATATTAGAAAAGTTTGATAACACTGAGGGTAAAAGTTGTATGATGTCTCTCTCTCTCTCTCTCTCTCTCTCTCTCTCTCTCTCTCTCTCTCTCTCTCTCTCTCTCTCTCTCAGTTTGTTTTGCAAAACAAAGTCAAGTCAAAATTACAAATTCTTGTCTATGCAAAAGAAATAAAAACTCCTAAGATCCTATTTGAGTTCTGTTCAGGAGAAGGGACTACTTATGCGCTGAGAGAGAGAGAGAGAGAGAGAGAGACGGTCGAGGTTGGAGTATGTGGGTTGAAACTGTTTAACACGCTGCTCCTCCTCTCTCTCTCTCTCTCTCTCTCTCTCTCTCTCTCTCTCTCTCTCTCTCTCTCTCTCTGAATTAGCTGCCTTTTCTGTATCAATTATACAGTTTTGGTTAATTTTGATTAATTATCTCTCTCTCTCTCTCTCTCTCTCTCTCTCTCTCTCTCTCTCTCTCTCTCTCTCTCTCTCTCTAGAAGCGAAAACTTCAGTCAAAATTATACTGAGTTCTATTTTATTGTGAGGGTTCTCTCTCTCTCTCTCTCTCTCTCAGTTCTCAGTTCTCTTTTTAGCTGCTTTTCTGTATCAATTATACAGTTTTGGTTAATTTTGATTAATTCTCTCTCTCTCTCTCTCTCTCTCTCTCTCTCTCTCTCTCTCTCTCTCTCTCTCTCTCTGAGCTTAGCTGTTTTCTTTATCTCTCTTCAATTTTGATTAATTATCTCTCTCTCTCTCTCTCTCTCTCTCTCTCTCTCTCTCTCTCTCTCTCTCCAGCTTTCAGTCAAAATTATACTTTTCTCTTTTATTTTGAGGGTCTCTCTCTCTCTCTCTCTCTCTCTCTCTCTCTCTCTCTCTCTCTCTCTCTCTCTCTCAGTTTTCAGTTCTCTTTCTCTCTTCAGTTTTGGGCTCTCTCTCTCTCTCTCTCTCTCTCTCTCTCTCTCTCTCTCTCTCTCTCTCTCTTTGTGTGTATGTGTGTGTGTGTGTTTAGAGAGAGAGAGAGAGAGGAGAAACTTGACCCCTGTGTTATTAGCGCCGCCTTCTGTGTGTCTAGTGAGATTAGAAGATTGGCCCTTTTATGTCGGTCTTGTGGAAGAATGTGTGGAAGGCTTGTGCTCGCCTTCCCCCCACCCCCAACCCCCCCACACACCTTTTGTGGGAATTTATTGTAGCTGGGTTTTTCCTTATTTTTTATTTTTTGGTTGATGGTGAGAATATATTAAGTTTATTGTAGCTGAGCTTTTTCTTGTTGGTGGTGAGAATATATTCAGTTTATTGTAGCAGAGTTTTTTCTGGTTAATACTGAAGATATTCAGTTTATTGTAGTAGAGCTTTTATTCTTACTTTATTTGGGATGTGAATTTTTCCTAAATATTTTTATATTTTGTATATTTTAAATTTCTTTGAGGCTCCATCAGGATTGTAGGTTACAGAAGGTGCTTTGGTTTATAAATGAATGTAGGTACATGTGTATCCACATACACACACATGTACATATATATATAGATATATATATATATATATATATATATATATATATATATATATATATATATACATATATATATATATATATATATATATATATATATATATATATATATATATATATAAAGGCAAATGCCACGAAGAAAAAAAAAGGACAGCAAGTCGAAAGGCCTAGCAACGACTCTTGTTTCACTTTTTCCTTCGTGGTATTTGCCTTTATTTATATTTTCATCAGGTTCCATATCTTCGTGATTCAGTTACACACACTGAAACATATATATATATATATATATATATATATATATATATATATATATATATATATATATATATATATATATATATATATATATATATATATATAGTGTAGTTGTTTGTGTGTAAACTAGTGTTTAAAGTAATCCAAATACTTGAATTCCTTTTTGACAAATTATGCTCACTCTCTCCCAACAATACTCATATTGTTCGCGACATGAATACTTCGTTGGATCTCTCTCTCTCTCTCTCTCTCTCTCTCTCTCTCTCTCTCTCTCTCTCTCTCTCTCTCTCTCTCTCTCTCATAAGGAAACGTAAAAATTTTTTCCCTTTCATTTTGTATTATTAGGTATAATTCATAAATCCGTTGAGTCTTGTTTTGCCAAAGAAGTATGTTAAAGGTCTTTAGTCTCATTCTTTCGTATACAGTCGGCGGAAAGGACCAGTCAGTTTTGGCAGGAGTGACGAGGAGGTTTATGAGATGTGACATTATAAAGAAGCCTTCCTCTCTCTCTCTCTCTCTCTCTCTCTCTCTCTCTCTCTCTCTCTCATTGTATCACAACCGCCTCTATTTTTCGTATAAGGGATTCGTGGATAACTCTTGATCTTGTATTGCTACTGTTTATTATTATTATTGTTTTAACCCTGGTTAGTCTTTTTTTCCTATTATTATTATTATTATTATTATTATTATTATTATTATTATTTATAATTTATAATCTTTTCAAGAGTGCCAGTGTTAATTCCTGCTATATAAAACGGTCTATGTATCTATATATTGTTATGTGTGTAACACAGATAGTCTAGTTTAGGTAAAGTACTTTTAGCCTTTGTCACCACTGGCCCCTGTCTTTGAAGGACTTAGAATTAACGTGCCTTGATCCGTGCATTGGGAGTGTACGTATCGTCCATAGGGTCGAAACTTGTTGTCTCAACCTTCTGCTTAATCTAGAATAAGAGCCGAGTAGAATTAACTGCCCTTACACTATTTTATTTATATATATTTTATATTATATATATATATATATATATATATATATATATATATATATATATATATATATATATATATATATATATATATACACCATTTTATTTATATATATATATATATATATATATATATATATATATATATATATATATATCCTTTTTAGTATTATTTATTATTATTATTATTATTATTATTATTATTATTATTATTATTATTATTATTATTATTATAAATTATAAACTGAATGCAGCTGACGCAACAATCATCACTTTCAATAAAACCTGTTTGAAAGAGGGTCTACTACTCATATATTATTATTATTATTATTATTATTATTATTATTATTATTATTATTATTATTATTATTATTATAAAACAAACGCATTAATCAGTAACCATTTTACTTCAAAATGTACATCACAGTTAAGGAGAATAGATTTTCTCCTTCCGTTGATAACATTTCTTTCAGGCCTGGGCAAGACCAGGCCAACCGTCTAAAATAATTACAGTATTACAATAAAAAAAAAGATTCCATGAATCAATAACTACTTTCAATAAAAAAACTCTATTAATCAAGAACCATTTTCAATAAAAAGACTTCATTAATCAGTAACCATTTTCAATAGAAAAGAATTTGTTAATCAACCATTTTCAATAAAAAGGCCTGTAATCGATAACAATATTCAATAAAAAAGGACTTCAGTAATCAATAACAAATTTTCAGTAAAGAAAAAATCCATTAATCTTTAACCATTTTCGATATAAAAAGACTCCGTGAATCAATAAACATTTCCAACAAAAAAGACTATTAATAAGTAATTTAAAATAACAAAAGATTTCGGTAATTAATAACCATTGTCCGTAAAAAAGCTTCCATTAATCAATAACAAACTTCAATAAAAAGACTCCATTAATAAAAAACCATTTTAAATAAAGGCTCCATTAATCAGTATCTTCAATAAAAAAGCATCCATTATACAGTAATAATCTCTATAAGAAGACTCCATCAGTCAATCAATCAACCATTTTCAGTTAAAAAAAAAAGACTCCATCAATCAGTATACATTTTACTTCAAAAGACTCCATTAATCAGTAAACATTTTACTTCAAAGTGGACAGCAAAACTAAGGAGGTACAAGGCCCGCTACTTGCGATATTTCAGCAAAAAGGAGGTACAAGGCAAGCTACTTGCGGTATCTCAGCAAAACTAAGGAGGTACAAGGCAAGCTACTTGCGATATTCAGCAAAACTAAGGAGGTACAAGGCACACTACTTGCTGTATGTCAGCAAAACTGAGGAGGTACAAAGCACGCTACTTGCGGTATCTCAGCAAAATGGAGGTAAAAAGCAAGCTACTTGAGTTATTCAGCAAAACTAAGGAGGTACAAGGCACGCTACTTGGGGTATCTCTACAAAACTAAGGAGGTACAAAGCACGCTACTTGCTGTATCTCAGTAAAAAGGAGGTTTAAAGCGAGCTACTTGTGATTTTCAGCAAAACCAAGGAGGTATAAGGCACGCTACTTGCGGTTTGTCGGCAAAACTAAGGAGGTACAAGGCACGCTACTTGCGGTATCTCAGCAAAACTGAAGAGGTACAAGGCACGCTACTTACGGTATCAGCAAAAAGGAGGTACAAAGCAAGCTACTAGCGATAATTCAGCAAAACTAAGGAGGTACAAGGCGCGCTACTTGCGTTATCTCTGCAAAACTGAGGAGGTACAAGGCACGCTACTTGCGGTATCTCAGCAAAAAGGAGGTACAAAGCAAGCTACTTGCGATATTCAGCAAAACTAAGGAGATACAAGGCACGCTACTTGCGGTATCTCATCTTCACAATTATTGCCGACACCCTCCCGAGGCTGTGTGAGAGTCTTGTCTAATGATTTTAGCAACAGCCTCCTGCTCCTCCATTCCGGCATTCACTCTCATTACCACTTTTTTTATATTCTTTTTATTTTTTTTTATCCCACTACTTAATAGTTGGGAGTGTTCGAGTTTGCATCGACGTCAGCACAACGGCGGTTGGTTTAGATCTCTGCCGAAATTTTCAGTTTAACACTGAAGAAATATTAGTAGTCTGTATGTGATTTACTTATTAGATACGGCGATAACGGACTATTGGACATTGATTACATACAGAGATAACGGATTACGGGACACTTCAAGTGAGAAGTAGCAAATAACATTAACATTATATGTGTTGTATTCTTCACTCATTTCACTTTTTAAGTAAGTCCATCTTGTGCTTCCATCTACAGTACATAGAGGAAGTAAACGACTACGCAATTACTGGACTAAAATAAAGAAAAAAATCATATTTATTCAGCCAAAATAAAGATATAAAGGTAGAGAGAGTAACTCGGTCATTTAAAATGATCTTGTAATTATTTTGGAAATGCTCTAAAATTCAGAGAAAGTATTAAATGAGAAAGTGAAACCAAGAGAGCAGTAAGGAAAGTTTGACAATTTAGAGAAAATTATTAAACTGAAGACATCAATAAATTAGTGAAAAAATTTTTATCCAGGATACCAACTTAGTAAGGATATCCTAGATATCTTTAACATACAAATGGAGGATATTTACGGAGTCGGTGTGGGAGGGATTTATAAGAAGATGGGGCTCTATAGGTCAAGGAACAATAGAGAGAGAGAGAGAGAGAGACTTGTAAACAAGACATAATAAAATGTATGACATCAAAGTTTATGCGAGACGTTTAAGAAATTATTGAGGAAAATGCAGAGAGAGAGAGAGAGAGAGAGAGAGACTTCCAATGGCCTTGCTCTGTTATGTCCTCATCCTACCCTTAGCGTGGTAGACTCATCAGTAAGAGACATTCTCTCTCTCTCTCTCTCTCTCTCTCTCTCTCTCTCTCTCTCTCTCTCTCTCTCGTTACAGCTAGTTTTATCATACCATGGGCTTTCTTCATACATGTCGGAAAGTCCAAAAATGCACGTACAGGTTTGCTGTAATGAGACTGTATGCAAGAATTCGTGCACGAGAGAGAGAGAGAATGAATGTGAGTAACGCATAATTAGTCTTCCAGGGGTTTCACCCCAGACAGCAATCAGCCTTAAGCTATTTGGGAGAAATCACTTGCCACTCGTATACCAAGCCAAACAAAATACCTTTCAGAATACGAAAGATTCAGGTAGTCCTTCACAGCATATGAAAGATTCAGGTAGTCCTTCACAGAGTATGAAAGATTCAGGTAGTCCTTCACAGCGTATGAAAGATTCAGGTAGTCCTTCACAGCATAATATGAAAGATTCAGGTAGTTCTTCACAGCGTATAAAAGATTCAGGTAGTCCTTCACAGCGTATGAAAGATTCAGGTAGTCCTTCACAGCATATGAAAGATTCTGGTAGTCTTCCACAGCGTATGAAAGATTCAGGTAGTCCTTCACAGCAATGAAAGATTCAGGTAATCTTCCATAGTGTATGAAAGATTCAGGTGGTCTTTCACAGCATGAAAACAATTCAGGTAGTCCTTCGTACCATACGAGAGATTCGGGTACTCCCTCATAGCAAACAAAAGATTCAGGTAGTCCTTCACAGCGTATGAAAGATAACAGTTGACTTCTCAAGTTGCCATATCAGCCATTATTGCAGTCAGGATCCATTTATAGTAGCCGAATCTATTTTATTATCCTAAGAAAATTTTGAAAGGGAGTTTGATGAATTCTTATGATGAATTTCCTGCTGTAACGGAATAAAATTAAGGCATTTTTGTCCTTTGGAGGCAAAGGATCGACTCTTCCTTAAAAATCTCTTATATGAAAGCAAGTGGATTTTTGACAGATGCTCTCTAATGGTGATTTTAATATATATTTCTCACGGGGGAATCATTTTTGTCCAGACTTATGCATTGCTACCCTAATACTATTCTCCTCTTATTTCAATACATTTTTATCTCTGTTAATTTATTATTTTTAATAAATTTAATTTTTTATTATTTTTTTAATAAGTGAGTGGGATCTCATCCTCTTACTTCTTCCTAATGAGCACCATATTCTTTGGAAGCTTGAATTTCAAGTTAGTGGCCCCTGTGGGCTTGTTCCATATGAATAGGTTTCATCTTCTGAATAATAATAATAATAATAATAATAATAATAATAATAATGGACCACCATACCATATTCATTGGAAGCTTGAATTTCAAGTCAGTGGCCCTTGTGGGCTTGTTCCATATGAATAGGTTTCATCTGTATAATAATAATAATAATAATAATAATAATAATAATAATAATAATAATAATAATAATAATAATAATAATAATAATAATAATGGACCACCATATTCATTGGAAGCTTGAATTTCAAGTCAGTGGCTCTTGTGGGCTTGTTCCATATGAATAGGTTTTATCTTAATAATAATAATAATAATAATAATAATAATAATAATAATATATTTGCATTTCAATTGTAAGGAGCGTGGAAGGGACTTGTGGGAACCTTATTGAAGCATTATTTTGAAAGGTCGTTGAAAAAGAGGTAGCTTGTATTTTTGTGCAAGAATGTTTTAACATTTCCATGTAGCTAAATTTTAAATATATTCTTACTATCATTCAGGCTTAACATCTGCCTCATTTTTCAACTATGGTAAAATCTAATCTGGAGTCCAATTTAGATGAGAAGTTTGGTTTTAAAACATTAAAAATGTACATACATCAGATGATAATATTGTATGTCGATAAAATTTCCATCAGTTGTGAATGATTCTATCAAAATTATTTTTAGTTTTCTGTAAAAGAAAACTATTGTGCCGGCTTTGTCTGTCCGTCCGCACTTTTTCTCTCCACCCTCAGATCTGAAAAACTACTGAGGCTAGAGGGCTGCTAATTGGTATGTTGATCATCCACCCTCCAATCATCAAACATACCAAATTGCAGCCCTCTAGCCTCAGTAGTTTTTATTTTATTTAAGGTTAAAGTTACCCATAATTGTGCTTTTGGCAACGGTATAGGATATGACACCACCGGGCCGTGGTTAAAGTTTCATGGGCCGCGGCTCATACCGCATTATACCGAGACCACCGAAAGATAGATCTGTTTTCGGTGGCCTTAATTGTACGCTGTAGCGGTTGTACAGAAAACTCGATTGCGCCGAAGATACTTCGGCGCATTTGTTTCATATATATAACAATAGGAAAGACTAATGAGGGAACGACTTTCCCAGTAACAATTAGGTCGCATTAAGTTGCAAATTGGAAACTAGGTCGTATTCAGTTGCTAGATATGCAAAACAAATACTCTCCGTAGGGGGGTAGTGCCGTCAGTGCACCTCACGCGGTGCACTGTAAGCATTACTGAAGGTTCTTTGCAGCGCCCCTTCGGCCCCTAGCTGCAACCCCTTTCATACCTTTTATTGTACCTCCATTCATATTATCCTTCTTCCATCTTGCTATCCACCTTCTTATAACAGTTATTTCATAGTGCAGCTGCGAGGCTTTCCTCCTGTAACACCTTTCAGACCTACCGACTCTCAATTTCCTTTCCAGTGCTGAATGACCTCATAGGTCCCAGTGCTTGGCCTTTGGCTTGAACTCCATATTCAGTTCAGAACAAATATTCTCCCTGTACTGAATATAAATCTTAATTGTGCCTTTTAGTGACGTTGAAGTTTTTTGGTAAACACCTCAATATTTTGCATCATGAGGTAGACGCGATCCATTAAGTGTATCTCGACGAAGGTTGGTCAGAGGAATTAAGAAATTAAACGCCATTCAGGATATGCCAAATAGAAATAGGTCAGGAAATTAGGTAACAAAATTAGAGCACGAAATTGGGTCACGATAAAAACTCAAATATAAAAAGATTGAGACTCGAAAGATGACATCGACGATGATGACAACTCTTTGGAGAGAGACAGACAGACAGACAGACGAAATCAAGTCACGAAAAATTCAGATATTAAAAGATTCTGAGACGCGAAAGATGATTATGATGATGATGACTCTTTGAGGAGAGAGAGAGAGAGAGAGGATTCACGAAATCAAGTCACGAAATTAGGTCACGAAAAAACTCGAAAAAGATTCAGAGACGTAAAGATGATGATGGTGATTTTGACTATTCGGAGAGAGAGAGAGACACTCTCTCTCTCTCTCTCTCTCTCTCTCTCTCTCTCTCTCTCTCTCTCGGCATCCTGAGAAGCCATCTTTAACAAATGGTTGCAGACGTGGCTCAAGTCGCAGATGGTATGTTGCTTCCCCATTCTTAACCCCCATCCTTTCCCCCCCCCTTCTCCCCTCCCCAGTTTACTTCCCCACCCTCCCACCCTTCTCATCTTCTCCCCTCAGCTGACCGTCCGCCTTCTCCTCCTCCTCCTCCACCCATCTCAAAAGCAATGATCTCCCATCTTCATTCTTTCGCATTTCCTTCCCTCTCTCTCTCTCTCTCTCTCTCTCTCTCTCTCTCTCTCTCTCTCTCTCTCTCTCTCTCCTGCAACACAGTTGACATAAATGTAACGCCCTTATGAGAGTTTGGGGCATGACTTCTGCAATAAGGGCATAAGTCATTGGTATTTGATGTGTGGGGTCAGTGAATGGTCAAGAAAGAATGGCTTAGGAATTATTATTATTATTATTATTATTATTATTATTATTATTATTATTATTATTGTAAATACTAGTACCGCTGATTGGTTCCTGTAATTGCATCATAAAATAAATAGATAAAATTCCTTTTGAGATATATATATATATATATATATATATATATATATATATATATATATATATATATATAATATATGTTATAATGTTGTTGTGTTGTATGTGTGTGAGTGTATGTAGTCTGATAATCTGCATACAGCATCAGACAGCAGACAAACGTCTACATAAATGGAGGAAGATCATTTTTGTGCCAGTGGGACCATACCACCTGAACTGTGGTTAAACGTTCGCATCGTTGTGCACACTTTTACCCCTGAGGATATATTATGCAGCGAGGGGGAAATTGCAGAGCCTTCATTCCTACTGCATCTTGCATAGATTTAGCACCCCCGGTAGATAATGATAATAACATGTAGAGCAGCGTCAGTCACTGGCCTGTGAAGTCACTCCTGTGACCTCGATTCCATCATGTCTCGTCTTCATTCGCTTATTTGGAACTTCAGTGTTCCATTTTATTATTATTATTATTATTATTAGTAGTAGTAGTAGTAGTAGTAGTAGTAGTAGTATTGAAGGTGATAGCTGCATCATATAAATTCAGTTTATATAGAGCTTTCTCCGTGTTTCAGAAAGTTTTCTGTAAATTGAATGCATCTACCACTGTCAATACTGCATGGTTGAAAGAGGGTCTACTACTTATTTTATTATTATTATTATTATTATTGAAAGTGATAGCTGCGTCGTCTGGATTCAGTTTATCTAGGGCTATCTCTGTCTTTCAGCAAGATACGGAAAGTTCTGTATAAATGGAATGCAGCTGAAGCAGCTGTAACCTTCAATACTGAATGCTCCTCTTATTTTGCCAGGCTCCACATTGGCATCATTTAGGATATTGTTATATTTAAAAAGTTCAAGTGGCTATATCCCCAAAACTATTAAAGCAATGATATCCATATTTCTCTGGTGGATACCCTAGGTCAGTGTGTTCATTTTTCGTATATATATCTGAGTTTTGATCGGTCATTTGACCTGACGCCCATC
>NC_089746.1:16642194-16672194 GCF_040412425.1 Macrobrachium rosenbergii
TTGTATTCGCAAGGACGTGACCCACTCTATAGAGTTTGTAATTCAAATGAGCAGCACAAACTTCAAAACCACTTTGCAAAGTCTATGTTGCAAATGAAGTGGCCGTTCAGTGTGCATGGTCGCCGCCACTTGGAGCACTTAATTTTAGCTTCACCAATTGTATTATTACCTTCTGGTTTGATACAGTAAGTTTTTAATTTATGATTTTATAAAGTTTATTTTCTACATCCAAGTTAGTAGCTGCATAGTATATTTGCTCCATACCTTAGATTAATTATAGCAATTTCTCTTCATTTTTAAACCAGGTAATTGAGAGTTTATCTCTTTCCTAATTCATTTTTAGAAGACTTTTCATAGAGGAAAGAATTGTGATTGTATTATGACCCTATGGAGTTTTCTTCTACATTTTCTAAAGGTTTTTATGTGCCACATTGTCCAAAGGTTTTGTCTTCAGAATCAAGGTCCTGTAAGCGATGTTAAAGACGGTATTCTGGGTGGGCAAGAATGTTCTTCAGTCAGCTGATTTTACTCTAAGATAGAGTCCAGGTTATGCTTTTGCGCCTAAAAAAAATTGCATTTTGTGGTCTTGGGTCAAGATTTTATACAAATTTGGGGTTTTTATTGTTTTTTTTTATTCTGGGAATGTTTAGATTTGGTGTAAATTTTTGATTGGGTCAAGATTTTACACATTTTGTGTTTTTATTGTTTTTTTCCTGGGAATTTTGTAAATTTGGTGTAAATTTTTTATTGGGTCAAGATTTTACACACATTTTGGGTTTCTATCGTTTTTCTATGAAATTTGGCAAATGGTATATTTTTCTGACCGAGTCAAGATTATAGCAGGTTTTGGGTTTTTACTGTTTTTTTTATTTTCTTAGGAAATTATAACTCTCTGTAACTTTTTGAGTTGATCCGGGTTTTACACAAATTTTGGCTTTAGACACTTTTTTCTAAAAAAAATTTGGAACTTGGTGTAATGTTCTGAGTTGGTCAAGATTTTACACAAATTTTGGTTTTTTATTGTTTTTCTAGGAATCTTGGAACTTGGTATATTATCTTTCTGAGTCATCTAGTGGATACTGAATATATCAAAGAAAAAGTGGTTCTTTCAAACAAGATTGAGAATTTATCTTGATAATATATTCCTGAAATCAAATGTTAAGTATTCACTTATATACCAGGTTATCAGTTCATATAATTATGTGACTGGTGGACTGGTAACATTGTCAAAAAACTGCCTAATTCAAAATCAAAGGACCCTAGTATGTAGTGCTTTGATATTTAATTGCTAGGGATATTGAGGATGTTGAACCATTTTTGAGGTGATGTTTTACATCTAGGGATGTTGAAGATGTTGAACCATTTTTTATGGAACTGCCAAGTTTTTTTATTCACCCAGTTCTGTAGTTCTACAGCTCCGGCCAGCTACAGAGTTCAGGCTGGGCTTACAGTATTTTGAACTTATTCACTGTGTCTTAACTAGAATTTTTATTCATCATCCAAAGTAGGTAAAAAAAAATAGCACGTAATTCGTCGTAGAGAGCAATGCAGAGTAGAAGAATGCATTTGTATTTAGAGAGTTTGTGTGTGTGTTTGAATAATCACCGTAATAATATCAGCAGGTGTTTGTAATGAGAAACGTATAACTGTAAAGCATTGTTATTTTATTTCAGTCTTCTATATAATTTCGTCTTTTATATAATTTTCAATCGTGTTTCATTTGTAGTACATGACCTCATGGACTTGGGAATCCTGTTCTCAATTTTATAAGTTTTTTCATCACGCATTGCACGGGCATCAACTATCATTGCATATCAGGGGTGTTGTAAGAGAGTACATGGATGCTGTACACCCTGAGATGTACATAGTGGATGCCACTTCTGCTTCTTCAGATGCATCGTTGCTTTTGTTTTTGTGATATGTGTTACAGATGGTCATTTCGCCATCAATATGTATTTTTTGGCGTGACAGAGTTGAAATCAGGGTTCGTTGAACGGAAATTAGTTGGAATATTTACATTGCCTTGTTAATTTTTAAAAAGGGAATTAGATATTTTGTGTTTTTTAAGTGGAAAGATTTCATTGCAAGATGACTGTCTTGTAGTTTTTTTTTTAATTAGAAATATTTTGTGATTTTGGTGGAAATATGAAAATTCATTGCAAGAGTGCAAGTTGATTGCAAGATGACTCTTCTGATGTCCAGTGTGTGAGATACTTAAAGAACTTGACCCAGTGGCCTTCAGCTCAGTAAAATAAATTTACTTTACATATCTGTTTTCAATTATCTTTTTCCAGAAAAGCCTTGACAAGACAATAACGTATTTGTTAGGACTTTGTAAGTGTAACTGCATTGTATCAGTTGGTTGTTAAAGAACTTGCAGTGGGCGTGGGAATTGTGAGTTTATTATTTTATAAGTAATAATGGTGGTGTCTCTCTTGTGTACAGATGTGATCTTATGTTATTTTATCTTTTCTTTTTTTCATTCGAACCCTGATGCCTTCGGCTTCTTTTCTAATCGCAGTGATGTGGTGAATCTTTTGTGTACTTGAGATGAAAAAAAATAGATATTTTGATAAAATGCTGGATTTTCATTTCTCCACTCTTCGTGCTGACTGGTGGTTGGTGAAGAAGTTGTCTAATTCGTGAGATAACATTGGCCCGTCTTCAAGAATAATGTCACCACTTCTGAAGACTTATAAGCATATTTTGTGCGGAAATGTGTGCCCTTAAAGTAAAGCTTGAATTGAGGGGCTTACGTAAGTTCGAATTTCGTGCTGATGTTGTATTACACAGGTTTTGATAGAATTGAGATAAAGTACCGCTTCCCTCTTTACAAAATGTCTAGAATTCGTGAGATGATATTGGCCTGCCCTCTCTACTAATAACCCGGTAGGGGGATAGTGCCGTCAGTGCACCTCATGTGGTGCACTGTAGGCATTACTTAAGGTTCTTTGCAGTGTGCCTTCGGCCTCTAGCTGCAACCATTTCGTTCCTTTTACTGTACCTCCTTTCATATTCTCTTTCTTCCATCTTACTTTCCACCCTCTCCTAACGATTGATTCATAGTGGAACTTCGAGGTTTTCCTCCTGTTACACCTTTCACAACTTTTACTGTCAATTTCCGTTTCAGCGGTGAATGACTTCATAGGTCCCAGTGCTTGGCCCTTGGCTTAAATTCTATATTCAATTCAATTCTCTACTAATAAGTAGACTTATAAGTATTAAGTGCGGAAAATGCTCCTCGTAAAGTAAAGCTTCACTAAGGGGGTTGCTTACTAAGTTTGACCTCTTTCGTGATAAAGTTTCATCACACTGGTCTTGAGAGACTTTGAAGAGATTTGATAAAAATAACCCGCCGCCCCCCCCCCACCTTTACAAAAACGTCGGAGCAAAGACGAATACCAACATATCGCAAGAATGTTTTAAAAGAAATCTTCGTATTTTCGTAAAATGTTTACGTCACAATGACATGAAAATGTTTAACCGTTTTTTGCTTCGTTTGCAAAAGAGACATTTTTGGGCACCAATTATTGCGAATTAAAGAGTGGAAGAATATTTGACATAGTCATAAATTGCTCACTTTACACTATGAGTGATTTTCATTCTAGAAGCATTACTTGATTTTAAAAGATTGTGTACAAAAGAAAATGGAATGTGGCCGTTTCTGGAGAAAAAGGAGGGAGACAGCCGTTTCTGGGAATAAGGAGGGAGATGGCCGTTTCCAGAAAAGAAGAGGAAGATGGCCATTTCAGGGAAAAAAGGAGAGACATGACCGTTTCTTGGGAAAAAGGAGGGAGATGGCCATTTTCAGGAAGAAAGGAGACTGATAGCCATTTCCAGGGGAAAAAAAAGGAGGTATATAGATGGCCGTTTCCAGAAAAAATGAGAGAGAAGGCAGTTTCCAGGAAGAAGGAAGGGAGATGGTCATTTCCTAGAAGAAAGGAGCGAGACGGTCATTTCCAGGAAGAAAGGAGGAAATGGTCATTTCCAGAAAATAGGAGGGAGATGACCATTACCGAGAAAAAAGGGGTAATGGCCATTTCCGGAAAAAAAGGAAAGAGATGGCCGTTTCCAGGAAAAAAAGTGGGAGATGTCCATTTCCAGGAAAAAGGAGGGAGGTAATCTGTAATGATAGCTGGGAGAATATTAGTTAGGAATAGTGTAAATATAAAAGAGAGAAAAAGAAATCAGAGAGAAGCAGTTACAGACAAAGAGAGAGAGCGAGAGAATGAATAATAAAGAAATGAGACAGAGAGAGAGCGAGAATAACAATCGGGAAGTGTTATGATTATGTAGCCAAAACACGGGTGCCAGTATAATCTAAGGCAACCATAACAAAAATGCCTAACCGTCCTACCTGTGAGCTGACCTTTCAACTTTCGCCGGAACCTAAAGACTTCCGGTGACGTCATTAGTCCCACCTACGAAGGAGGGGATTAAGTCAAGTAATCACACCCCAAGGGAAGTCATCAGATAATCTCCAATCACTTAGGGTGTATACAAGGCGGAACAAGAAACAATGGTCAGTCTACTATGGGATGGACTTTTTCCTCTGGAGACCCTTCAAAAAGCAAGTTTGAAGAGAGAGAGAAGCAGATAGAAGACAGAGAAGCAGAGGAGTGAGGTCATGAGCCTAACCAGTTGTGGGCTGAGAAGAAAGAAAGGCTCATACTTTGATTCACTTAATTTGTATAAATACTGTATATTTTATTAGTGTGTTAATGAAGTAAGAAAACTACATTGCGTCTTTCTAAGCCTCCTGGGACTCTACAACTAATAACCAACAAAGCTGGAAATGATAAAGCAACTATAAAAGAAATAAAGAAAAGAACATCATAACAAATGGTGACCACTGTACATCACTACAAATCATTTCTGGGGAAAAAGGAGGGAGATGGCCGTTTCCAGGAAATAGGAGGGAGATGGCCATTTCCTGGAAAAAAAGGAGGGAGATGGCCATTTAAAAAAAAAGGGGGGGAATGGCCGTTTCCTGGAAAAAAGGAGGGAGATGGCGTTTCCTGGAAAAAAAAAAGAGCGATGGCCGTTTCCTGGGAAAAAGCAGGACAATAGCCATTTCCTGGAAAAAAGGGAGGGAGATGGCCATTTCTGGGAAAAGGAGGGAGATTACCGTTTCTGGGAAAAAAGGAGGAAGATGGCCATTTGTGGAAAAAAGGGAGGTTGCAGTTTCCGGGAAAAAAGGAGGGAGATTGCCATGCCTGGAAAAAATGAGGGAGATGGCAGTTTCCTAGAAAAAAAGAGGGAGATGGCCATTTCTGGAAAAAAGAAGGGAGATGGTCATTTCTGGAGAAAAGGTGGGAGATGGCCATTTCTGGAAAAAAGGAGGGCGATGGCCGTTTCCTGGAATAAAGGAGGGAGATAGGCATTTCTGGGAAAAGAGGGAGATTGCTGTTTCCAGGAAAAAAGGAGGGAGATGGCCGTTTCCTAGAAAAAAGGAGGAAGATGGCCGTTTTTAGAAAAAAGAAGGGAGATTGCCGTTTCCTGGAAAAAAGGAGGGAGATGACCATTTCCTAGAAAAAAGGAGGGAGATGGCCATTTCTGGAAAAAATTAGGGAGATTTGCCGTTTCCAGGGAAAAAAAGGAGGGAGATTGCCGTTTCCGGGAAAAAAGAAGGGAGATTGCCGTTTCCTAGAAAAAAGGAGGGAGATGGCCATTCCTGGAAAAAAGGAGGGAGATTGCCGTTTCCGGGAAAAAAAGGAGGGAGATGGCCATTTCTAGAATAAAGAAGGGAGATGGCCATATCTGGAAAAAAAAGGAGGGAGAGTGCCGTTTCCGGGAAAAAAAGGAGCCGATGGCCGTTTCCTAGAAAAATGAGGTAGATGGCCATTTCTGGAAAAAAAAGAGGGAGGTTGCCTTTTCCATGAAAAAAAAGGAGGGAGATGGCCGTTTCCGTGAAAAAAAGGAGAGAGCTGGCCGTTTCCTAGAAAAAAGGAGGGAGATGGCCATTTCTGGAAAAAGATGTGGGAGACTGCCGTTTCCGGGGAAAAAAAGGAGGGAGATGGCCGTTTCCTGGAAAAAAGGAGGGAGGTGGTCATTTCTGGAAAAAGGAGGGAGATGGCCATTTCTGTAAAAAATGAGGGCGATGGCCATTTCCTGGAAAAAGGAGAGAAATGGCCATTTCTGGGAAAAAGTGGGAGATAGCCGTTTCCTAGAAAAAAGGGGGGAGATGGCCATTTCTGGAAAAAAGGAGGGAGATTGCCTTTTCCTGGAAAAAAAGGAGGGAGATGGCCGTTGCCTAGAAAAAGGGAGGTGGGTGGCTATTTCTGGAAAAAAGGAGGGAGATCTGCTGTTTCCGGGAAAAAAAGGAGTGAGATGGCCGTTTCCCGGTAAATAGGAGGGAGATTGCCGTTTCTTAGAAAAAAGGAGGGAATGGCCATTTCTGGAAAAAAGGAGAGAGATCGCTGTTTCCTAGAAAAAAGGAGGGAATGGCTACTTCTGGAAAAAAGGAGGGAGATTGCCGTTTCCTAGAAAAAAGGAGGGAGATGGCCATTTCTGGAAAAAAAGAAGATTGCCGTTTCCTAGATAAAAAGGAGGGAATGGCCATTTCTGGAAAAAAGGGAGATAGCTAACTTAAATTAACTCAAAGTGAGATAGGATGCGATGTATTAAGAACGGGTAAACGGATGACGTATTTAACTCATTAAAGGGATTACACTGTACAGGTCAAATGCCGTCATTGCACCTCATGTAGTGCACTGTAGGCATTACTCAAAGGATGTTTGCAGCTTCCATTCGGCCCCTAGCTGCTCTCTCTCTCTCTCTCTCTCTCTCTCTCTCTCTCTCTCTCTCTCTCTCTCTCTCTCTCTCAGTGTTACGCGAAGTAGAGATACCATTATTTAGAATGAGAGGCGACTTACTCTGTTATGAGTGATGACAGCCCAAGAGAAGATGCCTCATTTCGTCATTTTTCTTTATACATTTTTTTTTTTTTTGTGGTTTTGTTTCGCCCAGTTCTTTTGGTACTATTGTCAAATATCCCTTAAACTATTGCAAAAATAACTGTTAGTTATTATTACTGGGAATGGTGTTGTATTCATACTTTAATGTGAGTTATTACAACATACTTGATGCTGGTAAGACTATAGTTATAAGTGTGATAGCCATTGCGAGTTAGGCAAACACTGAACTAAGTCTAGTAACTTCTAACATCAGTAACATTAATAAATTTGATAAAACGGACGTATTTTTCTGTTTAGGCCATATAAACAACACCCTTCGTCCCCTTCCCCCCAACAACTCCGGCCAACGATTGTTGTCTGTGACAACAGCACATTTCGAACATTTTTACAAGATAACAACGTGGTACTAAGGTGGGTTTTCTATGTTATCGTCAATCACGCCGGTTTAGGAACAAGCTACAGTGACTTGTAACACCAGTTACAATAATCGATTTGATTAAACGGTCGTATTTTTCTGTTTAGGCTATATAATTCAACAGCTTTTTCCTCCTACCAACAACTGTTGTCTGTGACAACAGCACATTTCGAACATTTGCAAGATGACGACATGGTACTAAGGTGGGTTTCCTTACCTACTGTCAGTCAAGCCAGTTTAAATGTGAGCATGTTTTTAGTGAATATATTAATGAACTTCAAAAGTAAAATTGGTTTCATACGTTGCATATCCACGGAACTCCTCTTATCTTTCTGTATTCTCAGGAAAGTATGATCCAGTATATATTTAAGGCCAGTGTCTGTTATTGCTTGATGGTACTAGGCCTAATGATGTCATTAACCCTTCTTACTGGGATGAACCACAAGATCGAGCAAAGAAATACAAGAAAAGAAATATAGTCTTTATCCATTATCAGCTTTGATCTCAACCTCTGGAGACCTTAGGCGAGGCCTAATCCTCATAATAAGGAGAAAAGGAGAGACAGAGGAGTGGTATAAACAGAGGAGGGAGAGAGGGAGGTTGTTGATAGACAGCAATCTTCCTCTTGACGCCAGATAGCAAGATAGAGTCTCTCTCTCTCTCTCGTTTCCTCACTTTAGTTTAAGACCGATCTTTCATTCTAGCTTGCTTTCAATCTCCAATGTCAGTTGTTCCCAATGGCGTATTTCAGAGGAAGGAGCACTGGATTTTATCATGTAAATTTGCACGATGTGAGGAAAAAAATTCTGCCAACACATGTCAGACTTACCGAAACTATACAGATGTGACCATAGCAGCCAGAGAAATTCAAAATTTTGTCATTTGTAATGCAAATACTATTATCCGGGACGTAAATGTCACGGTATCCTAATACTGCCAACCTTTGGGCGACCATGAGACTTAAGATTGGTTGGCTGGCTACTTCGACGGTTAGAGTCGCTGAAGAAAAAGGTTTTTAGACCGAACTTCTGAATTAACAAAAAATTGCGGGAAATAAGCGGATGCAGCTTAGTCATTAAAGCGTTGCTTATTATCACGATTTTCGGTTGTTTTCTATGATGGAGGATTTCTCTTGTTCGTGATATTTCTTGAAGTTTTCAAGTCGAGTTTTAGGTCAGGTGATTAAAAAAGTCACCGAGTAATTTTATCTGAACTACTGTCGGTGATTAGATACTGTCCCACTGACACTGTAGTGCAGATAACGAACCGCTAGTTACCAAGGTTAAAAGGTTTTGTCACTGGGGTGGACCGGTACGTGTCTTGAGCCAGTTATATCACAGCCAGTTGCCGGTAAGGATAGGGTTTAGCAGTCTCAACCTCTGTGAATCACAATTCTTGTGATGCCAGTTATAAACGCAGTCTCAACCTCTGTGAACCACTATTCTTGTGACGCCAGTTAAAAATCGACCCATCGACGGAGCCAGTGATGGAGGGACGTCTACACAGACCACATTTAAATTTGAACGTATTGTTTGTGGAGTACTGAGTGATCTCAGCGTAAATGGCAATATTCGATGATAGTGACATTTGAAATTATTTCAGTGCATTCACTAATGGGCATGTGTTGCAAACGAGTTCAGCGTATTACAATTAAAATTGTCTTGCAGTCCGTGAATAACTAGTACATGCCTCAATACATGTACGTAGCATTGAATACTTATGACTTTATCACCGTTATCTGTCTCTTTGATAAGCAAGTTAGGGCAGCTCCGATAAGATATTATAAAAAGTCAATATGCTGCAACTTTTCCCCCATATAAAAGTAATGATATTGCAGTAACTATAACTGCTATTGACATTTTCAAAGTGTAATGAAGTAATCAAGATAGTGTATCACACTTTACCATTGACTTACCTTATGTTTATTCAGAATTCCCACTAGATATGGTGGAATTCACACGAGCTAGGGCAGAATCACTGTAAGGCAGAATATTTGAGTTAAAGCAAAGCCCCCTTGAGTTTGGGCAGAATTTCCCTTGAGTTACTGCAGAGTTTCTTTGAGTTACAGCAGAATTTTCCTGAGTTAGGTAGAACTTCCCTGAGTTAAGGTCGAATATCTCATAAGTTATTGCAGTTTCCCGAGTTAGGAAGAATTTCCTTGAGTTAAGGTAAATGGTGAATTTCCATGAGTTAAGTTAGAATTTCTCTTGAGTTAGTTTCCTTGGATTAGGGCAGAATTTCCCTGGGCGAAGGTAGTTCCCTTTGAGTTGAAGGTAGAATTTCCCTGAGTTAAGGTAGAATATTTCTCGAGTTACTGCAGAAATTCATTGAGTTAAGGCAGAATTTCCCTTGAGTTACTGCAGAGTTGCCTTAGTTAGGGCAGAATTTCCCTTAAGTTGAGATAGACTTTCCCTTGAGTTAATGCAGAATTCCCCTGCGTTAAGGTAGAATTTCCCATGAGTCAGGGGAGAAATTCCCAGATCTATGCGGGATTTGGAGAACTGGAAGAATCTCCATTAGTTAAAGTAAAGTACCAAAACCAGTGGAGAAAATTCTTTAAGGTAGAAATAATTTTAGTATTGGTAGAATTTCCTAAGTCTATTTTAAACAGAATTCCTTCACCTAAGTTAAGCTAGGCTTCCCGAGAGCAAAGAAGTATATTAAAAGTTAATTCTGTTTAGACAGCCAACATTATTATCGTTTTTTTAAAATAAATTATCTCGGTTTTTCTTATCTACTGCTGTTATCAGAGCCATTGTCGACTGTTTTGTCACCGATTGTTTTGACCAAATTTTACTGTAACCAATGGAGATGATTTTCGTGAATGACAAAATGGATGTGTGAGCGCTCATGCAGGCACATATGTATGTATACTTTTATACTTTGTCATATTGCTTATTTCAGAGGTAGTGGCATTTGTCTAGCGCAGTGATTCAGACAGTGCCTAGGGGTGCCGGAAGATTGTCATGAATTTTGTCTTGGCTCGATCATCTCAATGAACATTTGTATAAAAAAAGTTGTCAGAAGTCTTCATGTGATTATTATTAGTGTGTTTAATTATGTTTATCTAATTCTTCTGATATACTTTTTGTTTGTACAGTATATTTCTGATTGTACGGTGTGCTGATTTTGGTTTGAGTATGGATAATAAACTTATTAAATAAGAAGTTAATTCATGCGACAAGGTGGGATGGTGAAGAAGGGGTGCCACGGTATTGATTACATTAGTTAGGGTGCCGTCACTGAAAAAAGATTGAGAACCACTGGTCTAGTGATATGCGGCAACGACTAAACTATTCGCCGCCTACATGAACACCTCAGTGGTCTGCCAATTAAGAAAGGCAAGCACCGTTGGATCTGGTCAGTATCCGGATAGGTTACAGACAAGGAATGCCAGACGCTATCGACATTTAAACCACCTTTGTGAATCTGTATATAAAGTAATGCCCTGTATGTCTTTAATCACAGGTTTTATAACGTAGATGCAAGTCTTCGTTGGCAAACGACTGTCAGTATAATAGACCCATAGCAGAAAAACCTTTTATCCAGACCTTGCTCAAGATGGTAAGTTTAACCGCCAGTGAGTAAGCATTTATCAGTTTGTTAAATTTATGTCAGATTTAACGTTTAGCTTCATGTCGACTGTACAGGCTAGAAATCTGATTAAGATAAGGTACTACGCTCAGTGACTGTTTCAGGATCTTTCCTACATAGTGACCCCGAATGGTTTTCGGAGGTCGTTATCTAGGACTAATATTTCATGGGGGTCAGTATCTTTATGATATTTACAGTCTTTATTGGGTGTTTTTACGGTAATCCTCAACAAGCCTGTACTAAACACGCCGCAAAATGGATACATACCGGGTTAAAACCCTTGGGGGTCACTATCTAGGAAAGATCTGTTTCAAGCTAAAGGAGGTTTTTGTGTTTAAAATTTCCAGTAGGATTTACATTAAATTTTCATGTTTTCTTATAAAAATCGAACATATTACGTTAAATTACTTAATGATAGCTTGTACTTAAGAAATTACTTAATGATATGCTCTCATTCATAAGGTTCTTTCTTCAGTATTTTAATTCCTTTTTAGGCTCAAAGTAATTGGCCTAAATTGATAATGAACAAGTAAGATTGAAAGTATTTGTGGGTTACATTAGATGTATAGAAGTTAGTAAGGTAAATGAAATCATTTTTCGCTTTTAGTTTTTACCATGATTCGTGCTAATGTGAAATGACGTGGTCTTGAGACATTTATTTCTAAAATTATCTGATTCAATGTAGCAAGAGCTGAATAGACCCCTATTTCCTCAGGACAGGGACGACGTCACATCCTGCAAGATCTGCATGGAGAACTTCACCGACAACATCAGACCCAGAATTCTGAACTGCGGACACAGCTTCTGCACCAGGTGTCTGGGCAATTTCATCTCAAACGGAAGCCTCATGTGTCCAATGTGTCAGCTTCCAGTCGAGGGCAAAAGCGCCCTGGATTTCCCAATAAACTTCAGCATGGAAGAAATGATAGCGAGCTTAAAGCTGGCGCAAGATAGTGGTGCTATGGGCCAGTCTCTGCCTCCATCTGCAGGCAGCCTCAGGCATTCAGGCACAGCCAGCGCTCCTTTGCAGCAGAGTGAACAAGGGATGAGCAACCTGATGCACAACCTAGTACTTCAGCACAAGGAGAACTCCAAGGTCCTGGCCAGGGACGGCAAGAAGATCCAGTCCCACCTGGAGAAGTACAAGAACTACCTAGATGACAAAAGGCGCGACCACGAGCACTTCGTCGTCCAGATGATGGAGCTGGTCGACAAGAACAGCCAGGTGATCAGGCAGATTGAGGCTGAGAGAGCAAGAGTTTGCTGCTCTCAGGAGCAGGGAATGGTTTGTCAGAATCGACTGGATGGCAATCTGGCCAACTTAGACGTCGTCTTGACCTCCAAAGATGCCGCTTCTACCATCGAGGAACTGGACAGGTGTTGTGCAGATCTGGAGAAATGGGGCAACAGCGTTCAGAGTCAGCTGCCTGATTCCAAGGTCGTTGCTTGCTCAGAAGCGGTACGTTTCTCACCAATTTTATTTATTTATTTATTTTAAATATGAAATGGTGATAACCATTGACTGAATTTTGTAGTTTCTTGAGTTAGAGGTCCTTCGAGTGGCATATAAATTAGAACTTGTAAAAACACAACACAAACACACACATACACATAAACACACAAAGTCGATCTGAAATTACATATTCACTCTTTACATTTCTGAGTACCTTAGTTCATTCCTCTTTCTCTGTCTCTCTCTCTCTCTCTCTCTCTCTCTCTCTCTCTCTCTCTCTCTCTCTCTCTCTCTCTCTCTATCTCTCTCTCTCTCTCTCTCTCTCTCTCTCTCTCTCTCTATATATATATATATATATATATATATATATATATATATATATATATATATATATATATATATATATATATATATATATATTATATATCACTCAGTTAAAACTTAATATTCTTATTTAATATTTCCCAAGAATCAAATCACAAGACTAATGACCCTGTTACATATTTATTTCAGGTAACAGAAGAGTCGAAGGCCGCCATAGAAGCAGCTTACGTTCATCTGAGAGACAACTTAGAAGGCATTTCGTCAAATGCTCTGGACTTCACTCATTCGTCCTTGTCTGTCATTGACAAACTAAATCGCTGTAGAGGAAAACCGACTATTTACGTAAGTGTTAACCTCACGCTGTGGACTGTAGACATGACTTACGGTTCTTTGCAGCGTCCCTTCCTTAGGCCCCTAGCTGCTACGATCCCTTTCACTCCTTTTCCTGTACCTCCGTTCGTATTCTCTTTTCTGTCTTACTTTCCTCAACCCTTTCCTAACCGTTGTTTCATAGTGCAATTGCAAAAGGTTTTCCTCCTGGTACGCCCTTCAAACCTTTTTACTGTCAGTCCGTTTCAGCGCAGGATGACCTCATCATAAGTCCCAGCGCTTGGCCTTTGGCGAAAATGCGACTGTTTTATGGATGTGATTGGTACGGAGCAGATTATAGGCCTTATAAATGTGCCTGTTTCTGAAAAGCTCATGAATTTTGAAATAGCAGTAAGGGTTATTCAGCAGGTTTAAGCAGACTATCTTCGTAAAAGACTAAGGATAGACTTAGTAGTCTTTCTTTTCCAAGGATGTATAACCCATTGAGCAGACTTTCGTCGCAAAAGCGTAAAAATAAACTTAATAATCTTTCATTTCCAAGGATGTATAACCCATTTAGCAGACTTTCTTCGCAAAAACGTAACAATAAACCTAGCAGCCATTCTTTCCAAAGACCCATGACCCATAATAGTCTTAATTGTATGCTTTTTCCAAACAGGTCCCAAACCTTAAGAACAAGTCGGAGTTCTTAAAGAGGCTGCTAAGGACTAAACGCTTGTACGCCGTGAGGTGGGCCAATGGAAAGGTACGCTCTGCTGTGCTCACATTCATTGACAACAAAGTATATCTGCCTTCTTTGCGGGACGGTGATCCTCCTGAAGACGCCCATACCATTGATGTAAGTATTCTGTTTTGTTTTGATAAGTCATCATTCTAAAATTTTATATAAAATGTTTTGTACTTGTGTTTGCTCAAATCACATAACGCACGACATTGGTCTAAATCTTATTTATGATTTTTTTTTTTTTTAATAAGTGATCTCTTCTTTGTCTATTTCCCATTACTTCTTTGTCTATTTCCCATTACCTTCTTACCCTCTGTTACTAACCAAGACCATAATATTCTTTGGAAGCTTGTTCCATATGAATAGGGTTCATCTGAATAATAATGATAATAATAATAATAGTAATAATTATATTCAGTTGTAAAATGCTCTGATCGTGAGTGATTTTGCTTTCACTTTACTCACAGTAAAACTGTGGTTGCTTTCTGAAAGCACCTTTTGTGCATTCTACAATGATACAAATAATGCTGATTATACCTGAGACTACCAACAGCATTTTGTACTTATGCTCCAATCAGATGACACGCTACATCTTAAACTCCATTGTGAAATGCTCTGATCTTGATGTTTTCTGCTTTCGTTTTACCCACAGTAAACTGTGATTGCTTTCTGAAAGCACCTTTTTGTTTCTGAAAGCACTTTTTGTCACTGATTATACTTGAGTCTACTGAACAGTGAAATTGTTTATAAGGAAACTGCCTTGAGAGTTAAGGATATTGATCATAGATGCCTAGACCCATTTGAGTCTGGAAAATTTATCTTTTTCTTCAGGATACTGCGTAGATTGTGCCCTTTGTATAGGTAAGAAAGGGACTGAACTGATGCGAGATCAGCTCAGTATTGTATTCGAGTCAAATTCAGTTCACTGTCAACCAAATAAGCCTAATTATAAGCCTTAATTTCAAGATAAGGTCTAAAAACTAATCCGTACAAGGTTTTCAAAGACTGTGTTCACTAAACATGGTTACCAGATCAACACAATATTGTATTTATATGTGAAGTTCAGTACACTGTCAGTGAAATAAGCCTTAATCATAAGATAAGGTCTTGAAACTAATTCTTACTTGGTTTTCAAAGGTTTTATTCATGCCAAGTTCAGTACACTATCAACTAAATAGGCCTTAATTATAAGCCTTAATTTTAAGATAAGGTTAATAAACTAATTCGTACAAGGTGTTCAAAATCTGTTCGTTCACATTCCAGCACGAGACCCTCATTAATTCGCTGAACACCGACAACGTAACGACTTTCCTGGACCTGTCATGGGGAGGTATTACTCGCGGTAGGATTCACATCAGCCTAGCACCTGATACGCCACTGGCGCGAAACTTTCGGATCCTTTGCACCGGGGACTTGGGGAAATCCTACCTTCACTCTAGGTTTTTAGAAGTGTACAAACAAGGCTACAGCGTCGACGAATGCATCAGGGCCGGCGATTACGAGACGAACACTGGCTCGGCAGGAGCTGTTGTCATTAAAGGCTCGGACCCCAAAGAAGCCGTTTATAGTCGCAAGATTGCAACCGGTATGGTGTGGGCAACTCACAAAGACTTAGACGGGCCAATGACTTCCCAGTTTTCCATACGTACCGGTAGAGGGTCACTGTACTGGGTTGTCGGGGCATTCGGACAGGTCATTGATGGGATTGAAGTTGTGAAAGAGGCTGCCAAACTGGAGGATGTTTTTGGTGTGCAAATCACCGAATGCGGTGTGATACTACCATCGAGTTAAGACCTCTTAAGTAAACTCCCAATTTGTGACACAGGCTGTGATAATTAGTATCGCCTTATACTTTTGCAGTTGTACCTTCATTTATATGCATTAATAATTCGTTTTATGTTTATATGTGTGGAGTTTGTATGCTATGGGTATTCTATGAAAAGTTTTCTCAAGATATCTCGTACAGCAATATAATAGTCAACAGTTACAGCTCCAGCCCAGTTGAACTGTACAGTATTTAATGTTATTTTCATTACAATTTTGGAACTATAATGTTGCTGCAGATCTACTTATGCAAAGGACCCTAATAATGTTTGGCTTGACAAATAAAATGTCATAAATCTAAAATTAAATTAATTACACTTTATATCCTTCATAAGTCTCTTGAAACCCATTTTGGTGAAAGAATGCACCAGAAAAGAATTGACAATAAAATGGCCTTATTCCAGTTAAATTTGTCAGGGTGCCTTACCTTAATGGTTGTTCATAAACCAATCAGTGGGCTTTGTTGAGTCAGGACTAATGATCATGCAAAATCTGCCTTCAGTTATGGTAACCAACCAGTGAATTTCGCTCAGTCAGGACTTCCAATCATGCAAAGTCTACCTTCAGTTATGATAACCAACCAATGAATTTCGCTCAGTCAGGACTTCTAATCATGCAAAGTCTACCTTCAGTTAGGATAACTGATCACAGTACATTTTCTCTTTAGCGTGACACAAAAACTTAGACACCATTGTGAAAGGCTTAAACTCTAAGATGTAAAATAAAGGGCTGCCTTTGATAGTATTCTGTGACTAGTTGAAATGACAAGTAGGGTCTTTTTAGAAAAAAAAAACTGATCATAAGCTGCGTTGGGTGTCAGGCTGTTAACCAAGTATTCGAAGGTTTAGTCCCACATGTAAATATGACCACACTGAAGTTTTCAGTGATGTTACGGGTACTCCCAAATCCAAGATAGAGAGTCAATACGAAGATACAGAAGTTGAAAGAAAAAAAACTGATGATTTTGAACAAGTGGAGAATGAGTAGAAAGTTGTAGCTACTTAGAACAAAGATCACCAGTGCCACGGAAGAAAAAATCTAATTGTTAGTTAAATCTGCATGTAATGAGAAAGAAAAATTCATTAACTTGATCAGATGACTTGGAATTTCAAGAAGAAAATCAACATTTACAAAAATAAATAAGACAAACTTTTGATGGTAAACGACGATTTTCTTACGTAAAACATACAATTCAAGGAGACTTCAGGAGAACCACACACGATTTCAAAACTCAATTACTCGAGGAAATAATGACTAGAAATATATATAATATATACATTTACATATATATATATATATATATATATATATATAAAATAAACATATAATATATACATATATATATATATATATATATATATATATATATATATATATATATATATATATATATATATATAATCATTTTTAGGATATAATATAATCGAATGCTTTAAACTGTACTTATCCTGTAATAAGATGATGCTTTTTGCATCGCCCACACCGAATTCAGTATCAGAAATAACCAAATAATGGCCAATTCTGCCCTTTTCCTCTCCAGGAAATGTAAGTACCAATTGATTATTACTGTAATAAATTTCGTATTTACCGATAGAAATACGAAGACTTGCTTTATCATCCAAGTCCTTTGTTGTTTTCAAGTTGTTCCGGAAGTTCCTGGGCATTGAGAAGTGATCATCGCTTTTTCGCACATGCGCTTTTAACGAGTGGCAGTGCGAGCTAGTTTGATTTTTACTGTGACCATAATATCCTTGCTCGTAAGAATTTCTGATGGAGGTCATAAAAAGTGGTGTTATATATATGCCAAATGGATCCATAAAATGACCACTTATCCATCAAGATGTCTTCTGTTCCACAGGCAAAATTCCATGCCTCCACAGAGCAAACTTTGGCTACCAAACAGTTAATTACTTCAAAGTTTTAACTTGAGGAATAAGAATATCAACATCAAGTTGAGGGTAATCTTGCCAGTGACAGCTTAACGGAAAAGGTTAGGCTGAGATGCATTTATGTGTTTCACTTATGTGGTTGATGGCAGTGTGCGTCAGGTTAGGACAGGATGTCCGTTGTGGTTAAGCCTAGTGCCCCAAGTTAGGTAAAGTTAGGTCAAGTTAAGTCAGTTAATGGAGGGTCAGGTAAGGATGTATCCCAGTATTTTACAGCACTTTAGGTCAGGTTAGGTGGAAGGGTCGTCTTCCACCCAGGCCAGGTAGAACGCAGCGCCCCAATTTAAGTTAGGTTCTGGGAAAACGCGTTTAGGTATGATGCATCCATAGAATAGGCCTAGTGACATATTTGCCTTCTGTAATGTGTTTTTTTTTTTGATTGATACTGATTATAGACAAAACAATGCACTTTTCCAATGGTTTATCTTGTGACCCTGTGCACTTTAAACCATTCCTGTTGTTGTAATTCACTTGTTTTTAGTCTTCCACAGTTGTTGAAATATATTGGCTATTGCTATCTTTGTCCTTTATAATGTGTTTTGTGATTGATACTGATTATAGACAAGAATTACTCATTTTTCCAGTCGTTTTTCATGTGTTTTTGGTGCAAGTCACTCGTTTTTGGACCTCCACAGCTGTTGAAATATAAAGGGGGATGGATTAACACCAAAAACGAAATATTTTTACAAACAATAAGGTCAGAAATGAATAAAACACGATGCTAGCAGTTGGAGAAATACATAGTATCTATAGACATGTCATTTTCTAATAGCTGGGACAAGTTGTAAGAGGAATATTTGTCTTACAAGTTGCAAGAGCCCGTGCTAGTTCATGGCTGCTTTAATCTGCTACAACAACAAAAACAACAGCAAGGATATTAGATTGATGGATTGAATGATTTTGTTTTCAAGTGAATGTAGAGAGAGATATAAACTATTTGTTGTTCTTCAATGAGAAAATAGTAACGGTACACCACTTAGCTTGATTTGAATAACAGCTAGAAAAAGTTGAATTTCTTATAGTTTCAAGTTTCTTGAACAACAATGGTGATACCGTAAGCTCTAAAAGGCAAAATTTATTATTATTATTATTATTATTATTATTATTATTATTATTATTATTATTATTATTATTATTATTATTATTATTATTGTGACAAAGTATCATTGATCATTAGCAGCCTGTCAGCCCAGCAATATATAATGTGTCGCTGACTTCGCAAATTCTCATTAAAAAAGACACTCTTAAGCTGAGCATGCGCGTGGCATACATGTGCATAAATTGATCATTTAACTTTTTAACACCAGGAAAAAGTAGTTTTAAAACGAGAAATTCAAAATATTTTTTTTTTGTAAGGTTTTCGTATCAGAGTTTAGGCTCAAAAGTTTTCAAGAATTTTAGATATACACGTTTCATGTATTCACACAAGCGTTAATACAAGAAAGATTTAAATACTCCTTGAATTTTGGAACCTGTAGTCCAAGTTATTTCAATAACTTCTGAAGCATTTAAGAGTTCGCATGGTCTGATATTTTTAATGAACGTCAGTCTTCACCAGCCTCCTCCAGTATTTCAAGGTCTGTTCACTGACAGACATATTCGAGAAATACCTAAGTCTCCATATGTTCATCTTTTCCCATCCTTGAATTCATTTTAAGTTAGTCACAAAACTACTGGTATTTATTTAAGAATAACTTACGATATATCTCACTTATTTTATGCTTTGCTTCGTCATAGTTTTTTTTTTGTCGCTTATTTCCTCCAAGACTTTAAAGTTTGAAACAACTTTTGTATGAATTCTACCTCGTGTGAAAATCTTGTACGTGTTTCTCGAGTCAAAATGAATATAGTTTGAGATATTTACCGGACCCCAAAGAGTGGACATTCTGTCTGTCCGTCTCTCTCTCTCTCTCTCTCTCTCTCTCTCTCTCTCTCTCTCTCTCTCTCTCTCTCTCTAGATAATCCAAAGAGTGGATTCTATCTCTCCCTCTCTCTCTCTCTCTCTGTCTTTCTATAAGGATAATCCTTGTGGGTTGACCCCTTAATCTCTCTCTCTCTCTCCGTTAAGATATGTTGGCTGAATATAAAACAACTGTTATTTAAGAGAAGTTTGAGTATATTTATAAATAATGATTATATATATTGCTAAAATAATTTTATGAACAGAAACTTCTTTATCAGTATCCTTGATTTTATTTTTCCATCTTTTTTCTTCTTTCTGTGAAGTGAGTCATACGTGTGACCTGGGTATTCACTCCCTACCTCCCCCTCCCACTCTTTACAAACACCACCTCTCCCCTCTTCTTTTCCCCTCGCCCTCCAAACTGATTAAAGTTGAGAAGTTGAAGGAAGTTGATGTATCTAACCTAGGTACTCACCCCCCCCCTACTCCCCTTAACACTGTACATACACCATGTATCCCCTCTCATTTTCCCCTCACCTCTGAATTGATTTAAGTTGAAGGAAGATGAAGTAAGTTGAAGGAAAGTTGAGTGTCTAGTTGAAGGCTTTCCACCCCGACCCTTTGCCAACGCCACCCCTCCCCTCTTATTTTCCCCTCGTCCTTTAAGTCAATTGAAGCTTAGAGGTATGGAAAGCTGAAGTAAGTTGATGTATCTAATTGCAAGCCTTTCCGCGTCGAGGGGAAACTAGAGGACTTGCTGCAGAGTCCCACTCTCGAATTCTTGAGGGCTTGTTATTCTCGTCATGTGGGATGCCGTGACGTCACGTCACTCCCCTCGACCGTCCATCCAGCCAGCCAGCCAGCCGTGAGGTCTGGCAGTGTCGTTCTTCTTCTGTGTATGCGTGTGTGTGTGTGTAAGTAAGTGTGTATGTGGGTGTGTGCCCGTGTGGGTGGGCACCATTCGTGGCACTGCTGCTGTGGATGGTCCGACCCAGGAAAAGCCACAGTTGCAGTGCGACTCACGCCTCAGTAGAGACTGGTTGGGCGTTGCGGACTGACGGACGAACGGCAGGGTTTCCCCCCTTTTGGAGGAGAGGTACCAGCTCCGTCGCCCGCGCCGCCGCCTCCGGGTCGCCGCCGCCGCCGCTCTCATGTGGCGGCTACACGACCCCGCAGGGCGGCCGCCCTTGGTCGCCGCCCTTGCGTTCCTCTTCCTCCTCTTGGTCGCTCGCGCCGCCTACGCCGAGCCTGAACCCGAAGCTAAGCCTCAAGAATACGACGAATACTATGGTGAGTACCCTTGATAAGAGTACCTAAAGGCGGAGTGCTAGCCCCCTTTTCTTTTTGGGGAGCTGGCGCTCCGCAGGGGGTTTTGATACCCTCCTTCCTATTTCTCCTTCCTCCTCCTCCTCCCCCTCCTCCTCCTCATTGATTCCCTAAAGTACCCCTTTGTCACTGTAGTAGACAGTTAAACAAACTAAAAACATAATTAAATCGTTTTGAACGTTTTCCTTTATTGACTCGACTCACTGACAGAGTGTAAAAGCGTAAGTCATTCCTTCACAAACACAATCACAATTATTTACAATTATTTTCACCAGTAGACGAGTTTTTCGTTACATGCCAATTTCATTTATTGACACTTTGAAGCCTGCGATCACACAATATCCTTTTTCAATATCTTTCCATAAGAAGGAATTCCGTTTCTAGGTCAGTATCATCAGGGCGTCCACATTTACACGCAAGAAATTCTTGACAATAAATAAACAGAAATAAATAACAGGTAAATACAAATGTAGTTATTGGCTCAATGGTTTGTCATAACCTTGTTTTTAATGAAACTACAAGATAGCTCTTTTGACTGAAACTATAGAGTAAATCTTTTGACTGAAACTATAAGGCAAATCTTTTGACTGAGACCATGAGGTAAATCTCTTGAGTGAAACTGTAAATCTTTTTAATGAAACCGTAAGTTAAATCTTGTTATTGAAGCTATTAGCAAATATTTTTACATGAAACTGTAAGGTAAATTTTGTTGCAGAAGCTATTAGGCAAATCTTTTTACTGAAACTGTAAGGTAAACCTAGTAGACAACTCTTTTCACTGTAACTGTAAAGTAAATCTTTTTACTGAAACTATATAAGATAAATCTTTTTACTGAAACTATAAGGTAAATCTTTTGACTGAAGCTATTAGGCAAATCTTTTTACTGAAACTGTAAAGTAAATCTTTTGACTGAAACTGTAAGGTAAATCTTTATATTGAAAATATAAGGTAAATCCATTCCAGTTACCTATCAGGTCAAGAAACAAAAGTACACCAATTAAAAATTTTATAGACTTTAATCACAGTCCTTGGGCTTGCTCTTTCCCCGTTTCAGATTTGTTTTTTGAACGAACCAGTAAATTGATATGAGCAAATATTTCCCGGATGGAAACTCGAAAAAAGCTGAATTCAGTTCAGAAATACAATTCATGCGACTAGGAAATTTATTTTATTCACTTCAGATATAGTTTATTCAGTTCTGATATACAGTTTGTTCAGTTTGTAAATACAGTTTATTCATTTCGGAAATACAGTTCATTCAAGCAGGAAATAAAGTTCGTTCCATTCTGATATATAATTTATTCAGTTCGAAAATATACAATTTATTCAGTTCGAAAATATACAATTTATTCAGTTCGGGAGTACAGTTTGTTCAGTTCGGAAATACAGTTTATTCAAGCAGGAAATACAGTTCATTCCATTCTGATATGCAATTTATTCAGTTCGAAAATATACTATTTATTCAGTCCAGGAGTACAGTTTATTCAGTTCGAAAATACAGTTTATTCAGTTCAGAAATAGTTTATTCAGTTCGGGAATACAGTTTCATTCAAGCAGGAAATACAATTTATTCCAGTAGGGAATACAATCCATTCTGTTCGGATATACAGTTTGTTCATTTCGAAAATACAAATCAGTCTCTTCGGAAATACGATTTCTTCAGTTCGAAAATATGATTCATTCTTTTCGGGAATGAAATTTATTCAGTTCGGGGCTACATAAGAGAAAATGCAAAACCAGAACTTGACCTTATTACTAGAAAAGTTTGAGAGATGTGAAATGGCACTGGATAAACAAAACATACATTAAATAATGATAAAGGAAAATGTGAACTTAATTACAATGGCTTGGCTGATATTTCATCCGTCAGGGATTTTTTATGCTCATGTGAATGACACAGTTATTTTGTATAATGAAGTGGCATTATTGTGACTCTTGAGTGTAAAGATATAATATACATATATATACATATAATATATATATATATAATATATATATATATATATATATATATATATATATATATATATATATATATATATATATATTTATATATATATATATATATATATATATATATATATATATATATACATATGTTTTTGTGTGCGTTCATGAGGCCTATTAAGATCGTCTTTTGTCGTTTCACAGGATTCCAGATACTTTGATTTTGGAAATTGTGGTTTAGTTTCGTTAGTGAGTTTTTTTTTATTGTAATATCTGGTCTTGCACAGTCACATTCTGAAATAAAGAATTTGATGCAATTAAAACTTCAAATTGCTCTTATTCTAAACTTGTCCTGTCGCTCAGTTTAATCATCCACGAGTTTTGTTTTTCGTAAACTGATGAGTTGTATATGTGGACGCAAATAATAAGTAAACAGCCACAGTAATGTGTATCAGCGATTGTTTTTCCAAAATACAAAAAGTTAAAAAGGACCTTTTTAACCTTTTTTTTGTATTTTGGAAATACAATCGCTGATATACATTATTGCGGCTTTTTACTTATTATTTCCGGTCACATTATAGTGATGCACCATAGATGTGGGCGTAAATCTGTCAAGACAGACTTGTTGGCATAAATCTGTCAACGTATGTCTGTCCATTAATATCTGTGCCTTTCTTTTGCTGAATGGCTAAAGAAGTTAGTCTTGAAAAAGGGACTGTTCTGTTCATAAACTTGAATCTTGTCTCAATTTGCTGTTTGACAAAGGGGTCAGTCTTGAAAAAGGAACAGTTTTGTTTATAAATTCGAATCTTGCATTATTGGAATTAAATGACATATTATAAGGTTCTTCCTGTAATCTGAGTAGAACAACTTCATTTTCAAGCCTTTTCCAGTTACAGAAAGTAAACGAAGATATGAATCAATAGAATTAATCGAGAAATTTGGAATTAAATAATATTTTAAAGATCTTACTCTAATCTGAAGTGAACCATTTCATTTTCAAGCTTCTTTCAGTTATAGAAAGTAAGCAGAGATTCGAATTAATCAAGAAATATTTGATTAAGGTACAATTATTCACCTTCCAATTTCCAAGCGTTTTCCAGTTAAAGAAATTATACAAAGATACGAATTAATCAAGAAACATTTGAGTAAGGTGCAATTATTCACCTTCCAATTTCCAAGCGTTTTCCAGTTAAAGAAATTCTACAAAGATACGAGTTAATCAAGAAACATTTGCGTAAGGTACCATTATTCACGTTCCAAATCTCCGCTTCAAGTCAATAACAGGCGCGACCTAATGAGTCATTACAATAATGTTGACAAAACTTTAGCGAAGTCAATTTGGTCTCAAGTGGACGGGGGATTCAGGGAAGGCCCCCGTTATAGGGCAGGGCAGGGTCGAGATAGACTCTGGGTACGGGTAAGGATTGCTGGGGAGGGGGTGGGTATAGAGCCGTCGACGAACGAGAATGCTGTCATGGTAATATCATATATCAGCACTGGGAGAAGATTAGAGCTAGATTAGAGTTAAATTAGAGCTGGCTCTAGATCTTGGTGCTTACTGTGTTACCGTTTAGCCGAGAGATTTATTGAAGGCCTTGCAGACGAATGCTTAGGGGGTTTCTATGTTTTAGCTCATTTTCGTATCTTTTCTTCTTTCAAAAGAGTGCTTAGGGGTCTATGTTTCAACTCATTTTCATATCTTTATTTTCTTTAAAAAGAGCACTTAGAGGGTCTGTGTTTAGCTCATTTTTTCGTTTTAAATCTTTATTTTCTTCTTGAAAGGGAGTGCTTAGGCGTTGATTGTTTTAGCTGATTTTCATTTTATCTTTTATTTTCTTCTTTGAAAAACTGATAGGAATGGAAATTTGATGGTTTAGGACATTAGGAATACTTTTATTTTTTCCTGAGAGTTTTGGTAACAGTTTTGTGGGTTGTTTATTATATTATAATTTAATACTAGGCAGATATTAGGCCTTATGCCAGCACGGGCTCATGCTCCCAAAGCAGGCCAGAAGGACCAATAAAATTAATAAAGCTAATACTCAATTTGAGACAGTGGCAAGACAGTAATTGTCACCCATATTTAAGTACTTTAAAATTCTTTCAATGTATGTTCTAAAAACCAGACAGAAAGGGGGTCTTTCTCTTACCTAAATATACACGTATGTATGTATGCATGTATGTATGTATTTAAAACGGTTCTGTGAGACCTTTTACTCACACATGTAAAGGGAACACGTTTGATAATTGCTAAAATTGTGACACCATACGTTCGTTTGTCCCATTGATTCATCCACCATACTTATGATTGCATATGTGTATGTGTTTGTGCACTAAGTTTCTTCCAGCTTAGTGCAGAATAGAGCCCGTCGTCCGTCTGAGTGAGAGAGAACAGGGGAAAAGAGAAGATGATGATGTGTAGGAGGATAGAAAGAGGAACATACTTGCCCTAATTGCGTTCTCTTAAAGCTTTTGGTTGTAACATTTCTATAAATCTATCTGTACATCTGTCTATCTGTCTAGCCATCTCTCTCTCTCTCTCTCTCTCTCTCTCTCTCTCTCTCTCTCTATATATATATATATATATATATATATATATATATATATATATATATATATATATATATATATATATATATATATATATATATATAATGTATCTGTCTGTCTGCAAATTTCTTGTTGACGTTTATCCATATCTCGATTCAGAGCATGATCCCACGTCCTATTTGTAAAGGAGCCTCCTCGTATAAGATCAAAGAGCTGTTTAAAAAAGAAAAGAAGACGCATAAGTCCGAACCGTTTATGTGATCTAATCCCATTTACCAAAGTTAGACTTACAACTGCAACAGCGAAGTTTAAACTCAAAAAAAAAAAAAAAAGCGTTTTGTGTCTCGATGGAGTAAATCACCTCTTAGCCGAGGATTCAGAAATGTCAGCTTCGAAAACTGAAATGCAGAAGGAGGAGGAGGAGGAAAGAGTAAGAATAAGGCTCTCTAGCATTCGAAAAAGGGCGCGTACTCTCTCGCAGTCAAGGCTGTAAATGCACCACCAGCCAATCCACTTACAAGAGCATTGAATCACATCCTCTTTAGAACGTGCTTAGTGCCAACTTTGTTTTTGATTCCTTGTCGGGGTCGTTTTGAACGCTGTGCTTTTACAGAATCTATAATTCTATTCCTTGGGGTCTTGTGTCGAGAGAAAACGATCAGTGTTTGTTTGTTATCTCGATTATAAGATGGTCTTGTGTTGATATTTTAGGCTCTCGGGGTCTCCGACCCAGTATTTGGCTATTTCAGGATAGGCTGGTAACACTAGCTCAAAATAGCCCTCCGTAGTTAGAACAGATTCTTCTGGATTGAATTGTTTATCAAACGGGCAATAGACAGTGACAACAGAGGTAATATTTTAGGCCCACGGGTTCTCTGGCCCAGTATTTGGCTATTTTAGGGGTGGCTGGTATCACCATCTCACAGTATCACCCCGCAGTTAGATCAGATTCATCTGGATTGAATTGTTTATCAAGTGGCCAATAGGCAGTGACAAGAGGTAATATTCTCCAGTAATATCTTCCAGGCTATAATGTCTAGGACCTCAACCCTCTCTGTAACTAATGTCATTGCGGTCAGTTTCAGAATCCTTCGAACTCCTTTGAACTTTTATACCCAGACGATGATCCTGCGTCGTAAAAAAGTTTTATAACCCATAAACGTAATGTTTTTGATTTGCCAATGGCTGGCGTCACCTCAATCGGGAACAAACAGTTCAGGCGTGTTTTATCGGGCCTTTGAAAGTGCTTCAGTTGTTGAGTGTGATTGTATTATCCTTCTAGAAGCAGAGATAATGCTTCGTCTCTTATCCAGACCTGGTTTATGCTCTTGAAATTGTTTCTGGAGATATATTCCAATAGTCTTACCTGACTTTAACGTCTGATACTTAAATTGTTTTTATTGTCAAATTATTGTTAACTGCCAAGTCATAGACTAGCCTGGTATCCAGGCCTGGATTATGTTCTTGAAATTGTTTCTGTAGATCCAATAATCTTGCCTGAATTTAACGTCTGATACTTAAATTGTTTTTATTGCTAAATTATTGTTAACTGTTACATTCACAGACTAGCCTCGTAACTTCCTTCAAAAAACGCCGGTAGAATAAACAACTTTAACTGCTTAAATTTAACTAACACCTTAGGTCCTCCGTTACAAACAAACTAACCAGATTTAACTTGGTTACTTGAGGTTCGTCTGTGATATGTCTTGACTTACTTAAGATGTAATGTGATTCATTCAAAAATTTTAATCGAAGATGCAGACGTGACTGTGAGGTGAGACTTGCAAAATATAGTTCGTCCTTTTCTCTTCCAGTGTTCAGTTTTCCTCCATCTTTATTCTATTTTGATCTTTTGGTCTTTTGGTCTTAGTTCCTCTGGTCTCAGAGTAAGTTTATTATATTATTATTCAGAAGGTGAACCCTGTTCATATGGAACAAGCCTACCACAGGGGCCACTGACTTGAAATTCAAGCTTCCAAAGAATATTGTGGTGTTCATTTGAAAGAAGTAACAGAACGTAAAGGGAAATACAGCAGAGATCAGGTATTAGAAATACAGATAAATTAACAGATTAATAAATAGTCCTAAATAGGTTTGTTTTGTCTTCTCTGTATGTAATTTTGTGATGTTTTTGATATTTTATTGTGAATATTTTAGTGTTCCGTCTGCATCTCTCCCGTGTGGTCACAGCCTACAATTTCCCCTCTTCTCTATTCTACCATTTTTCTTATTTACTATATTATTTTTAAATCTTTTACTTCTCCTTCCATCTATGCTTCTTACTCTTTCAATAACAGCTTCTTCTCCCACATTTGTATGCTGTCATTTTCCATTTTCTTTTCGAAAACATCTCTGATCTCGAAGCCACTTCTCGTCGAATTGGGCTAAAAATGACTGCTTAATTTGGTAACCGAAAACGACCCAAGAATAACAAACAGCTCGTCTTTGAATAGTCTCAAAGACGCAGGGAACATTATTATTGAAGTTTGTCATCCACTCCGTTCTTCTTCTTCTTCTTCTTCTTTTGGTTTCATACTCCGAGATGTCTTTAACAGCATCATTCTCCCCCACCCCCTCTCTCTCTCTCTCTCTTTCTCCCTGCCTCCCACGCCATCCCCTCCTCCTCTTGCCTCTTAGTAACCCCCACCCCCCTTCCCCTTAGGGGGTCGTTGTGAGACAGTCGCTTCTGGATCCTCCCCCCCTCCCTCCACCGCTCCAATATTATAATGTGACCTTTCTCGCGCGCCCGGGATCTAAAGGGCCAAGCCCCTGCCTTGAGCAAGCTGTGTGGCACTACCCTGGGGTCGTCTTTGATTGTTTGAAGGTCTCTCTCTCTCTCTCTCTCTCTCTCTCTCTCTCTCTCTCTCTCTCTCTCTCTCTCTCTCTCGTCTAGACTGGCTAGCTTGCTTGCTGTCGGGCATTTTATGAAGGTTTTACGTGTCATTGGTAATATTAAAAACGAAATGTGCTTAGGTCTCTCTCTCTCTCTCTCTCTCTCTCTCTCTTGTCTAGACTCTGGCTTGCTTGATGTCGAGCATTTTATGAAGGCTTTTGAGTCATTGGTAATATTAAAAACTAAGTTTGCTTAGGTTTCTCTCTCTCTCTCTCTCTCTCTCTCTCTCTCTCTCTCTCTCTCTCTCTCTCTCTCTCTCGTCTAGACTACAGCCAGCTTGCTGTCGAGCGTTTATGAAGGGTATATGTGTCAATTTCTCTGCTTTTATACGAATACTGTCCTAGTGAACTACATTCGTTGGGTTTAGTAAACCAAATTCACAAACCAGTCTCAACAAAGTTGGTTAAAGAATTCTTGGTTTATTTTCAAAACTGATACTTAACTCCATATAAATTCCTCTTGAGTCAGCCAAACGTCATGGGCCTTGTCTTTAGCTATACAGCGTTTAATAACGTTTGCCTCATTTATCCAGTTTTAGTAAATGAGTTGATAAAAATATTTTTAGTTAATTCATAAGCCAATCTCAACAAAGTTGGTTAGAGAACTCTTGGTTTATTGATAAAATTGATAGTTAATTCTATATAATAAAGTCCTCTTGGGTCAGCTGAACGTAATGGGTCTTGTCTCTAACTACACATTTTGATATCGTTGGATACACTTAGCCCATTTTAATAAAATAATTAATAATGTTTTCAATTAATGAAACATTTTCCACTTCGAGATGCTCTTGTATTTGTGGGGAAGCGTCGAGTCTTGCAATAGAGATTTTAACACTCCACTGAAAACAATCTTTGATGGTTATTGACACTGGTGCTTGAGCTAGAGAGAGAGAGAGGTGTGAAGATTTTCAGTGAATAGACTGAATGGAATCAATTGTTAGTTTCCGATTCCGCTGACTATTCTTAATGGTAGAATAATGTAGAATAGACAAACACGAAAATAGTAGAAGACTGAAGTAAAGTTAAAACTCTGTTAAATAGATAATAATAATAAATAGCTTTTTAAAAAATCAATCAACTTCCAGGTCTACAATTAAGAATTGAAAACCAATTCTATAAATAACCACCATCTTTACAAATAGCAAATAAAAGCAATCTGACAGACGTCATCTTAGCCCTCAGTACAAACTCTTATTTTTATTTTGTTTACACTTTTTTACATCTTTTGACATTTTACATTTTTTTCTTAGATATTTACATTTTAAATATTTTTTTACATTTTTAAATATTTTTTACATTTTTAAATATTTTTACTTTTTTGTACATATTTTACATTTTTTGTACATTTTTCTAAGTCACTCAGAAGCTGCTGGGACAATGAGCGATTTCCCTTTCTAAAGGACAATTGTTTACAAACAATGAGGAAGGGCGTGGGAAGGGGGGAGGGAGGGAAGGGGAAGGGGGAGGGGGAGTGGTTGAAAGGATAGCCTATATTGCCTTCAGACAAGCACAAGGGGAGACGAAGAAGAAGAAGTAGGAGGAGGATGCAAGATGGCCGCCCGCGTGGGCGTCCCCCGAAAATACTTTGTCTGGCAAGATCATTGCCACCAGTCGTAAATGGGATTGCCATCGGTGTTGCTGCTGCTGCTGTTGTTTTTTGTTGTTTTTCTTGTTGTTGCGCTCTTCTGTTATAGAGAGTCTCCTCCATTTCGACTTAAGGATCGTAGTTGTTAAATATTCTTAATTTTATCGTCTTTTTTTTTTTTTGTGGTTGTTGCTGCTGCCGTTGTCGGTTCTCCTGTTGTTGTTGTTGTTCTTCTTCTTCTTCTTTTTCTTGTGGTTGTTCTAGTTG
>NC_089746.1:16679694-16754694 GCF_040412425.1 Macrobrachium rosenbergii
ATAGGCTTTGGTTAAATCGGATCCATAAGGTCAATAAAGGGTAGTTCTTTGAAGTTAGAATTTTCTTTACATTATTCGACCATGCTTCTATCTTATGCTATCTTGGATAGAATAAGATAGAAACTTTATCAATTATAATCTCTCTCTCTCTCTCTCTCTCTCTCTCTCTCTCTCTCTCTCTCTCTCTCTCTCTCTCTCTCTCTCTCTCTCATTTACACACACACACACACACACACACACACACACACACATATACATATATATATATATATATATATATATATATATATATATATATATATATATATATATATATATATATATATATATATTTATAAAGATAGATAGATGTATCACCATCCTTAAACAAACGCAGTTATGATAAAAAATTTCCATTTAAGTTTACAATATTACATATATATTGAATATCTATCTATATATATATATATATATATATATATATATATATATATATATATATATATATATATATATATATATATATATGTATTACGATACCAAATGTTTTGCAATATTTAGAAGCCAGGTCGATTATAAACACTTCATTTAAGTGTAAAAGTGGACAGCCAACTGAAAGGAAGAAACTTAGCCTGATAAAAACTTAGCCCGATGGAAACTTAACCTGATAAAAACTTAGCCTGATGGAAACCTAGCCTGATAAAAACTTAGCCTGATGAAAACTTAGCCTGATGGAAACTTAGCCTGAACACCTTGCCATTTGGGACATCTTGACCGACTACTGACTTCGAACGTGAATTTCCAATTTCTTTTCATTGCTTTAATTTTTTATGTTTGTTATTTGCATGAATTCAAGAATTAAGAGATTACACGCAGACGCTTGCTTGTACACAACGATGTTATAAAATTAAGAAATGAGTTTGTATAATTTTTTTTCTGTTATTACTAAAAAAATCGCTAAAGCTATGCCAATACGCAATACACACACTGAATTGCCTTGGATCCTTTGTTGTAAAGGTTCGTCAGAATATATTAGAATATCTAAAAACTGTAAATCTGCGCTGTAAAACTGCTCTCGATATCTGCTTTCGCTTTTGCTTCTGTGCAGTTGCACAGTTTCGTCCCCAGACAAACGTTCACCTGTAGATTTCAGATCACATTCCCCAGAATCCACTGCCAGAAAAAGGAAGACTTTGTGCATGGCTCCTTCCTTTCACTTTCCCTTTCTCTTGTGCTTTCTCTTCCGTAGTCGTAAGGCCATTTACTACACCTCCTTGGACATCCTTTTGCCTCTACGTACAACTCTCCATTCCTGCATGAGTGTATTAGCATCTTGCCCTCAGTTTTAAGGGCGCCCAGAACATTGTTAAATAAAAAGATAATAAAAAAAAAAAAGATGCCATGAATATCTTAAATAATAGATCCTGTTTAGTTCTTGTTATATTTGCCAATGTTTGCTTTGAAAATGATGATGATGATGTCATTTTGTGAATCAAGATGATTTATTCATTTATATTTTTTTTTCATTTTGCTTTGTGAATGGGATTGTTATACCTAGTTGATAAGGTTGACAAGATATATATTTTCCTTTTTCCTCATTTTTGTGTTGGCGTAAGTTGGGAGCAGTGGTTACGTACGCCCTCACCACGCGCACAAACTTGGACAGCACTGTGCTGGCAAAGAGAGAATTACTGTCAAGTGAGAGTGAGAGATATATATATATACCCCACTTCCCCTCCCTTCCCTTCCCCTACCCCATGTATCCTTTCAGTTTTCCACCCCTGATACTTCGCCTGGAGGCAAGACTTGGGGCCACCTTAGACCAAGGGTGTCACTCCAGTCTTTTAAGACTTGGGGCCACCCTAGACCAAGGATGTCACCCCAGTCCTAAGACTTGGGGCCACCCTAGACCAAGGGTGTCACTCCAGTCTTATCAAGACTTGGGGCCATCCTAGACCAAGGATGTCACCCAAGTCCTAAGACTTGGGACCACCCTAGAGCAAGGGTGTCACCCGAGTCCTAAGACTTAGAGCCACTCTAGACCAAGGGTCACCCCAGTCTTATTAAGACTTGGGGCCACCATAGACCAAGGGTGTCACCCAATCTTTTAAGACTTGGGGCCACCCTAGACCAAGGGTGTCACCCCAGTTTTATTAAGACTTGGGCCATCCTAGACCAAGGGTGTCACCCCACTAGTCTTTTTGCCCAGGGCACCAAACAGCAGAGATGCAAAAGGGAAAGTTGTATGGAGAGTCAAGCGTCTTTTTCCGATTTACACAGACACTGAACAATATATAAGCATGTCTTTCCTTTATTATATGTACATTAGAAGTAGTAGTTATCAGTTACTATCATCCGTTACTATTCTCATTCTGCATGATTGTAGACAATCATATCTTTTGTGGAAAGGAAGACGAGAAGAGACGAAATTTTGTTTCCTCATTCGCGTAGATAGAACTGAGACGCATTGTTCTGTTCAAATTGGCCGAACAATGTCCTTGTTGTTTCTCAAGATCCCCAAGGGGAGAAGAAGAAAGTCCTTGATGTAGTAGTCTGTCCGGGATGCTTGACTGCTGTTCTCCTTGGCAACATTCCCTTTTTCTCTTTGCAGACGGTTACGATGAATATTACAACTACGAAAACGGCCCCGGAGAGCCGGAGGAACCCGGCCTCAGCACCGATTGCACGTTCGAGGACCAAACGTACGCTGACGGCGAGTCCTTCATGCCTGATGACTGCACACGCTGCACCTGTGCAGGAGGACAAGTCAGCTGCGAGCGGACGCCTTGCGACGACAATTGCGTCGGTGTCCTGTGCGAGGAGGTCGAGTGCGAGGACCAGTACATTCCCTTAGGCCAGTGCTGCCCGGTGTGTCCAGGTGAGTCGTCGACGGCACCGCTGCTCCTCCCCCTCCCCTTCCCCTCCCCAACACTCTCCAACAACAACAACAACAACAAATGATCCTCCAACAAAATCCTCCTCCTACCTTCCTTCCTTCCTCCACCAACTCCTGACAGACCTGTCTTCTAGATCCTATGTCCCCTTTTTCCTCCATAACTCTTCACCCTTCCCCCAACAACAACAGTAACTCTCCAGCAACCTCCTCCTCCTCCTCCTCCTCCTCCTCCTCCTCCTCCTCCTGACAGACCTGTCTTCCAGACCCATGTCCACCTTTCCTCCATCACTCACCAGCCCTATAACTCCCCAACAACAACAGTAACCCTCCTCCTCCTCCTCCTCCTCCTCCTCCTCCTCCTGAAGGACCTGTGTCTTCCAGATGCCCCCCCTTTTCCCTCCTCCTTTCCCTCCCTAACTCATGAGTGTCTCCTTGTTCTCGTGGATCTCGCTCCTCACAGATTATGAGTATGGAGAGTATCCATACGAAGGAGGAGAGTACACCTACAACGGCGCCGGCGGTGAGGAAGACTACCAACCTGCAGAAGGCGAAGGAGAGGACGCCGAAGAAGAAGAAGAAGAAGAGCCCTATTACCCTCCCTACGACCCCTACGCCACAGAGGCCCCCCCGTACGACCCCTACGCCACGGAGGCGCCCCCCTACGACCCCTACGGCACTCCCGCCCCAGATTACGATCCGTATGACCCGTACGGCATCCCCTACGATCCTTACGATCGCCCCGCCCCCACCACCACTACCACCACTACTACTACCCCTCCCCCCACTACCACAACTACCACCACTACCACCACCACAACAACTACCACTCCCCCTCCGCCAACCACAACCCGGCCGAGGAGGAGGGGGAATAAAAATAGGGAAGGAGGACGACGAAGGCAGCCCGAGGAAGGTATGACCGGAACCAGCCCAGATCAGAAGTCCCAAAGTCCCTCTTCCTCCCCCCCCCAAAAAAAAAAATATTAAATAATAATTAATAAATCCATAAGCAAGGGATGGAGACACTGCCGATGGACGGACACAAAAAAGTAGTAAAGGTTTTTTTTTTTAGGTGGTATAGATATTCTCCTTTCCTTCATTGACCTCATAAAATTATCATTCCTTCCTTCCCTCGACCCCCCTCCAACCCAATTCCAAATTGGAATTTGAAAAAAAAAAAGAAAAAATCATTGCAAGAAAATAGCCTATTTTTTAATCTTTCAACATGCGTCACCTTGAAGCATGGCTACTCTCATTAAGCTGTTTTATTTTAGGACTAAGCTGATATCCCACAACCTTGCATCGCGCCTGAAAAAAGGCGTTCCCTAACGTTTTACTTTTGCCCTTAAAGCCAATAGTAGTCCTTCAAGGGACGTATTTTATGTCATGTTGTTTTTGTTTTTGTGGTCTCTGCTTTGTTAGCAATGATCTGACCATAAGCCATCTTTAGAGCAATTCATATAATGTATATGTATGTATATATATATATATATATATATATATATATATATATATATATATATATATATATATATATATATATATATATATATATATATATATAATCAAAAGAAACAACCAAACATAACTTTCTTGCAATATGCTGCTCCATTTCCATCCATTTCTTGAAACGGCAAACTGTCTTGTTTTCTCTTATCCCTGACTGACACCATTAAATCTATTTTTTTTTTTCCTTTGTACAGATAGACTGCACTGTAAATTCACTTTGTGTATGTATGCTCTCGTGTAGACGCAGTGGATAATTAATTTTTGTACAATATTTGTGCTATTCCTCTATTTTGTAAAGTAATCTTGTTTGCTTACATTTTCAATTCAAACTAAGAGTACCCAGTTCACGTTTCCAAGTCTCTGTACAAGTTTGAAATTAATGTCAGATTAGCCTTGTCTTTTTCCAGTTTGACCTGAATCTGAATCTTGTTTAGGGACCCTACGGCTGTTAAGTTTTCCATTTGCTAGAGAAAATTCTTTACATATTTGTTGTCGCAAAATTATTACCTTGGAGATGACACTGCAGTTTTTGTCGTTACCAACCATCTTGGGGTTGTGATTCTCACTTCCTGTTTTTTTTCTTTTTCATCAACAGAGCAACCTCAACCACCACCCCCGGAAATCGTTGGCCCAGTAAGTTTCATTGTAGCTTGATGGAGAGAGAGAGAGAGAGAGAGAGAGAGAGAGAGAGAGAGAGAGAGAGAGAGAGAGAGAGAAAAGTCAGTACCTTTTTAACAAATGATCAACACTGCTTCTCTGCGAATGTAACTTCTAGTTTGCTTTGCAGCCAAAATCTATAGTGTCCCTCTGTCAACTCTTGTGAAATCTCAAGAAATAATCAGTCACCAGTCAGTCACTTGCTTCTGTTCTGAACTGAAGATTGTTTGTTGATTAATTTCAGTCATTTGTTCTTCCAGACTGTCTTGAACAGGTTGTACTTTGGAAAATATTATAATTCTCGTTTGCTCTTACTAGAAAAAAAAATGTTCTTTAATCTTTATTTCTTTTTCAGGCCCCAGATTATGCTTCCTCTACAACTGGTGAATCTGGAGTACCTGGACCCCCTGGTGACCGTGGCCCGTCAGGCAGTCCTGGTACGCCAGGTATTCCTGGAGATCCTGGTCCACCTGGTCCCATGCCTGATGTAAGTCCAGTGTAGGAAGAGTCAGTGAATTCTGTAACCCATGAGATTTAACTCAAATCTAAACCAATTTTGTAGTGGTTTACTCAACTGCAGTAACTTCAACTGTACAAGGTTGTCAGAATCAGACAGTCTGATAATTGCTTTCTTTGATGGATTCAGTCACGCTTCTCAGTTATGCAATGGTCTTACTTTTTTCCCCCAGATTTCTCCATGGTTGTCTCAGCTGTCTCAGTCCCAGGGAGGCGAGAAGGGCCCACAGCCTGATCCTTTCAGCTATCTACAAGCCCAAGTTGGTCCAGTTGGTCCCAGAGGCCCAGTAGGTAAGGTCGCATTTATTTAGTGTCTCCTTCGTCAGAAATATTCAGGAGCATTCCCAAAGGTTACTTCCCAAGATGTTGCAGATGAGACAAATCATCTATATTATGTACTGCATCTTACACAAATGGTGTACATTAATATGTGAAGAATAATTTTTTCGTAGAAAAAGTTTTGCAAATCTCAGAGTCACATTCGTTCTTTCTGCAGGGTCACCTGGACCCCCTGGCCCCCAGGGTTTCCAAGGAATGCGTGGTGAGCCTGGTGATCCTGGACCTGGTGGCCCCGGAGGGCCCCCTGGACCAAGAGGTCTCCCTGGAATACCCGGCAAAGATGTAATTACTCGCTTGTTGTCTGTTTGAGGGAAAGTTTCGAGCTTTCTTTATTCTTGTTTATGTCATTCATTCATTTAACATTATTTTTTACTTGCTGTTGTTTGTCTGTTTCAGTGAGGATCGTTACATTACCCTCAAGAATATCTTAGTCTTACATTTGATGTATATTGGAATGCTTGTCTTATGCTTACTTCACTCATTTTAGTAACTGATGAATCTCAGAGGCTTTGACATGCTGGCTGCCTAATAACAATTGTTTAATCTTTCAAAAAGGGAGAGAATGGTGACGATGGTGCCCCTGGACCTCAAGGAAGTGTTGGACCCCCAGGACCCCGTGGTTTACCCGGAATGCCCGGTCTCCCGGGTGTGAAAGGTCACCGTGGTTTCCCAGGCTTGGATGGCGCAAAAGGAGAACAAGGTACATCTGGTGATAAGGGTGCTGCTGGACCCGGTGGACCCCCAGGACCTATTGGACCGATGGTGAGTGCAAAGATTCTTACTTATATACCTTCATAAGAAAATAAAAACGTTGGTCAGTGATTTAAACAGATATCAATGGGGAAGAAAAACTTAGTAAGTTAATATTCAAAATGCTGCAATAAAAACTGTTTTTGACTGCATTTTTGGAACTATCCTATCAGGGATCTGCTGGCCCCCGAGGTGAAAGAGGAAGAGAAGGTCCACCTGGTCCTCCTGGTCTGAGGGGAATTGATGGAATTGCTGGGCCACCAGGTCCCCCTGGAGGTCCCGGTAAGCCTGGACCTCCCGGATTCCCAGGAAGCGCTGGTGCCAAAGGAGACCAAGGTGTACAGGGACCCAAAGGTTCTCAAGGTCTCCAGGGCCCAAGAGGTAAGAATTTTTAGTTCGTGAACTTCATTCATAAGATTAGCCAACGCTAATAACTGATCTACAAAGGGCTGATTCATGTTAAAAACCATGTAACAACTCGAAATGTAACAAACAATTCATTGCTTCTTCCAAACAGGTGAGGCAGGTAAACCTGGTGTCCCAGGAGAGGCTGGTTCTCAAGGACCCCCAGGAAAAGATGGTTTAGTTGGTGAAAAAGGTGCCCCAGGAGCTCAAGGAGATGCTGGTCCACCTGGCTTCCCTGGTGCTCGAGGGCCTCCTGGGTTGCCTGGTAGCCCTGGTACACCTGGCGTCAAAGGAGAGGCGGTCAGTAACAATCAAGTTCAAGTCTCTGTTTACCTAAACTTTCTGAATTTACCCTAATAAAATGCTGCAAGAATTCCTTTAATTAAACAACACGAATATTTCTTTCGAAAACAGGGTCTACAAGGAGAGAGAGGTTTCAAGGGAGAACTTGGTATGAAGGGTGAACTTGGAACTCCAGGTCCCCGTGGTCTTCCAGGAGCTCCAGGTTCTCCTGGTAAACGTGGTAAGAGAGGCATGCGTGGACCCCCAGGAGGTGCAGGCCCTCAGGGTGAACGTGGACCCCCTGGTGGACGAGGTCTTCCTGGTGCTGATGGCCCTCCTGGACCTAAAGGTATGTAGTGGCCCACCAATGTATGCTAGTAAACACTAGTATAAATATCTTTGTTAAGAAAAAATGACAAATATCTTTATAATCATTATTGTCTTAAAGAATTCAACCTCTAGATGACTCAATGTCTTTTTCTGTTATTCGTAGGTCAGTCTGGTGATGCTGGGCCTGTTGGTGCAGCTGGTCAAAAAGGACGTGAAGGAAACCCAGGTCCACCTGGATTACCAGGCAGACAGGGCTTGAGGGGTCCAACAGGTCTTTCAGGGCCTGCTGGTAAAACAGGTCGCCCTGGAGATCGTGGACCCCCTGGTGCAGATGGAAAGGCTGGAGACCAAGGACCCCAAGGTATCCAAGGGTTGCCTGGTCCAATGGGACCTCCTGGACCACGTGGACAAATTGTAAGTGATAGAAACTTTAGGGAGCATCTTCATTAACTTTGTCTTCACTAATATATTGCTTTAACAATATGCAGTTCACATTATATCAAAGAATGTTTGGCAGTACAAGGAAATAAGTATAATCTCAATTCAGGGAGAACCCGGCAAAGATGGCAGCGTTGGTGAAACAGGTCCAACTGGTCCTCGTGGAGACCCTGGAAAGGATGGTGCCCAAGGCACAATAGGTTCACCTGGTCCTCAAGGAGCTTCTGGCGAACGTGGACCACCAGGGCCTCCTGGTGCTCGTGGATTCCAAGGGTTGCCTGGCTCTCCAGGAGCCACGGGATCAGCTGGTAAAGATGGTGAAGCAGGCTTACAAGGTCCCCGAGGATTACCAGGTACTGCAGGACTCCGAGGATCAAGAGGTTTCCCAGGAGAAAGAGGTGCTCAAGGTCCCCCAGGAGAAAATGGTGCTCGAGGAGAACCAGGCTTGCCTGGCCCTGATGGACCTTCTGGTCCCGCTGGCCCAGCTGGTCAAAAAGGTCATGCTGGTCCCTCAGGTCTTGTTGTAAGTATGGCTGTAAAAAGTATTTGACACAGTAACATTACTATTGTGAGTTACCCTACGTTGTAGCCCTGACCTCACACCCCAAACAGACAGTTTTAGGGATTCTTTAAAGAAGCATAGCTGAAATCTGCAGTCCTTTATTGCATGCCAAAAGCTGTGTATTTTGAGACTTCTATATCTCATATGGAGCATAATCTACAACTACTTTACTCTTAGGGCCTTCCTGGTGGTCGAGGCGCACCTGGTCTTCCTGGAGAAAAAGGTGAACGTGGTGGAGCTGGCCCTGTTGGACCTGAAGGTCCTCCTGGTCGTCAAGGTGATCAAGGGCCTCAAGGTGTAATGGGTCCACCAGGTCCCCAAGGAGAACCTGCAGAAAAAGGAGATCCAGGCCCACCTGGACCTCCTGGTGAGCCTGGAGCAAATGGCATGATGGGAGAACGTGGACCACAAGGACAACAAGGTATTCAGGGCTTCCCTGGACCAATTGGACCTCCTGGGGCAGCTGGGCCAAAAGGTCAACGTGGTCTTCCTGGTCAAAAAGGAGCACAAGGAAATACTGGGCTTGTTGGACAACCTGGCGAAGCTGGTCCACAGGGTCTAGCAGGTCTTCCAGGCGCCAAAGGACAACGAGGTGAACAAGGAACTCGAGGAGAACCAGGCCTAATGGGCCCTCCTGGAAGGCCTGGTAACCCAGGTACCCCTGTAAGTATTACGACTATAGTATCCTAAAATAGGTTTTTATAAGACATGATCTTGTTTAGGATGTCGAAAACTATTCCATTATCATATTACAGGGCTTGCTCATTTACGATCTTGATTTCTAGGGCAATAATGGTGAAGCTGGTCAACCTGGTGCTGAAGGTCAACCTGGAATCAAAGGTGCCCCTGGTGATACTGGACGACCTGGATTACCTGGTCCAAGTGGACAACCTGGAGCACCTGGAGTGGAAGGTCCAAAAGGTGAAGCTGGACCAATGGGACGTTCTGGACCAGTAGGTCAGCCTGGACCCATCGGAGCTTCAGGAGAACGAGGACTACCTGGGTTACCTGGTCCCCCAGGTCCTACAGGCTTATCTGGAAAGACAGGTGAACGTGTAAGTTGCCCTAACCTCAGTCCTACATTGATCAGGTTTTATGTGAATTATGTAACTGATTCTTCAGTGGATTATTTATAATCTTTACTTTTTACTTTTGATCATAGATTGATATTCACATTTTGGAACCTTCTATTCCAGGGAGAGCCCGGTATGGAAGGCAAGCGGGGTGCAGAAGGTCCAGTGGGTCCCCCAGGCTTAGCTGGACCAGTTGGTCCTATTGGTCCTACTGGTGACACTGGCTCCCCAGGTGCTGATGGTAAACCTGGTCCACCTGGTATTGGTGGTCGAACTGGAGACAAGGGACCACCAGGTCCTCCAGGTTCTCAAGGATCACCAGGGCCTGCCGGTCTTCCTGTAAGTTTGCTTTCATAATCCTTAATAACACCATTGTTATATATTTTTCCAAGAATCCATAAGTTTTTCATAATGTCTACCACATTAACAACCCCGTTATATGCCATTTATAAGTCATCTTCAATCATGCTCTTGTCTTTCAGGGACCACCAGGTCCTGCTGGCCCCATTGGTCCCACTGGAGAACGAGGTGACCGTGGTGAAGTAGGTCCACAGGGAGTAGAGGGTTCACCTGGACCTCGTGGCAAGCCTGGTTCACCTGGCATGCAAGGAGAAAAGGGAGAGACTGGGGCTGCTGGTCCAAAAGGTGCCAAAGGTCATCGAGGTCTCATTGGTCTTCAAGGTCTTCCTGGTCCCCAGGGTCCACCTGGTGAAAAGGGTGTACCTGGAGTTGCTGGTCCCCCTGGTCCATCTGGAGAGCCTGGCACTAAAGGTCCCCCTGGTCGTGATGGAGGTATTGGTTTGCAAGGTATTATGGGTCCTCCAGGTCCTCGTGGTCCAAGTGGTGAAGAGGGCGGGGTTGGTCCATCAGGTCCACCTGGTCCTCCTGGTCCCCCAGGTCCACCTGGTGAGTCCATGGGCTATGATGCAGCCGCACTCGCAGTTCTGCTTGGCCAAGGCCAATCGAAGGGTCCAGATCCCATCCAGGGAGATGATTCCGAACTACCTGCTCGCCTCTTTGGAAAGGAGATTACAGATGACGAGCGAAGAGACCTGATCACCAAAGCTTACGAGCAACTCAAGACATCTTTCAAAAAGTTCCTCAAGCCAGAAGGCACCAAGGATGCCCCAGCAAAGACCTGCAAAGATCTTGCTTACGCTCATCCAGAGCTGCCTAGTGGTGAGTGAAATATTTTTCCTACTAAGAAAATTACTGGTATTATCAGCTATATTAACTTATTTAATATGGATTAATTGCAAAATGCCTTAGTTTCTGATCAAAATATGGCATGGTCAGTGGCCAGATTCTGTTCACGTAACATTCATATATTCCTTTTGTGGCCCTATGGCAAAAATTCCAGCCCAGACTGTATGTGCACAGATCTGTCTTTTGGCAGTAAACATTGCGTTCATACAAAACAAAGAGACATTCAAGAACCATTTCATTTCTGTGAATTGCAGGCGAATACTGGATTGATCCTAATGAAGGCGACACAAAGGATGCCATCGTAGTTTACTGCGACATGGAAGAGAAAGCCACCTGCGTCCTACCTCAGCCTGCTATGACCGAAGAGTTCAACTACGTCACTAGCGACAAAGGTGCTAAATGGCTCGGCGAAGACATCAGTCCAGGTTTCGAGGTAAAGTCAGTGGAAAAGTTTCTGTTAGATTTCCCTCCTGTATCTGACAAAATAGGGCAAAGTTACTATATATTCCAGTGTGCAACTAAAGAGGCAAAGTTACTCTAGATTCTAAATACTGATCAATATTTACAAAAAAGAGTGAGGTGAAAAGTAAGGTAAAAGCACCGGAGCTGTTATGAATCAAGTTAGTGTTACTGGCTGCTTGCTCGTATGATACACGTGCATATACTGTACATAGAAGAGCAATATGTTCTCAGTCTCACTAAAAACTATTTTTCTCTTGTGATTTCTCCATCGACTTAAAATAATATTCCGCTCAGTATTAGCCAGATACGTTGCAAGTCAAATTAATGTTTTTACTTCCTATTTTCATCCTCAGTTCACGTACAAAGCTGACAGCAACCAGATGTCCTTCCTGCAGTTGCTCTCTGCATCTGCCTCCCAAGAGCTGACCTACCATTGCAAGAATTCCATTGCTGTCTTCGACGCCCAGAAGAGGAGCTTCAGGAATGCTCTCAAGATCATGACTGCCACCGATCATGAGCTGAAGGCCAGAGGAAGTAACAAGTTCAGATACAGAGTCTTGGAGGACGGCTGTAAGGTGGGTAGTTTACAAAAGCACTTTTAGACCTATATGTGTGATTAATATTCTTTTTTTAAATCACTGTTTGAGCTATCTGTGGAACTGGTATTCTTTTTTAAAAGCACTGTTAGACCTATCTATGTGATTCATATTCTTTCCTTAAAGCACTGTTAGACCTATTTGTGGAAGTACTATTCTTTTTTTAAAGCACTGTTTTACCTATCTGTGGTATTAATATTCTTTCCTTAAAGCACTCTGTTAGAGCTATCTGTGGGATTACTGTTCTTTTTTAAAGCACTGTTAGACCTATCTGTGGGATTAATATTTTTGTAAAGCACTGCTAGAGCTATCTGTGTGATTAATATTCTTTCTTAAAGCACTGTTAGACCTATGTGTGGGATTAATATTCTTTTTAAAGCACTGTTAGATCTATCTGTGGGATTAATATTCTTTTTTTAAAGCTCTGTTGGACCTATCTGTGTAATTAAGATCTTGAAGGTCAGTTTTTTTAAGCAGTTTTCCTATAAAAGCTATTATTGGTCAGGAATGCATAAAAAATAGATAAGAATGGTCCCTGGTTCGTAAGCGTTCATTCCACAAACAGTTGTGGGCACACTACACTGTTATGTTAGGTGAAGAGCTATTTAACTTGAAGCAGTTTTACTTCATACCTTTTCTCTTTCATACTGTTATTACAGTATTTAACCTGACACTGATTTCCTTGTTATTTACAATTTTAATCGTCTTTAGCTTTACTCTGTGGCCCTGTGATTTAATACTTGACTACTACTTCTCTTACGCAGACGGCATCCGACGCCTGGTCGTTCACGAAGATCGCGTACCGCACCGACAAGCCTCAACGGTTACCGTTCACCGACATCGGACTCCAAGACGTCGGTTCTCCGAACCAGTCGTTCAAGATCGAGATTGGTCCGGTGTGTTTCTCATAGGACACCGAAAACTGAATTCGCCTAAATATTTCCAGTGACCTAGAACAGTGGAAGGGGGGTTTGGGGTGTGTTAAGTGACAAAAAAAATAATAAAGCAAAAATGAACAAAGTGTGTGAAGTAAATATGAATAATAGCGAAACCCACAGAAGTGCCCAATTAAGTCGGTAAAATACAACAGACAATGATGTTTTATAAATCAGTTGGATTTATCGCCTGTTGGGTGGCTTAGTTTCCCGCCAAGAGTGGAAGAAGAGGAAGGAGGCACGGATGTAAACAGAGCGAGTCCTTTCGCCTGACGAGACAAGTCGTCGATTGGACTCCCGTTTAATTCGTTTTATTTAAACCGTTTTCTCCGCTAGACGCATCCTTACAACAACATCATACAGTAACTGTATCCCTCACGCTGTGTGAGGTAGATCAGTATCCCCTCCTCTGTGTGAGGCAAATCACCATCAATCCTAATCACAATCCCTGATCTTCCTACATTGCTCTAAGTCACAACTTGCTAATCGTATCATGTATAATTTTCATGTTAGAATAAAGAAAAAAAATATACAACGCTCGCCGCTCTCTCCTACACTGTCCATTTTTCCTGATTTTCATGTGTTCATTTTCTCAGTCTTTTATTTTAATTTCTCTTCACCATTAGGTTAGGAAGACACTGAATAAGAACAGCGCCATCGATATACAAAGTAAGTTGTAAAGTGCTTATAATACAAGAGAACAGAAAATAGACTGTGTACATTTTGTATGATATTAAGGGGCACCATAAGGGGATGTTTTTTTTTTCTTTTTTTTAGTGGTTATTCCCATAGTCACTTGATCGGGATGAAAAAAAAAGATATTTTTTCGAATAAGAGTTTTTATATGTTTTGTAAATTTACGAAAAAATAAAAAGAATGGGATTGTGTTTGTTTCATTGAAGCTTTTAACCTCTCCGTTTACTCTGCTTTTCACCGTTGGTGTTGTTTTGCGTTAACTCTGTTCTGTTTTGTTGGGCAGAATGCTGAGGTCCAAATGGGGCCTTCTCCCTTTTACATTTCCCTGCAGGGGATAGTGCTGTCAGTGCACCTCACGCGGTGCACTGTAGGCGTTACTTAAGGTTCTTTACAGCGTCCCTTCTGCCCCTAGCTGCAACCCCTTTCATTCCTAGTACTGTACCTCCATTCATATTCTCTTTCTTCCGTCTTACTTTCCTCCATCCTCTCTGATAATTCTTTCAGCATTATTTTCAGCGCTGAATGATCTCATACGTCGCAGAGCTTGGCCTTTGGCCCAGATCCTATATTCCAGTTCCCTTTCACATTTTACTCCTCTGGTGATAGAAATTCATTTCTCGCTATAATGTGGTTCGGATTCCACAATAAGCTGTAGGTCCCGTTGCTAAGTAACCAATTAGTTCTTAGCCACGTAAAATAAGTCTAATCCTTCGGGCCAGCCCTAGGAGAACTGTTAATCAGCTCAGTGGTCTGGTAAAACTAAGGTATACTTAACTTTGGGCAAGAGTCCGTGCTGCCGTAAGCTAGCTAACTTAAACCAACTAAACGTTTCACGTAGCTGGGATTTTTGATAACGAGTGTGACAAACGAGCCTCTCAGTCCAGTTTTTATACTTTACGACCCAAACACCTGGTTTGTTGAGGTAGGTTTCCCTATCCGCCTCAGAGCACTACCTAGCCCATCCTCTCCCCTTGAATCTACTCCTGGCTTTCCAGTACTGTTTATGGCTAGTTTTCACTATCAGCAGGAGTCCGTGCTAGCACAAGGCTGGCTTAACCTAGAACAGCAGCAGCAGTGTTGAAACTTGAGTGTTTCTTAGTCGTGGCTCTCGCCTTGAAGGAAGGATCTCTCTCAAACTAGTCAAGCCCACTACGAACGCTTCAACTCACGGTCTTGTTATCGCTAAATCGAGTAAATAGTGAGAACCGTGATATAGTGAGCTTAGAGAACAGTGACTAAAATGTATACAGTGCCTCATAAGGATGTAGAAAGAAGAGACATTCGAAAATGAAATAAGACAGTCGACCGAGAGGAGATGGCGGAAGGAAAAAATATGATATATAAACGTACGTTTTAAAGATTAGATCAAACATTGCAACACAAAACAAAGCCACTACAAAAGAAATGCACTTCGAGTGGTTCTTGAAGGCAGCTAGTTGGCCCACTGAACTATAGAAACTGTAGTCGTGTTTTACACCATGCACAGTTGCCTGCCATAATGAGTAGGCGGGATTTCTCTTAGTTACCAGACAACTGTTGCTTATCGTGACTGAAAAATGAAATTGCTGTCTGGCTAAGAACAGGTGGCATATCTCATGTAAAACTATTTTATCGATACTGTACAAGCAATTGCTGTGAACCACTTTATAACGATATATGTCATATGTCTTGAACCAGTTTCATTTTATAGTCTTTTTTCATAAATCGTGCCTCCTTTTTTATGAAGACATTTCCAAATGTCCCGAGAATGAAGGGAAATTAAAGTACTGCAGGATTGATTTGATCATTTACCTATGAGAACTGGCAACTGCAGCTGAATCAGACTTCTGGTCAAGATTGACACAGAGACCTGATGAGAGGGGGACCATCTTAATTTCGCATGCAAGCTTGTCCTTCAGAAGAGAATTCAGTCTTAATCCGGAATGTAAATCATTACAAGGTGATCTGAAATTACGGGGTAATTTTAAAGTTTTAATAAAAAGAAATCAGCTTAACGCTTTTGAAAACCATAATGTATCTTGAAAAAATTGGTTGTTTTACAACCGGCTGTAATGCTTCGTCGAGCACCCATGTGGGAAAATCCCAACGTACCGCATTTCTCAGACGTTAGTATATACGAAAAATTAAAGACCCTACGTGGCAACGAATTCTTTACCATTGATTTATCATATAGCCGGCTTTAGTGCTTCGTCGTCTTGTTGAATCTAAGACGACATAAATCAAGGTCGTCGAGTTTTTCGTGAGGAAGATTCCAAACTGCAATTATGAAGCTGCTAAATATTTTCAGTTCCATATAATATACGGCATAGAATAACAATTATAGATATCAATTAAGGTTCTCGTTGATTCAAAAGAGTCTAAAGCACATAATGCTAAATAATTAAATTATGTAATCACCCTGATAAGCGATCACCCGCCGGGTGGTCCCGCTCCCAGGTCCGGTTTTAGTAACTAAGCGACGTAAACAATCGGGTAGTACTTTTATTAGACCTCCAGTATGTTCTTAGTGTTTTAGGGAAGACAAAGGTTATTTTGGTATGTAGAGAAGCTTATATATTTCATAAATGACTGTAATTATAAGGTTAATGGCGAATTTTAAAGAGTCTGACTAAAATCACAATAGAACGGATTTGAAAAGGGGTCATTGTAGCCAGCCGTAGCCTAATTTCGAGTTTAGCCTTGTCCTATGTCATCTTAGTCTTAAATAATGCATAGGCTATTTTAGGTCACTGTAGCTTATAACGAGACCAGTTTCGTAGCCAGTTAGGTGAAGTAGCACATGTCTAACCTAGAGGCTATTTGCAAGAAAAAAAAATAGCCTAAAGTAAACCTACGTTTTAAAAATGACATCAGTTCCCTTCGTTGTGGATGTAACCCAAGTTTGATCTGACAGGATTACTTGAGAGTTTGGGTAGTATGCAGAGTAGGGAGACGGATAATCAGGGTTATTTGCAGGGGGTCTAAGGGGGTGAAGCTCCCCCTAGCGAGATCAGGGCACGGCACCCTAAGTCAGGTTGGGACAGTAAGGTTTGGTTAGGTCAGGACATGGCATTGTAAGAAAGGTTAGGTGGGTAGTATGCAGAGTAGGGAGACAGGGATATTCAGTCTTACCTGGGGGAGGTCCAGGGACGACGAAGCCTCCCTGACCACGTCAGGGCACAGCACCCTAAGTTAGGTTAGGAAGGTAAGGTCTGGTTAGGTCAGGACATGGTATTCTAGGAAAGATTAGGATTTCTCAAGCCTACCCATCTCCTTACTCTACATCCATCCTGCTCTAACGTTTGACATTTTACACCATGCACGTAAACTGTATTCAGTGGTGCCTAGCCTAACATAGGCCATAGTCTTGCCTAGGTTTAGAGCTATTTGTTCCTCCTGGTATACAAATCATTGCCTTTTATGCAGCGAGCTGGGATTCGTGATTGAAACTTGGTAAAAAGCTAGCTAGCCTAACTGATGGTAGGGAAGTGAATAGGGCTAGGCTAACCACCACTTCCGTGCCGTCACCAAGTACTTTTTCCTCTCCCATCTGCCGTCAAGTGAGGACATCTTGCTGCATTCCTGCTGACTGCCAAGTTGGAACTTGCTCATTTTCTATGAATGTCTGGCATGAAGAACATGAGTTAGTGTGTGTGTGTGTGTGTGTGGTTCATGACCTCCATGTCTGTATATCCCTACCTGCATCACCTGTTACTTGAGTAGGGGTAGATCTTGTAGTCTTGATCATTCATTTAAGGAATGTCAATTAATCTCCTTTTCAGTGGAAAAATTTTGGGAACTAGATGGTGGGGTCTAAAAAGTGTTTGCCAATTTTACCAAAAGGATATATGCCCTCATTAACCCTGCTGAATATCCCCTTCCTCCTATCCACGCACTTTCCAAGTGTTTTCCATGCTCACACTATCCAAGCACTTTCCATGCTCACACTGTTGACCTGACCCAAGGGGTGTTCACACAGGAAGGTGAGTGTTCAACACATGCTTCCATCAGGTGGCGAATCAGATGTGTACAGTTGATTCTCCACAGGTGAGACCTCTACACTTGTTGCATGCTTTGCCATCATCTATCCCAACAAACCTGTCCAAGCACTTTCCATGCTCACTGTTGACTTAATCCAAGGGGTGTTTACACAGGAAGGTGAGTGTTCAACATATGCTTTCATCAGGTGGCGAATCAGATGCGTACAGTGGATTCTCTCCAGGTGAGACTTCTACACTTGTTGCATGCTTCGCCATCATCTATCCCAACCAAACCTATCCAAGCGCTTTCCATGCTCACACTGTTGACTTAATCCAAGGGGTGTTTACACAGGAAGGTGAGTGTTCAACATATGCTTTCATCAGGTGGCGAATCATTATGCGTACAGTGGATTCTCTCCAGGTGAGACCTCTACACTTGTTGCATGCTTCGCCATCATCTGTCCCAACCAAACTTATCCAAGCACTTTCCATGCTCACACTGTTGACTTAATCCAAGGGGTGTTTACACAGGAAGGTGAATGTTCAACATATGCTTTCATCAGGTGGCGAATCAGATGCGTTCAGTGGATTCTCTCCAGGTGAGACCTCTACACTTGTTGCATGCTTCGCCATCATCTATCCCAACCAAACCTATCCAAGCACTTTCCATGCTCACACTGTTGACTTAATCCAAGGGGTGTTCACACAGGAAGGTGAGTGTTCAACACATGCTTTAATCAGGTGGCAAATCATATGCGTACAGTGGATTCTCCCCAGGTGAGACCTCTACGCTTGTTGCATGCTTCGCCATCATCTATCCCAACCAAACTTATCCAAGCAGTTTCCATGCTCACACTGTTGACTTAATCCAAGGGGTGTTTACACAGGAAAGTGAGTCTTCAACACATGCTCTCGTCAGGTGGCGAACCATATACGTACAGTGGATTCTCCCCAGGTGAGACTTCTACACTTGTTGCATGCCTCACCATCATCTATCCCAACCACTTCAGCTGCTCTAGGGATGATGATGTCAGTTGAACACTGTACTCACAGTAGATATGGCCTTCTCTCTGTATTCTGGGAAGCCTCTTTGCCATGGCTAAGTCAATGGGAACTTTTGTACTGTTGCTGGCATTTACTTGGAAATGGAAGTGAATACTTCAGCTGCCTTATTTTGCCCAGCCCTTGACATGATCCAGAGGTGCCTTGAGGTTGTGCACAGTATTTCAGCCTTACAGCCTTTCCTGCTCAGGTATGGCTGAGAATGATAGCCTTTGCGCATCACTTGAGATGCTTTTTTGGAGGGGTCCCTACAGCTCCAACTAAATACTCATTGGTCAGCAGCCAAGTATTCAGCGGGCTCTTTGGTTGAGATTTTCCATCCATCCCAGTGCTTTCATTGAAAAAATCTATTATGAAAGTATAATGTTTTATGGTAAGGTAGAAAAAACCTAGTTAAGAAATTTATGGTTATAAACATTGCGTCCCTGATAACCTAAATAATTGGTAGCTTACACTTTTTCAGAAACACAATGGAGGCAGAAAATCGAATCAATTTGGATGTACCTAGATATGATCAATCAACGTTTATTGGTCGGTTGAAACACTTCATGGAAATCACTGATTGGCGATTATGCTTCAAGTCAGACAAAGCCCTTGACGATGCCAGAGAACTGCTAGTAAAATACAGGTAATTCCACTAATTATTATACTTTATGTAATTCTGTCTTTTTTTTTAAATGGAGAAAATATATTTCGCTACAGAATTAAAAATGGTTTAGATTGTTCCAAATGTTATGTTGAATTAATGATTGTCATTAAGTATCTCTTGGCATTTTGAAATTTCTGAAGTTACCTGTAATTATGCTGAGGTGTAACTTAATTACTTGGAATTTGAACAGGGATATGTGTGCTTGGACGAGTTGAAAACAGTTGCCATAGCTGTTGTACTTCATTCTTCTCCGTGGGTTTAAGATTGATTGATATGCTTGCTAGAAGTATGTTAGAGTAAGGTACACTTCTAGGTACTGTGATCTTATAACGATTTTGTAAATTATGAATGTATAAAAGACCCTTGGCATGGTTTTAATATAAAGTAGGTGGTTTTTTTTTTTTTTTTTGCTTATACATTTATGAAGAATGATGTTTTATTTGAAGTGAATTTTTTTTTTTTTTTTTAGTTTTATGTACAGTGTAAGGGTGTTGTAGAGTAAAACTTTTATGTCTTGCTTGGTTTAGTAAAGTAAAAGTTGTATTTATGCTTTGTGGACTGTTCATGAAGTTGTTTAAGCTAGTGACTATAAACAAGGTAAAGATTATTTAAAAGTTTCTGTCATATATGTAGACACTGTAATACATTAGTTATTTATTGTTTTTGGAGAGTACAGTTCAGTACCTAGGAATAAAATTTTGCCATAAGTAATTTCAACAGTTTTTATATTATATATGTAAAATGTTAATTTGATGCTGTCGTATTGTTGAAAGGTTAGATTATTGTTCATTTCTTCATATCACTTAATTAGGTTCTCTCATAGTTTGAGGGCATACACCAGCATTACACATAGTCAAATGCATACAGTTGGTGTATTTTTCCTTGTCTAAAGTTAGCTGGTGGCAAAAACTCCAAGCATATTATCTCAGGTAAGGTAACTATCTAGTGTTACTAACTGCTTTGATTACAGGTGACAGGAATTACCCCATTTATGTAAGGGGGTACCCCTGTCCATCCACTAGTGAGAGAGGGCTTCTGCTTTTCTTGGGATTGCACACATGAATTATGCTGAACCTGCATTTAGAGAGGTGAATCATCAGTCATGACAATGCTGTATTTATCATCCTTGATTTTGGGTGAGATGGGTGAAAGTTAGGTGTTATTTCCTTTCCGTTTCGTGATGTTGGCTTTATATTGTGTGGCAGGAGCTTGTGGGATTCCTGAACTGAATGCATAGGATTCCCATACATTTACTACTATCCTTCAGTTCCCTTTATGAAATAATTTTTCCAGATATTGCGTGCATGTCCTGTATCCATTCTTGTCATACACTTTTTGTGGTATGACTAGGTTAAGAGGTAAGAATTACTGTCAGTTCTTGGTTTTTGATAATGACCCTTATTTTCTGTGCTTTGACTTGCATGAGTTGTATTGTTACCAAGACATTGCTAAAACTAGTTTTAGTTATGGACTCTTGTTTAATTAGAGAAGGGATTTTACTTTAAGATTTCTGAAATCGTAGATTATTCAATGTTAAAAGTCTACAAGAGAATTTCTTATCTACTGTAGTCTGTACTTATGTTTTATTGGACTTAGTAAATTCCTATATGCATTATAGCCTGTAGTGTTGCCTCTTGATCTTTCATTTTGGCTCTCTAGGGAGCTTGAAACACTAAGCTATGAGGAAAGTTGGAGATGTGATGGTTCTGCATTTCCTTCAAGTCTTCATTGGGTATTGAACACACTATCCTACAACCATATGATGTTAATGTTTATAATGTGAAGTGAATTACATAACGCACTGTGGACTGCATTGAAGGTTCTTAGCAGTGTTTCTTTGGCCCCCAGCTGCTTTGCTTTCTGTCTTTTATGTTACACTTGCTCCCTTTTGTGTTTTCCTAACTAATGTCCATCTCATTTGAATTTGCTTCTGTTGTTCCTCTTAAGAACAAATCCTTCTAGCCTTGTGTATCTCAGACCCACTTAAAAAATATGTTTGTCATAAAAGTTTTTAATGCAGGGCATTGGCCATATTGATGTCATTCGTGGTTTCATGGGCTCATTCTAGATGACCAGTAGGTACATCTACGCAGGAAGTTGCATAGCTCCAGCAGTGCCATGTACCTCATGACATACTGTAGATTCTAAAACTTTGGGTTTTATAATTAATTTTATGGCTCTTCAGTAAGAATGTTGAAGAATTCATTATATTGCCTCCCACCAAAAAGTAATCCAATATAATTAATGTAAAAGGTTTGTCCATTACATGAACATGGGAAAAAAGCAAAGTATTTAATGTTTCAGACACAGATCTCGCTGTTTTGCGAGGAGTGCCTTCTTCCTGTCCATGTCAGTTGGATCTGATATAACATTGTCTCACAGGGGCTCAAAATAACAGATACTCACCTTATGGAATAGTAATACTTTTTGGCTTACTGATAACTGTATGACTGATAATGCTAAGAAAATTAAGGAGTTTGTATTTATGAAACAAACATTTTTGAGTTATGTATGCTAAAATTTGGTTATCCAAAATTTAACCTTACCACAGCTCAGTGATGGACTTAATTTTCACTGGGTTTGTGTGATAAGGTGGCACCGACATGAGCTTGTAGGTTGTTCACATCATGTGCCTTCCCTTAGGCCAGCCTTTCTGTTGTTGTTCTGGAATCAACACGACAGCAAGGTTTATAACCCTAGAATGTACATTGTTTCATTATTTCATTATTTTAATCCATTTCTGTATATTTAGGTATACCAATTGCTCCATTTGTTTCTCATTCTTTACTGTTAGTGGGTTATTCTTTGCCTATGCTTCATTTTGTCATCTTTACCTTACTCTGTCAATTCAGTCTTATACCCAGTCCTGTACCCAGGATCACCACTTTCCTCATTCAACCACTCACAGGCATCATCCTTAATGTCCTCTTTGACCTTCCTGAAGTTTGCGGGAAGTCTGTGACCTCAAATCATGGAAATTCAACCATCTCCTCACCAGCACAGGTAGTGCCAACCTCGTTCTAAGATCAGTCTAGACACCATTCCAATGAAGCTTTTTGTTATCCACTCCCTTGTGGCAAGTAATTTGTCGATTTCACATGAATCTAGGGTTTCTTTGTTAACCTTATGTTCCAGTTAACTATTTATAAGTGTTTACTATGTTCTAATCATCTGATTTTTGGAGTTTTTTCGGGAGAGTTCATTCTTCCCACTCAAATTGTAGCTTGAGTTAATATAAATCATGGGCTTATTGTGAGACTAATTTACAGTATTTGTTAAAAACAAAAATTTTTTGTCAAACAGATTGTCCTTTACACCAAATGCCCCACCTCCCAACCCTGCTGGCTGTTTGGAACTATGTTTAGACTACATGAGAATTGAGGCTCCTACCTGCATGGAATCCATGCTCCATGAGGATGCAGGATTTTGTGGCCATGATGCCATGAGGGGATTATCTGCTCTTGATTTGGGAATGGAGCATTGACCTATTAATGCTAAAGGTCTTCAATACTGTATTGAACAATGTAAATGGTGAGTTTGTATTGAAAAAATTAGTTATGGTTTAAAATTCTGCATTTTAAGGTACTTTTTATTGTATATGAGTTTTTTGTAGCTGTCTAATACCTTGTACCCTGCACTGAATGCCATTTTTGCCCCAAGCACAATTGAAGTTGGATCGTCTGCACCTTAGAAGCATGGTGAAGATACTCTTAAGTCTGAAATGCCTGAATTCTTTTATGTTCTTACCTAAGTAGAAGCCATTGTTTTACACTTGCCTAATGCTAATGTTAAATGAGAATGTGGGTAATACTCGCACGCAAGAATTGAAATTTACAGTTGGTTTATCAGGTGGCTCATTGGAAGTATGTGTTGAAAGAGAAGAAGGTTTATCACTGTGTACTGCAAGAATGTTTCAGTAACTTGAAGGCTTCTCTGTAAGTGAAGTGTTCAGCCATTAAGTAGCACCTCAGTGGACTTCAGTACTTATCAGCTACATTATTATCATTATTGTTTTCTTGGCTGCCATTTCAGATGTCATTTTTTAAGTAAATCTCTTAAATTGAATGTTAAGTGCAAAGTACAGGTTTGTTTAGGTTAGGAATTATCTGGAATTGCTGGTAGCTGTAATATATCTTGAAAATACTGAAGTTACTTATGTACTTTGTTACTTATCAGAAAGACAGACCCCAAAAGTAGCTGTTCAGTTGAGGTGTTACTTCATTTTCAAGACTACATTTCTCATATCTGGAAGGTTTTAACAGGAAGTCAGGAGTGCATCTGCAGTTGTTTTTCAAGTCCTTTAGGCTGCCATTATTAATTTTTATTATTTTTACTAATAACAGGTTACCACTTATAAAGTGGTTATGTTATTTTTGTTTCTTTCTTTCATTGTCTTTGCTAACAGGATCACACAAAAAGCTGGCAACACACTATTAGATTTTGAGTGAGATATGATCATAACATAAGGAAGAAAAGACCTTTTGGGGATTGGTTTTCTCAGGATTGTTTTGGTTCAGTTTCTTTGTTTGTTGAAAAGATTTGATATCAGGAGTACTGTATGTCACAAGATGATATGAGATACGGTTTAGTTATCAAAGATCATATCAATAATGTGTACCCCCTGACCAGTGTTATGGTAAAGTAAGATCACTAACTCAGTAAGTCTTTCCAGGAAACAAGGTGCAAGGTATTGCTTCAGTATCCCATCCAGAAATTATTATCGAGTTAGTTATAAATGATTTGTTTAACCAGACCTCTTAACTCTTTTAGAGTTCTTCTCAGGATGGAAGAGAAAGTTAGTTTGTAAAATAAGGTCACCTTCTGTTTTGTTATTGGTTAAAGACAATATTGGTATATCTGTTGCTGCAGTTATGATAATTGGCACCTGTAGTGCCAGTTTAAACTTTTCTCATTTGGTTTGAGATCTGTGCCCTTGGTATATTAGTATGTGTCATGTAGTGCATTCTTTTGCAGCTGAAAATATTGTTTGCACTCACTTCCACCTGTCAGCAACTGCAACTCCAACTACCTACTCAGTTGTCTTTTACTGTAATTCTTTGAAACATACCATATTCCCAGCTATCACTGGCATTAGGTGTATGTAAAGTGATCATTTGTATACTATGAAATATTATGAATTTATTTTGCCTACCATATTTTCAAAATCTTCAGATCAGACTTTGATTAAGTAAGATCTTGACATTCCAGAGAGCTGTTATATTTTCTTTTCCAGAATTGGTGAGGAGCCTCCGGGAACTTCAGATGAAGATGTTTACTATGCTAAACGAGTTTACGAATCTGCTTTTCATCCAGATACAGGAGACAAACAGAATGTAATTGGTCGCATGAGCTTTCAGGTCCCTGGTGGTATGATTCTTACTGGTGCAATGCTTACATTTTATAGGTAAGTTTACATTTTTATGGCTTTTGTAGAGTTTGAAATATATGGCTCATAACGAGTAACAGAAAACTTTGCGTATATCTATTTGCATGTCATCGAAATAACCAAAGGTTTTAGTGTGGATTTCTCATTGATATTCCTGCATAATGAGGTTATTCTTTTTCTCGGGAGAAATTTCCTCTGATGTCAAGACAAGTGTGCACTCAGTATTCAGTTTTTCTTTCCAATTTGGTTCCTTTAGTTTCTATTGCCATATCTTTATCTTTTGCCTTATTAAAAAATTTATAACACCCTTTAAAAGGAATAGAGTTTAATATCCAATCCCAAATTCAGTCTTCTCACAAAATAATCCAATAGGTCTACACCAGCTGTTGTGTTCTGGCAGTGGGCTAACCAGTCCTTTAACGCACTAGTAAACTTCACCAATCGAAATGCTAAGTCTTCCCTGACAGTGGAGCAAATGGGGGTAGCTTATGTTTCAGCAACAAGTGCAGCACTGGTAACTGCACTTGGGCTTAAGAAGGTGCTGGCTAAAAGTCGGTCTACACTGCTTCAGGTACGTGCTTAGTGCTTCATTGATTCGCTACTAATCAAGAATTTATCTCAAAACAGCCATCTTTTAGCAAACTGTGTCAGTCAAACTCCCCAGGAGGAAAGATCCTGATTCAAATGAGAACTTGTTCTTAAGTGACCACATGGTCCCTCTTCTTTAATCATGTGACATGATTTATTGTAATTTTTTCAGTATAAGTAAGAATATTTCCTCAATAGCTATAACTGATAGAAATAGTATAGGTTATGAATCACAAAACATGAAAGCAAGTCAGAAGTTGCTAAGAGTAATCTGTTACATTGAGAGGCTGACTGACTGCATGTTGCTAAAATTATTTTTGGACTTAAGACTTTGCTTTTGGCTTTTGGTTAGTCAGCTTACAGAGAAAAGCAAACTTACCATTGACAGGGCATACCAGAGATTGATAAAAAAAAATGTATGTTTACTGCGGTATTTATGGCTTATAGTATGATGGTAGAAAGCTTGGATGGTGTGAGAGATTCTGTATGTAGGCATTTCAAATCAAGAACAAAGTACCCTTATTCATACAAATAAGAAATTAGAGGAATGGAGAGTATGTGTCAATTCCTAACACCATGCAATGGATAGGTATTGAAAGTCAGTTATCTTGGGACAAATTCACAGAAGCATAAGTTCTCTATAATTCCGCATTGCTATGTATCTGTTGCTTTTGTATGCCATAACTGGTATACTCCTCTGGCCCTATCCCTCCCTTTACCAGGTTTCTGTATGTTTTAGTAAGCTCATGGATGGTTGGCTTTCTTGCCTCTTTAATTGAGTAGTCTTATTCCAGATGCTCTTGTGGCTTTAACCTCTTCAGCTGTTAAGTATGCATGTGATGCTAAGAATGAACAATTTAGTGCATTCTGGACTAAGTTTGATCATGGCATTTGGATTGTTACCAGGACCAGGTACAATGTCTTCAGCTTGTGCAAGGGCTTATTTGAATTATCTCACTGAAAAATGCAAGTTACTATTGATAGCCTGCTTGGGTTTATCATCAGATCTCTTTGAAACATCAGCATAATAACTGGCGAAAGTAATTTCCATAATCTGAAGATAGCAACGTACACATGATTCTCAGAACCAGTGATTTGCATGGAATATATTTTCATGCTATTTTCCTGCTTGTTCCTTCCCCCTGAAGTTGCAATCCAGGCTAACTGTAAGTATTGGGCTTGTTTTGAAATATGTAATTTTTAAGGGAAAAAATAATCTTTTCATACAAACCCATAATTATGATGCAAGTTCCTGCCACCCAGTGCTGTGTTTTTATCTTGGCTAAAGAATGTATGGAATGAATACTTACTCTCTTGGTTGCTTAGATCCAGGGGACCCATGCAAAGTGACCATCATTTCTTCTTATGAAAGCCCGAAGCATCTGGAAATGATTTCTTGAACAGGAAATGGGCTAATTATAAGGGAATTTTTTAATTTTATAATTCATCCAAAAAACATTTTTAATGTAAATGTATTTTTTACATAGCTATTACTCTCATTTAACCGGCAGTGTAAAATTTTGAAATTCCGGGTCACGCTAGTTTGTTTTGGTTATTGCGACGTGCTCCACCCAGTTTCGGGTGTAAGAAGAGGTACAACATAGCAAAGAGCTTCAATTTGTTTCTGCTGGCTGTGGGTGAAGGACTGTGGTTGGCAGCAGCTTGAATTTTGAAATTTATACTTTGCTGGTTGTTTGCTCTATCTTTGATTGGTGAAGTATTTATTTTCAAACATCTAACTTACCTGGTAGTTATATATATAGCTTAAGTCCCTGACGTCACGGCAGAATTTCAAAACCAGCGGCAATCGCCGATCGGTAGTCAGGTGAACCACCTGTGCGCCTCTACCCAGGTACCTGGAACCATTCCAACTATTCCTCAGATCTTCCCTGCCGCTGTGTCGGTAACATCGATGGAATTTCGCTGCGTAGCCTGTGTTTTTGCAACTTATTTTGGTGAAGTACACTTTGGCTTGGCTTTAAACTTGTTAACTTTTGGATTTTCTTATAACATATCTGACTTCATCGAGTGTGAAAATGTATGTGTGGGGATGCAAGCGGCTTGCTAAAGTCTCCTTGGATCCCCATTAGTATGTCTGAAGAATGGGAATGAAAGACCGGCTCAGAAGAGCCAAGAGTACTGTTTCTCACTCTTCTTGATATAACCAGGGAATAGTTAATTCTTTTCCCCTTGATAACTATCCTATTGATCCTTCTCCTGTAGTGGTAGTCTCTGAACCCCCTACTGAAACAGGTAAGGACCCAATACTTAATGATTTGTTGGCTGCCATTCAGACACTGGCCCAACAGGTAAAATCCTCTCAGAAGACAGGGATAATATGTGATCGATAATAAGAGATCTAAAAAATAAAAGTGTTAATATGTTGTTAGTGCAAGTGCAGTGGAGGGTGCGACCACTCGGTCCTGTTGTGCTCCTAGTCCTGGACCTCTTCCAAGCTCACCAACCCCTGTGAGAAGGAAAGTGCGACAGACCGAAGGGAGGCAAGAGGCTTTAGCTACCGAGCAGTCGTCCCCTCGAGCGTACCTGTTGACGTTTCCCAGGGCGCTCACCCTCGCCATAGGAAAGGCGAGGTTAAAGTGTTTTTCGTCCATTGGTTGCTGTCGTCAACTGGAGGAAGCTTTTGACCGATGTCGCACAGGCGGCCAGTTCTCAAGTAACCTCTAGGTTTGACGGGACAGCGAAAGTTAAAGTATGGGCGCCAGGGCGTCGGGCGTCGAGCTGGGCGCCAGGGCGTCGGCGTCGAAGCTGGGCGCCAGGATGTCAGGCGTGAAAGCTGGGCGCCTGGACGTCAAGTGTCGGAAGTTAGGCGCCAGGGCGTCCAGGCGTCATGAAGCTGGATGCCAAGACATTAGCTTCAAGAAAATGGACGCCAACACGCCAAGCGTCAAAGAGACTGGACGCCAGGGCGCCAGGCGTCAAGATGATATTTTGAAAGACGTCGCTACTTCCGTCTTCGTAAAATCGGAAGAAGAGAATGATAATATCTCGCATTCTCCTGTGAATCCTATTGTAGAGATTTCTGAATTAAGACAATATAAAGGCCATCAGCTTTTATCAGACTTGAAAAGGCTTATGAAGATATTTTCGGAAATTTTTCCCAGAGAAATTTATCCTGACTGCTCCTCGTTCCGCCTTCAGAATTTACTCTTGTGAAGAGAACGTCTAAGAACTGGGCAGCATTTATCAAACTGAAATCGAATGGATACTTTCGAAGGAGAAACAATGAAAGACAGCCTTTGTTTTTCCTCATATATCTGATGTCGTGTATGGATAAAGGACTTGGGAAGATAGATGGAATTCCAACAATTGAAAATATCTGCACCTTTCTCAAGGACTTTGGGGACTCCTGAAGAAATCCTGAAAAATGCCCATCTTTGCTCTTTCCTGGCTAATGGGGTCACGTCAATCAAAATCAGAATTGATTTATACCTCTTTTTCCTCTCACCCCTTCTCTCAAGGTTTGGTATAGAGGCCTTTTCATCTTTGGCCCAGAAAACCACGTAAGATTTAAGATCTAAAACAGCAAGAAAAGTCCTACCTCGACTTTCATCGCTAAAAAGTAAGGCTGAGGTTCCTGTGTTTCAGGTATTTCAGCTCTTTCATGGTCGGCCCTCTGATAGAGGTTCCTCTAGGGCGGGTAGATGAATGACAACGAAGAGGCTCTACACAGGGAAGAAGAAGGACCTGCCTTTCTTCTCCTGCAGACTTGGTTTAACTTTCTAGGAGCCGGACTGTCCAGCCTGAGTAGGCCCCCTCTAAGTAACAAGACAATTCGACCTTTCTGCCAAATGCAACGACAGAACCAAGGCAAAGGTTCTACAGCAACAAGTGTCTATGATGTTGCAAAAGGAGACCAGACAGAGAGTTCAGGATCCGAATTCCCCAGGATTCTACATTCGGTTATTCCTGATCCCCAAATACTTGGGGTTAGAGACCGGTGCTAGACGGGATTGCACTCAACTTTTTGTGCAATAAACAAAAGGTCGCTATAGAAACGACAAAATCGGTTCTAGCAGCGGTCAGACAGCATGACTGGATGGCCTCACTGGACCTCAGGATGCGTATTTTCACGTCCCCATGCACCCGATCTCCAAGAATTTTCTGAAGTTCGTCCCACGGGAAAGGTTTTATAGTTTTGGTCTCTCTTTTCGGCCTAAACAGACAAAGGTTGACGTCTGGCTCTGGGCCGAGACCTCTCAAGAGCAAGTTACCCAATATTGAGGGACGTTATGATAACACTTCATAGACTACAGATTGTAGCCACAGGAGCAGCCGGAGCTCTTCCCTTCCAGCCCCAAGGGTAGCTCTCCTACTAAGAACAAACATAGACAGTTCTATTCAGTCAGGATACCAGGCTGCAAGAGCGTGGCGGACACTGTGCTGCCTTCCGTACATCCTCCTCTTCCTCCTTGGATTGGTACTCGTCTGCGGAACCCCCTCCACGGTCCATTATTGACGATGAGAAGGGAAATAATTGCCGTAGTTGAGGCTTCCCCAGCCTGTCCCCAACAGCAGGAAGCCCGCATATAGCTTTACTATAAAATATGCAGCAGACTTTGTCTTCCCAGCTGCAAGCGTGACAACCAGGAAAACAGAAGAAGGATAATAGACGTCCAACTAAAGCTTCTAGACGTCCAGAAGTTTAAGACGCTGAGCGTGGTGAATGAAACTCTAGGCGCTGGATGCAGTGGCGTCAAGCATCTAGGAGTGAAATACCATGATGACAAGCGTCAATGAACCCAAGGCGTCAGCGTCAAGGCATTGGGCGTCAGGGCGTCAGGCTTCAAGATTTTGGAAGCCAAGGCGTGGACATTAGCTCAGGGCGCAAGATGCACTGGCATCAACGCTGCCTGGGAGCGTCTAACAAAGAATTAGGTCTACTGATAAACAGATAGAAATCTCAGCCGTTCCCATCCCAAGAGGTTCTATGCCTTAGGATGAAGATTCAGAGTCAGGATTTTCGGGCTTTTCCGTTTATTGCAAAGACAGGACAAGCCTCAAGAAAATTTCAGAACTTTATAAAGAGACAGTCATGCTTGGCAAAGGAATGGATGAGTCTGCTGGGAACCCTTTCCTCGCTGGAACGGTTTGTCTCCTTTGAGAGGTTAATTCTATGCCCCGTTACAGTTTCATCTAAATCGGAACTGGGACAAGGAAATAGAACTGGAGACCAAGTGCATCCCCATTTCGGAACCAATAAGAACGTGTTTAGAGTGGTGGAATGTCCCGTCAAGCTCCAGGAGGTCCCTTCTCTATATTAGAGGAACCCAGACCTAGTGTTGTTATCCGTTGCGTCGGACTCAGTATGGGGAGCAACACGAGGAAATAAAAAGTCTCGGGCTCCTGGAACAGAGAGCAAGAGGAGTTAAACATCAATTAGAAGGAATTAACTGCAATCCTTCTAGCTCTCAGGGAGTTCGAACACAGTGGGGAACAAAGAGGTGCAGGTCAACACCGACAACACGGCAGCGTTGGCCTACATCAGCAAACAAACAGGGCACTCACTCCAGGTCTCTATACGAGACAATAAGAGAATCTCTTCTTTGGGCAAAGGAGGAGAATGTAAAACTAGTAACCCATTTTATCCAAGGGGAGAAAAAATGTGAGGCGGACATTCTGAGCAGGAAATAAAGTCCTCTCAAAAGAATGGAAACTTTCATCAGGACTTTGGGGACGTCCTTGCATAGATCTCTTACGCCACAGCGCAAGCGAAGAGGTTGGACACTTACTGCTCTCCAGTACCAGATCCGGGGCTATATACATAGACGCGTTCCTGGTGGACTGGTCCAACTTGGGCGTGTATGCATTTCCCTATTTCAAGATAATACACAGGGTACTGAAAAATTTGTGTCACATGAGAGGACCGGAATGACCCTTGTGGCCCTTTACTAAACGACAAGAGATTGGTTCCCAGAAGTACTGGATTGGATGGTGGACATTCCCGAGTAGCCTACCTCAGAGAGTAGATCTACTCAAACAACCTCACTTGGAAAGATATTACAAAACCTACAAGCGCTACTAGTAACTGCTTTGGACTATCGGAAAAACTCACAAGAGCCAGAAGTTTTTTCTTGAGGGAGGCAGTTAGCGCTATAAAATATCAAGGGAAGTTATCCACCATTAAGGTATACCAATCCAAGTGGGAGGTATTTAGAGGATGGTGCAAGGACAACCATGTGTCCTCTTCCAATATTTCTGTAACCCAAATTTGTATATAGAGAACTCACCAGCATGGAACCTAGGGCGTGGTCCTGAGGTTCCTCATGGGGAGTAGGTTCGATCCCTTGCAGAGGGCATCTTTAAAGGACCTCACCATGAAAACTCTTTTCTTGGTCAGTTTGGCCGCAGCGAAAAGAGTTAGTGAGATACATGCTCTCAGCAAGAATATAGATTTTATACAAGGCAAGGCAATCTGCTCACTGCAACTAGGCTTCCTTGCAAAAAATGAATACTCATCACAACCCTAGCCCAGAACGTTCGAGATTCCGAACCTAACGGACATAACAGGGGAGGAGAGAGAGAGAGTCCTATTCCCGGTAAGGGCTCTAAGGCTCTACCTGGATAGGACAAAGGACTTTAGAAGGAATACAGAAGGGCTTTGGTGCTCAGTCAAAAAGCTCTCTGTATAGATGTCGAAGAATGCTCTGTTTTATTTTATCAGACAGTTGATAAAAGAAGCAAATATGGAATGTAGAGAGATAGACTACAAGATTCTGAAAGTAAAGACGCACGGAGGTCAGGGCAGTAGCAACCTCTGTAGCTCTTAAAACAGAACAGGTCCCTGCAGAGTATCTTGGACACGACCTTCTGGAGAAGCAAGTTAGTATTTGCCTCTCACTATCTAAAACAAGTCAAGACATTATCACGAAGATTGCTATCGCTGTGCCCGTTTATAGCATCTAATTCAGTAATGGGAGAGGGAATACCCCTACAATCCCATAAACCAATACCCTTTTTCTTACCTTGGAATTGAGAATTTTTATGGTTGTTTGTGAAGACTGGACGCAGTCTTCCGCAATCATTGGGATGAAAGTTCCTTGGTAGAGCCCGGAACAAGGGTATTGAGAGGAGGTCTAGTCACATAGAGGTTATACACCGGTTGACAGCCCCTAGAGATTTTCAGCCCCCTGGGTGGATCGCTGGATCTCTTAAGGAATGCAGACATAATGAGAGGGGAGTTTTTTTGAAGTCAGCTTCCTTAATCCAATCCTATAAAATAATACCCTTTGTTCTTGCCTTGGAATGGTTGAAATTTGATGGTTGTTTGTGAAGATTGAATGAGTCTTCCACAATCATTGATTTTAGTCAGATGATCATTTTGTTCCTTGGTGGCGCCCGGAACAAAGGGTATTATAGGTTGTCTGTCACATAGAGGTTGGTGCACTGGTTGGCAGCTCCTAGAGGTCTTCAGCCCCTGAGTGGATCGCTGGACCTCTTAAGGAATACAGACATAATGAGGCGGAGTTCATTGGACTCAGCTTCCTTAATCAATTCCATAAAACAATACCCTTTGTTCTTACCTTGGAATGGTTGAAATTTTATGGTTGTTTGTGAAGATTGAATGCAGTCTTCCACAATCATTAATTTTAGTCAAATGATCATTTTGTTCCTTGGTGGCGCCCGGAACAAGGGTATTATAGGTTGTCTGTCACATAGAGGTTGGTACACGGTTGGCAGCTCTAGAGGTCTTCAGCCCCTGAGTGGATCGCTGGACCTCTTAAGGAAAGCAGACAAAATGAGGAGTTCATTGAAGTCAGCTTCCTTAATCCAGGTAAGGACCTTAAGTTGGTTTATTAACCCTTAAGCAAATTCCAACGATGTTGGCTGTCTCTGACCCTCCACCAAAGGTGTCAATCAGCTATATATAAACTACCAGGTAAGTTAGATGTTTGAAAATGATATTTTCATAATAAAATAAATTTTTGAACATACTTACCTGGTAGTTATATTAATAAAAACTAAATTCCACCCTCCTCCCTCTAGAGACTAGGGGCATGGAAGATCTGAGGAATAGTTGGAATGGTTCCAGGTACCTGGGTAGAGGGCGCACAGGTGGTTCACCTGACTACCGATCGGCGATTGCGCGAGTTTTGAAATTCTGCCGTGGCGTCAGGGACTTAAGCTATATATATAACTACCAGGTAAGTATGTTCAAAAATTTATTTTATTATGAAAATATCATTTTGTGCCTTTTGGCACAATTTAGATAGTGTTAGGCGAGTTTTGATCATTGGTTTACAACTTTTTGCCCATTTTTGGACTCTTCTTAGAGTTTTCCAGGATGTCTGACACTAGTAGTTCTAGTATTAGGTATTGTAGCAAAGGCTGCAATACTAGACTGACTGAAGAATCTTACAACTCTGACACTGTTTGTGTTCAACATAGGGGACAAACATGTTCAGTGGATTTACGTTGTGAGGAATGTAGCGACTGGGATTTAAAGAAGTGGAAGACTTTAGATTCACATCTTAAGAAACTAGCTAGAGATAGGAAGAGGAAATCTATTGCCAGGGAATCTAGTAAAGCTTCAGCTAGTCAGGATTCATCCGTGAAGTCAGATGCAACTGCACCTGTAATTTCTTCAGATCCTGTTCCATCTCCTCCACCTGTGCAACTCTCTCCTTTACCTGGCTCTCACGTTTCCGATCCCAACACCATCGTCAGTCTGGAGTCGAAAATAGACAATCCCTTTGAGTTAATTGTGCAATCGATCACTGAATTAGCGTCATCGGTCAAAATGTTAATGGATAAGATTGAGTCAGAGTGCCCCATGGCGCCCAGTGCAAGTGCAGTGGTAGTGGAGGAGGTGGCTGTTCGGCCTGCCAATTCTCCAAGGCCAAGGTCCCTGACATACTCCCCAGCACCTGGGAGGAGTCAAACTGGCAGCCTAAGAGAGGTCAGTGGGGTCTGCCCCCGAGCAGTCGCCCCCTCGGTTCAGTCTGTTGATGAATCCTAGACTGCAACCAAAGGCCATTGGAAAGGCCTTCAAGTGAGTGCTCACTGTATGTCCTCCAGCTCCGAAGATTTTAGTCCCAGGCGCTCACAGCGCTATGAGGACAAGTCACGCCCGCTGAAAAGGCATGCAGTGGATTTCAAGATTTCTTCTCCTGTTCCTTGTAGGAAGGGCAAGGATTCAGCACGCCCCTCGTGCAGTCACTGGAATAGGCTGGAGCATTTTTCTTCTATTTCTTTGGACGACGGTCGTAAATTGGCGCTGAAGCGCCTTGTGGCGCATAGACGTTCTTCGTTGAATAAAGGAACCCCTTCATCAGGAGTTGTGCCTTCATCTCTTCAATCAGCACCTAAGCGGTCAGCAACTAGCATGGAAGCACCCAAGCTCCCTTTTGCAGATGAGCGGCGCCATTCACCAGTAAGTTTCGTCACTGGCTCCTTTCTCTACAGTGCTCCTTGGGCGCCGCTTCTCCACCACTTCATTGCAGCGTCATCTCGGACATTGTTCCTCCTTCAGTTGACCCGATTCAGATCTAACTGGATAATATTCTAAGTTTGCTTCAGAAGGCTCCTTCTACAGCTCAGATGGCAGCAGACTTATTGCTTGCTCCTGTTTCTTCTGAAGAAGAGGTTGTTCCAGATCAAGATGCTCCTTCTTCAGCATACTCTGTGTTGTTGAGGTTCCTGCTAGCAACTTTTTCAAGCTCCTTTTCGCCAGCTACTCCCTCTTCTCCTGCTTCGACTTTCTTTATGGAAGCCCCCTCGGTTGGTTCTTCGAGGTTGCCAAAATTGGTTCTCTCCTCTTCAGCGAAGAAGGCACTGAATGAAGTAGAAGGGTGGTTTTCTGAGAAGAGAGAGCAAGGTAAAGCAGTTTTTTGTTTCCACCAAGTTGTCCAGATTGAGTTATAGGTTTTATGCAACTGGAGAAGTGCCTTCCCTGGGAGTCTCTGCCTCCTCTCAGGGAGACTTCTCTGCCTTATCGACTCTGCTAGGAGGTCAGCTTTCTCCTCAGCCAAAATTAAGTTTTTAGTTTCGGAACTAGCAAGACTGCTCCTTGTTACCTCAAGAAATTTGTTCGGGTCTCTTAGGAGTACTTTCCTGCATTGACAGGGGCGTTCACGATAGTACACAGGAGTTAGCTAGTCTTTATGCCGTGGGTGTGCTTAAGAAAAGAGGGCTTTGGTGTTCTTTTACTTCGAAAGGCGTCACTCTGTCTCAGATATCGGCCCTCCTCTTCTTCCCCTTGGACAAGATGCATCTTTGTCCCCAGGCTACAGTACTGGACATTGCCTCTGACTTGCAGATTAAGAACACTCAGGACCCGCTCTCCCAATCTGGGAGCCACCCCAAGGAATCATTGACTCTTCCTCCCAGATCTTCGTCTCCGCTGCAGCCTACTCCCTTTCGGAGCTCCCATTCTAGAACATATACTAGAACAAGCATGTACCCGTTTCCCACAGCATTCCATCAACAAGTCTTCCTCCAAGCCTTCCTCCAAGAAATGAAGTCATAGTCCTCTGTATTCAGGTAGGAGTGCGGCTCCTCCGTTTTTGGGAACAAAAGGGAGTGGAACCCTGGATAGTGTCTGTCCTGAAGGAGGGCTACACTATTCCCCTTTTTGAACAAACCTCCTCTAGTCTGCAAGCCTGTCAAATTGACAGCTTACTCTCCAGGCTCAGAGAGATTTGCTGCTCTCTTGCTAGAGGTCGAGTCTCTTGTTCAGAAAGAGGCTATAGAGGTAGTAGAGGACATTCATTCTCTGGGGTTCTACAACCGTCTCCTTATAGTGCCCAAGTCATCGGGGGGCTGGACATAAGTGCTCTAAATGTCGTTGTCAAAAAGACAACATTCAAGATGGAAACGAACCAGGGAGAATGGATGGTGACATGCAGGACGCTTACTTTAATATTCCAGTGCATCCGATGTCGAAGAGAAGATGTACCTCAGGTTTGTGTTTGAGGGCAAGGTGTTCCAATTTTGGGCTCTGTGCTTCAGTCTCTCGACGGCTCCGCAAATGTTCACCAGGGTATTGGCTCCCCTAGCGAATTGGCTACATTTGATGGGGATAAAGATCTCCATACATTTAAACAACTGGTTACTGTGTTCCCACTCGAAAGCTCAGTGTACAGAGGACATTTGCACAACTTTTCTCTTGGCCCAAGAATTGGGTCTCCTCATCAATTGGGACAAGTCTCTCCTGACACCTTCTCAGGAGATTCCTTACTTAGGAATGACGATCAACTCTCGGGATTTTCGGGTTTTTCCAGTCCCGAAGAGAACAGACAAATGTCTCCAAACAGTGGAAGAATTTTTGGAACTAAACTTTTACTCAGCCAATCAATGGATGAGTCTTCTAGGCACCCTTTCGTCCATGGAACAATTCGTCACTCTGGGAAAACTTCACCTGAGACCCCTCCAATTCTTCCTCAGCCAGCTGGAACAGGAAAAAGTGTCCGGACTCATTTGTGTTCCTAATAACGGTGGAAATCAAGGAGGGCCTTCGTTGGTGGAATTCCAGGAAGAGGTTATCAGAAGAGAAATCTCTTCATCCTCTGAACCCCAGCTTAGAGCTTTACAGATGTGTCGAACCTAGATTGGGGAGCTCTTTTGGTGTTAAAAGAAGTGTCAGGTACCTGGTGTCAGGAACAGCAAAACTGTCACATCAACGTAAAAGAGTTACAGGTGATATTTCTGGGCCTACAGTGCTACGCTTCAGAGGTTCACGGGAAGAGTGTAGCAGTGCATTCAGACAGCACGACGGCACTAGCGTACATCAAGACACAAGGGGGAACCCACTCTTTCTCCTTGTAAGAAGTGGCAAGGGGTCTTCTTTGGTTACACCAGAACAACACTCAAGTGACAAACCGTTTTATCCAGGGTAGACTGAACGTTCTGGCGGACGAATTGAGCCGTCAGACAGATCCTTCCCACAGAATGGACATTAGACCTGTTAGTTTGTTTGGATCTGTGGAAGCTCTGGGGGAGACCCATGATAGATTTGTTCGTGTCCTCTAGGAATCACCGACTCCCTCTCTTCTGCTCACCAGTACCAGTTCCCTTAGCATGGGCAACTGATGCATTGTTGCAGGACTGGTTGAGCAAAGATCTGAATGCCTTCCCCCCATTCAGTTTAGTGAGACAAGTCATCAACAACTTTCGGTCTCATCAAAACCTGTCCATGATTTTGATAGCCCCCTTCTGGCCAGCAAAGGAGTGGTTCCCGGGTCTGCTGGAACTTCTTGTGGACTTCCCAAGACTGCTGCCACAGAAGCAACAACAACTCAGGCAACCTCACTTCCGACGGTTCCACCAAAACCTGGTCTTCTCTGGCCCTAACAGGATTCAAACTGTTAAACAACTGCTCCGAAAGAAGGGTTTTTCAAGAGCGGCTGCAGACTCGATTGCGAAGTGCAGATGAAATAATGTGTCCTCTTCAAATACCTCTGTAGCAGAAATAGTGGACTTTCTTCTGTTCCTGTGCTCCGCTAAAGGACTTTCCACCTCTACCATTAAAGGCTACAGAGCTATGCTTAGCTCGGTTTTCCACCATAAAGGAATGGACTCATCATCTAACCAGGATTTGTCCGACCTTATTAAGTCCTTTGATACCGCAAAGCTTAAGGAAAAACCTTTGCTGTCCTGGAATCTAGACGTGGTACTTAAGTGGCTGGCCAGTTCACATTTTGAGCCCATGCAATCTATCTCTTTAAGGGATCTTACCAGGAAAGCTCTTTTGCTGGTCACCTTGGTCACTGCCAAAAGATCCAGTGAAATCCATCCTTTGGACAGAAATATCAGATTTTCTCAGGGGAATGCAGTTTGCTCCTTTTCCCTAGACTTTTTAGCTAAGAACAAATCACCATCAAATCCATGGCCTCATTCTTTTACGATCAAGAACTTGTCCGAGATAGTAGGCCTGTCTGAAGAAGAAAGAACTCTGTCCAGTAAGGGCCCTTAAGTTTTATCTTCACAGAACGAAGAACATTCATGGTACTTCAAGGAACCTATGGTGTTCTGTGAAATAACCCCCTCAACCCTTGTCTAAGAATGCCCTGGCATTCTTTCTCAGGAACTTGATTTCAGAAGCACATCCATGGTGAGTGAAGACACTCTTTTCTTGCAAGGTAAAAGCCCATGAGATAAGAGCGGTTGCTACGTCTTTGGCGCTTAAGCGCAATTACCCCTTACGTCAATTGTGCAAGCGACGTTTGGAAGTGCAAGTCGGTGTTTGCATCGCATTACTTAAGGGATATCGAAACTACTTACAATCAGTGCAGTACCTTGGGTCCGTTTTACGAGGCTGGTGTGGTGTTGGGGGAGGAAAAGTAGAAAGCAATGTCCTTTCTTTAATCTCTTCACCTTGCTTAGGGTGTTGAGTTTTTTGGGGAGCCTGGGAGTACTACGTACTTGGAGTACCCTCCAGTCTTTTGGTTTTAATGGTTGGGTATTGGTGTTTTTAATTTGGTTTTTTGGTGGTTATGGTGACTATTTGCTCTGGTTATTTTGTGTGGTACTGCTCCCTGGACAGGGCCATCTTGTTTTACTTTGCTAGCCCTCGGAAATTAGTCCATCGCTACAAAGCACCCACTGTAGTAGTAGGCCCTCGAGGCTCTACCGCCTCGCCTCTACTGAATAAGATAAGCGCCAACCAGAGGCATTATCTACCTGTAGCACCTCTCTTATCAGGTAAGATTCAACAACATTGATTCAATGTTAGCAAATTTCTATTCTCAAACTCATTACTATTAATAATGTTTTGGGGTAGATATGTCCAACCTTCCCACTTCCATTCAATGTGGGAATCAGCTATATAATTACTGGGTAAGTTACTTATATAGAAATTACATTTTTATAATAAAAGTTTTATATATACTTGCCCAGCAATTACATGAGCAGAGCCCACCCACCTCCCCTCTCTTGGACATAAGGGCATAAACAAATTGAAGCTCTTTGCTATGTTGTACCTCTTCTTACACCCGAAAGTGGGCGGGGCACGCCGCCTTAACCAAAACAAACTAGCGTGACCCGCAATTTCAGAATTTTAAGCGGCCGGCTAAAAGAAACTAATAGCTATGTAATTACTGGGTAAGTATACATAAAACTTTATTTTATTATAAAAATGTCACTTTTATAATCAGAGGTTCACATTGATTTCATGATTAGGATATTGACTAATTATAAGTGATAGGTTTAAAAGGAAATTTTTATATATTTTATACAAATAACACATTTTTAATGTAAATGTATTTTTTATTATCAGAGGTTCGTCCCTTTTGTAGCTGTGGCTGCTGCCAACTGCATAAATATTCCCCTTATGAGGCAAAACGAAATCAAGAATGGAATCTCAGTCTCCACCAAGGATGGCAAAGAACTGACAGAATCAAAGGTACGTATTTTGTTGAGTTAACCCCTTAAAGGACTTATTTTTTAACATAATGTGTCAAAAAAGATTCCAGTTATTCTATTTAATTAATTGAAAATAAAGGTTGTTTAGACACTATACTTCTTAATTTCAACATAAAATTATGATTATTTTATGTAAAATAGTGATTTGTAGAAACTCAATTTTAGACCTTTTTATGGTCATTAAAGAGTTATTGCATACAAATTATACTTATTTTGGTGTATCACTTAGTTTTAGTAATTTTGAAAGTAGGCGTTTCAAGATCAGTAAATGATTCTTCAGTATCATTGTTGTCATGGTAACTTGCCATGACTGGGTTAAAATAATAAATAAATAAAGTCAAGAGACTGACAAATTACTCGACATCAACATAATAAATCTATAGTATATCGTACAAACAGTCTAAAATGACAAATAAAACAACCAAACTTGCCTAAAAACAGTCGAAAAGAAGGAACAAAACAAACTAGATTCTCAAAGTCGCCACTGGAGAGCTAGTAATAGTGCATACTCGGCGTAAAAAAAAAAATATGCTTGACGTATCACAAAATGGTCAAGAGACTAAAAGAAGACACGACATCAATGTAATAAATCAATAATATAACATATAGAGAGTCTAAGATGTCAAATACATCAACCAAACCTACCTAAAAACAGGTGAAAAGAAGCAAAAAACAAACAAACAAATGACCAGGATGGCCACTAAAGCACTACTAATGACGTGTAGTCGGTGTGAAAAAAACAAAAATCATTTTTGATAACTCAACTTCCTGCAGCAAGTACCACAGCCAAACATATGATATAGCACCAGATATCTCAAAGAAGCCTTAAAACAACACTGGATCACGAGACATCTGGTATTAGCATTTAACATTGTTATGAGATATCTCGTGGTAAGTCAAAAATTTTTAGAACACTGATCAGAAGATATCTCGGGTTAGTGCGGTAAGGGGTTAACAACATTGTGATTAAACAGACTCTCTTTTGCAGTCTGTCATTTTAATGTATGTGATGTGTTGTCATTTTAATGTATGTGATGTGTTCCATGGAATTTAACTCACCAGAGTATATTAGTTTCAAGAAGAAGGCTAGGGAAACTCGTCTGAGATACTATGGCCATGTAATAAGAAGAGAGGAGGTGGAACCAATCAAGAGAGCTAAGAACATGCTAGTGATGGGGGGGAGGAGTGTGGGGCATCAGTGGTTCAGATGGATTGATGTGACGAGGAGGGGTATGGGTGAGGTGGAATGGGGGGAAGAAGATGCAAGGAATAGAAATAGATGGAGAAAGTTGACTCAAGCAGCCGACCCTACTATACAGTGGGACGGATAAGGTCGAAAGAAGAAGAAGAAGTAACATTAGTTTCATCTTTTGTCTGATAAGCAGAAAATGTAGGGCTTGCCCAGCTTGTTAAGATTTGATAGGAAACTTCCAAATTCACAGTTACTATATTGTATTTCATTGTTTTTCTCAAAGATGCCATAGATAATCTGCATTTGGTAGTTAGTGTTTATGGAATAAAATGATTAAGCTATTTTGAGTCTAATTATCAAAAATCAAACATGAAGATAACATGCTTATAATTTAGATAGAAGATTGGTGGCAGTAGTGTGAATGGTAATGAGATCATTAATAGTAATGGTCACAATGACAAATGGATAGTAAATTAAAGAGCACCTCAATTATTATAATCTTTAGACAGGTTAGTATCATGAATATTAGTGAACTGATATTTGGCTTTATAATAAACAACATAGTGTTTGGTAATTCAGAATTTTGACATGGTAAGAGTGATTGTTCTATATTTATGGAATACAGTTATGAAGATTTTTTCATTTTTAATAATTGGCAATGAAACATGGATCCGTGAAAGATCTGGAACACTGCAAAGTTTTATAATTGGTTAGCCTATGGCTGTATCTAAGCATCAAGTAGTCTCTTACCTTTACGGATAAATCCTGAGCAATGGCACATCATTTTCAAAGTTCTGAACTCTGAGAATGGTCTGGTGTTCCCAAGAATTTTGTGCAGAAGTGAGATGTTCTCTGATGCTCAGAAATCACAGAAGATTTGCCCTTGTTTGCTTTGTTTTGACAGTGTTGAAAGATGGTTGCTTGTGGTAATAGCTGAAAAAGAAGTTGTAAATGCACAGCTTGTTGTACCGTCACACAAAAGGAGATGGTATTGAGGCCCATTGTTTATTACAAGTCCACTTTGAAAGATGCAGGCATGGATGATTAGGTTAATGTAGCAGTGTCTGTCATGCATTTGGTGTTAACATGTGAAATTGTTTTTACATTGATGTGGGTCTTTGGTGTTACTTGCAGAGTAGAAGAGATTCCAACCTCAAGTATTTTCAATTATCATTTTAGATATCTTATTACAAAGCGTGTTCCCTCTGGATATGAGAGATAATAAATCTTATTGTGTTCAAGATAGCAACTCATTATCACCAAATGAACTCTAGGCAATCTCTGTAACAGTATAATTTTAAGTGTGGCCGAGATACTTAATTGTGGCTAGTATTTTTTGCAGTACAGTGTTTATGTAAATCTTTTGTATTTGTAATATATACTGAAATTGATTTAAAGTTTTCATTTGTATTCTTTGTTAAAATTTTTCGTAAGTTCTCTGCAAGTTACTAACTCAGGAAAGTTAGAAATGATATTGACTATTACATTGTCTTTGATGGTTCTGAACATTTACTACTTGAATACACATGATGTACAAGTTAATTAGCATTTCTCACAATATCCTATACAAGGACTGATTAACCTATGAAAATTAAACTTTTCGCTGGCCTGTTCCAATTCTCAATAGCGTATTACTATTTACACAGGTTGCTGCTGTTAAAGGTATTAGCCAAGTTGTAAGCTCCAGAATCTTTATGGCTGCACCTGGGATGACAATTCTTCCGTTTGTGATGGAGCGTTTGGAAAAACAAGCTTGGCTGGTCAAGAATCCTCGGCTGAATGCTCCTTTCCAGACTCTGGCCTGTGGCGTTCTACTAACAGCCATGGTTCCTGTTGCCTGCTCCTTATTCAACCAGACATGGTAAGTAGAATGTCACTTTCATTTATGATCATTTTAGTAAGCCCTTTTGTACATAACCTTCAATTGTAACTAGATCTTATTATCATCATCATCATAAACTACAGACAGTTTTGATCATTGTTCTTTTTGAAGTGAAGGTTCATACCTAACTATTAGATGTTGCCTAACCCTTAACAATTTGTGTAAATGTATTTATCGGTTTTTTATCTTAAATTTCCTCCTTTACAAGATTTCTAGCGCTGAATGACCACATAGGTCCCAGTGCTTGTCCTTTGGCCTAAATTCCATATTCCAATCCAATCCTAACCCTTGAGGTGAGCCATGTTTTTATTTTATTTCAGTGAGCTGGATACATCCGCAATAGCAAAGCTGGAACCAGAAGCATATGCAAAATTAGAGGGGGTATGTCAGGAAATTCCTGAGAAGGTTTATTTCAATAAGGGTTTGTAAACGAAGACTTAATCCAGATGGGCGCACTTGCAGTGATGTGCGTGTAGGTGATTTGAAATACATTAATGTTAAGACTCAGATTTCAGAATGTCCTCCCAGCAGTAAAGGCATTAACACTTAATTCAACAGAGATTATATCTTAGAGTTATAAACACATGATATTAATAGAGTATACTGTAGTTCAGATGGATTATAATTTTATATGTACAGTAGATGCATTTTAAAGTGTGATGAAGAGCTTGCAACAACACAGTTTATGGACAAGTATAAGTATACTGTATCCCTCCTCTTCTGTATTGCCCTAATTTTAAGATATGATGAGAAATTCAAATGATCTGGCCTGCATCTCACTCCAGTTATTTTATATAACAAGGTCATGAAGTCTGAGTACTGCTGTGCCGTAATCTGTTTCATAAAATTGATCTATTCCCCCATAATTACACATTTGCATCTCAGTGTCCGTCATTTCTGCTGTCCATTCAGTGAGCTTAACTTTGTTGTATATATTCTTTTATTTTTTTGTGCTGATGTACAGATTGTTTTTGATCATTTAGATTCTGTTCATGGTGTTGGTCTAGTTTTATGGATTTTTTTTATTTCATTGCTCAGGTCATCTTTTGTTATTAGTTGTGTAAGAGAATAAATGGTGATTTTTATTTCTTATATTTTTTCTGATGTTACAATATTTTTAAAGGTTACCAGTAATCAGCAGGGATATGAGCTCTGTTGATAGAGTCAGAGCTTAAAGATCTTGAATCTTTGCTTGTCAGAAGTATAATTGAAGACAGACCATGACATCCCATTTTGAGGTATTTAGCAAGATATTGATGACACTCATGTAACAGTCACATTATTTTCTTTTTTTATCTTGTTTGGAGCTTTATAAGTTTTAAGTATTTAAGAGAACTTTCATTTACAAAATACTGTAAATGAATCCTGTAAGGCTCATTCAGTTTAATATAAATTTTGGAGTAAATAAATAAAAGTGTAAGAAATTATTAGCTCAGAGTTATTAAGTGTTACTCATTTGGCATAGTTTCTGGTTGTAATGTATCCTTTGAAAATCTGTCATAGTTTCTTCAGTACGGGTTGTGAAAATGCTATTGGATACTTAAAGAGTTTGTAGTTGTTGTAAAGTAAGTAATATTTTTATATGTTAATATTTTATTCATTGTTATTACTTTTGTAAATTTTAACTTCTTATTTTCTTGCTCAAAGTCAGTAGTCTTCCAGTAATAAATATAATGTGCATTACTGTACTTTACTGGGACATCACAGTAGAAAATTAATGTGTAATAAAAATGAATTCATTGTGATTAAGAAAAAGACTACACACCCATAAATATTATAAGGTTTTAAAGTTTTTCATTTTTTCATTTATTTTTTGGTATTTTCTTCACAACCGTTGGGTAAGATACATGTCTTCCATGTTGTTTTTCTTTAGTCCTTCCTGACAGTTGTTCCTTGTTTCTAAGGATTTTGCAACAAGGTATGAAAGTACTTTATCTAGGATCAATTTCTTTTAGCAGATGTTGTTTGACCAGTTTGAGTACATTTCAGATCTGAAGCATCGGTATCCAATCATGTCAATTTCAATAATATCCAATGAAAATCACTAACATTGTGGTGAAAGTTATGATACACCTAAATTTCAGACACAAAGTAACGCTTTTAATTTTTCTGAAGTCAGTGTCATAGTTCACCGAAAACTGTACTTAATTTTCTCCTATTATTCAGGATGAGAAATGTAGGTTATTGAAGATCTCAGCCATGAGTATACTACATTTACAAGAATACTTTAACACGTTACTGACGTGATTTAAAAAATTTTTAGATATTACATAGTTCATGTTATCTCACTGAGACCTTGAATACTTCTGTTTATGGTAGTTTTTCTGTGTGTCTGGTGTTTTTAAGAGTATAAATTGTACTTGCCTACAGTAGTTCCTCAATCATCTGCAGTACACCTTTAATTGTATTATCCTCAGTGCAAATTTGTATGTGTACTAAATGACAAGACAATATACGCATGCAGTTGGATATGCAGAGTGAAGATCAAATGGTCTCTGTGGAAGTGCAACAAGTCCCTCTGATCAGTCATTTGAAATAGCTGAGTGTAATACATATACTGTATATATAGTATGGCTCAGTGACAATGTTATGTACAAGTTGCTTTATTAGTGAGGAGGAAGTTGGGGAAGAAGGGGTAATCAAGTGCATCAGGTGTTGATGGTGATAAATTCACACAATGAATTGGCCTACTGTCCTGTGCTCTACAGTGTGTTATTGGTTGTGTGCTATGGAAGCTGTTGCTTTCATTGGTTCTTATGCTCTGGTATGAAACCACTGAGGTGATGTAACGTCAAGTAAACAAACAGATTTCCAAATTGGTGTCAAAATTGATTTCCTAGGATAGTGTAATTATGTGTGAGATATGAATATATAATATATATATATATATATATATATATATATATATATATATATATATATATATATATATATATATATATATATATATATATATATATATATATATATAATATATATATATATTATATTTATATATATATATATATATATATATATATATATATATATATATATATATATATATATATATATATATATATATATATATATATATATATATATATATATATATATATATATATATATATATATATATATATATATATATATATATATATATATGTTAACTTTATCACATACACAATTGTTCTGTGCTTAGTAGAATTACTAAAAGGACTTCATTCAAACTGGATGGTATCTAACAGAGTTTTTTTTTTATTCAGAAAAAGTTACAAGCTTTCTTGGACAAACAGTCCACATTATCAAGTATCCGTACAATGAGCAGACGCGTAGTCCGGCTGTATTTATATCTGTGTGCTGGGTACTTTTAATCCTATAATCGCCTAGCTCCTCCTGTGTGACCTCCACCCCCTCGTGACCTTGTTCTTTCTCTGATCCCTCGTTCCAGGTGTCCGTTTTCCGTGCGTTCTCTTGCTTTTTTTCTTCGTTTCCTTGCTACTGTGGAGTATACGATTTTTCTGGATAATTACAGTCCTGGACAACAACTCTATTGCACCCATCAACAGAAAGCTAAATAATTTCAAATTGATAGGCAGCTACAAAAACACCATCAGGAATAAAATAGTTAGAAACAAAAAGTCGGTAGAGGGGAAGAGATTAGAGGGGGTGTGTATATGCAAACAACATCTGCAGACTAAGGCATTATAATCAGAGGGTGCCAAACACTGTTGGGAAAATGATCACAAATCACTGGGAAAATATGAGTTTTCTGTACAGGAACAAAACAAAACATCTAGACTGAACATAAGGCATTATAATCAGTTGCCAAACAACTGATGGCAGGGAACACGAGCTTTGAAGACAGCATACCTAGAAAATATGAGTTTTACTCCACAGTAGCACCAACAAAAAAAGCAAGACTGGTTGTAGAAAACGGACACCTGGATAAGGTATCAGAGAAAGAACAAGGTGGCAGGGTGGAGGTCACACAGGAGAAGCAGCGATTATGGATTAAAAGACAGCATACCTAGATAAAATACAGCGGACTATACTCCATAATGTGGACTGTTTGTCCAAGAAAACTTATAACTTTTTCTGAATAAAAAACTCTGTTAGATACCATCCAGTTTGAATGAGGTCCTTTTAGTAATACACCTGGAATATATATCAGATATAAATAACAATATATATATATATATATATATATGGATATATCATATATATATTAGGATATATATATATATATATATATATATATATATTAAATATATATATATATATATATATATATATATATTATATATATATACCCGGTTTCTGACGGGGTTCGTTCTTCTTGCCAAGTCGTAACCGAAAATCGTAAATAAGCGGAACATCGTCGAAAATCGTCAAAAATCATAAGAAAACCTTACTTTTAATGCTCTGGGTGCATTGAAAACGATGTAAACTGCATTATTATTGAGTTTTACATCAAAAAAACCTTCAAATTATGATTATTCTGCCATTTTGGGGCCATATTTCTTCCGTCGGATAAAACTGTTATGCGATACCAAATAATTTCTGATGAATATATTTGAAAAAGCGTCGTAATACATCGGATGTATGTATGTGTATATATATATATATATATATATATATATATATATATATATATATATATATATATATATATATATATATATATATATATATATATATATATATATATATATATATATATATATATATATATATATATATATATATATATATATATATATATATATATATATATATATATATATATATATATATATATATATGGGTATACTGTATTAGAGATAACAGCTATACCAAGGAACTATAAGGAAAAATCTATGGGAAAAGAATTAAGATTGTAACATTTTCTACTTAAAGTTTCACATGCACAAAGGAAATAGAAAATAGTTGAATGAAAAAGCTAAATGCATGTGGACTTGTACCTTTGACTAGGTAGTGGGTTCAATTAGTTTTCAGAGCAAGGAGAATTACAGTATAAAAGCAGGAACATTGATGGACAATACATTAGAGAGAAATGAGGTGACTGTAATTGTATGCAAATTTTTTTCAGCCATCACTTTGCCCACTTTCAGTACCCTAAAGGCAGGTAGGTAGCTTCAGGAAAAATGCATTGTTAATTAGGAGGTACTATGAGTTATCAGATTTTACCACCATGCTGTGTGCTTTTAGATCAAGAATTATTGAGCTATTTTTTTGATTTATGGTTCCAGTTGTATCCAAGTTAAATGTTGCTAACCAGTATGCCTCATTTTGAGACTGTCTGTGAATTCAGAATCTGTTATTATTATATTTTTGAATATGAAGATAGGAAAACTTTATTTTTGCATGCATGCTCTGCACCTTATACTTTCAGCTTCATATCTTTACAAAACTTACCACTTTTCAAGAAGACACTGCATTATTTAGCCGATTCCGTCAGTGCTCAAAAGTCCAAGTGTAGTTTGGTTCTCAATGTAAAATTTAACTACTATCTTTCATTGTATGCTCTTTAAGACAAGTGGGATGGTCTTTGAAAAGAACCAGTACACTGCTATAACTTTGTTTCACAATATAGATACTTGTTTACCTCACGCAAGATCCATTCCATGCTATATATATAAAATATATTTGTGTATTTTTGAAATACATCAGTGTTAAACACTATCTGAATTTTTTTAAGCCCCTTAAGGCCTAATCACCAAGAATATCCCATACAAGTATGTTACCCCATATAACAGACATTGTATCCCTGTTTCCTTTACCCATCTTCATCACCGCCTTAGTTATAGTCTCTGTAGGGGGTTAGTGCCGTCAGTGCACCTCATGGGGTGCACTGTAGTCATTACTAAAGGTTCCTTGCAGCATCCCTTCTCCCCCTAGCTGCAACACCTTTCATTCCTTTTACTGTACCTCCATTCATATCTTTCTATTATCTTCCTATCCACCTTCTCCTAACAATCATTTCATAGTGCAACTGTGAGGGTTTCCTCCTGTTACACCTTTCAAAACCTACCTACTCGCAATTTCCTTTATAGCTCCGAATGACCTCATAGGTTCCAGTGCTTGGCCTTTGGCCTAACCTCTATATTCCATTCCATTCTTTAAGTACAGTGCGTTATACACCTCACACAATACACTTTAATCACTACTAAAGGGGGGGTTTGCAGCATTCCTTCAGCCCTTGTCTGTACCCATTTATTAGCATTTTATTTGACCCTCATTCCCACGTCCTCTCTTGTGTCTTGCTGTCTGATCTCCCTAGCTATTTCTTCTCAGGAACTGTGGGATTTTCTTCCAGTTTCAACTGTAGGCCCTTACACATAATCTTGGTTATTTTCAGTAACCTCTTATTTTGCTGTCCAACCACTCCTACTCATACTTTTCACTGTTTTAAGTGCTGAATGGCTGAAAGTACCCCAGTACCTAACTTTATAGCAATTGTGATTCAGTCTATCTTTCATATTTATCTTATAGGAGCTGACCAAGTTATTCTAGGCTGGAGCCCCAGCAGTTGGCATAAACTTCAAGATAAATCATCCTGTAAGTGACACAAAATGACAGCATGCCTGATTTGGCACACTTAAATAGGTACCAAAGGCTCTGCAGTGCCCCTTCAGTCCCCAGCTGTGTTGCTTTCTGGCCTGTACTGAAGAGGGGTCGAATGACCCCCCCCCAAAATTTCTGGAAGTCCATATTTTCTGTGATTATCCTTTTCACTGAACTGTACTTATAAAGTAATAAATAACAATCTTTTGTTTTTTTGGCAAGTCTTCTTTTATAAATTTGGTTATTAAACATTAACATCATTCTTTAATAGTAGGAAATATAACTAAAATAACACTTTCAAGTATTTCATCTTGTATATACCCATATATGCAATGACATATACAGTATAGAAGAAAAGGTCCAGTTTTGGGAAAAACGACCCCCCCCATAAAACTCTGGGTATGGGCCTGTCATTACAATGGTAAGATATAGAGAAATAACTGCTTGAGCATCCTGTGCCACCATTGGTGGGAAGTGCCATCAGTGCACCTCATGCGGTACCCTGTAGGCGTTACTCAAGGTTCTTTGCAGCGTGCCTTTCGGCCCTAGCTGCAACCCCTTTCGCTCCTTTTACTGTACCTCCTTTCGTATTCTCTTCCGTCTTACTTTCCACCCTCTCTTACCAATTGATTCATAGTGCAATTGCGAGTTTCCTCCTGTTACACCTTTCAAACCTTTTATTGTCAATTTCTGTTTCAGTGCTGAATGACCTCTAGGTCCCAGTGCTTGGCCTTTGGCCTAAATTCTATATTCAATTGAGCATTCTATGAAAATATTGGGGAAGGTGCTGAAGGAAAGACTGAGAAAGGTAAGTAAAAGAAGTACCTGTATGACTTAAGCTAAAATATTACTATAAATTTCTCGATGCTGAGAAAACAACAGTACCAAGGCAAGCAATTAGATGGCCATTACAAAAGCAGAAGGTGTCAGAAAAACTCATTAAGATAATGGTGTGTAAATCAGATTATTTTTGATCATAAAAAATTCTCAGAGGGCTAGGCTGAAAGATATATTTCTAATGAATACAAGTACCTTAGATATTTTTTATATTCATGTTGCAACTCCTTCAAACTTGGTGGTTGTATAAGCTGAAAATGTTGAAATAACTATTCTTTTGAGGATTTGTTTCAAATAATTGATGTACATTGTTGGTTAATTTCATATCCTTTGCATTCTTGGATAAATCAAGTTGATTATTCAGCAAATATCTATGGACCAGATGAGTATGATCAATTCCAAGACGTGCTGATGTTCCACTTCAAAGTGGTGTTCTTTTTGAAATGAATAAAACTACAATCCAAGAGTTGGTTAAATTTGTTTCAAAGTGTTATTGTCAGGATTCATTATTCCATGAAGCCTGCCATTTACTGACCATTGGCAGGGACAGGTAGATTTGATGTAGTCTTAGTAATTGCAGCTTTGGCTGCTTTACTAGCATCCTCATTTCCTTTGATTCCTACTCTTGGAGGGGACCCACATATTTCAGCATTTATTACTTGATCTGCTGGACAATGGGATTATTTATTCGTGACATTGTGGGATACCATTTCATATTTTGTGTCTGGATAAAAGCTATTTTGTAAGATACAGCAGAGGGTTTAGCTGTACCATCATCCATCTTGTTTGCTTGTTTGGAAAGACCTTGCCTCAAATGTTTACTTATTCCTTCTTTTAGCTTAATTTTCCTTTTGCTACATTCCTGAGTTTATTTAATATATACATTCATAAGCATAAGAGCATGTCATGATTTTATATACATTGCTGAAGGTGACAATGTTCCCTAAAAAACAATCATATCTCACGAAAGCTGCTCTATGAAAACAACTTCTAGGTATTTATAAGGCCTCTGCTTTAACCATCATGGGAAAAATTGCTTCAAAAGGGGGAAGAGCTGACAAGTACCTTAGGCAAAGCAAGGAACTCTCAGCCAATGAGAGAAGGCGATAGATTCTGCTTCTAACTACCGTATGTTGGAGGTCTCTGATTGGCCAAGAGGAATCTTTGGAAAATCTGGGGTAGCAGTCTTGGAGAAGCCATTGCTGTGTGCAGTTGGAAGAATTGTTAGTGATTTTTTGGTAGCAAGCAAGTTTGTTTCGAAGTTTATGGTCAAAGAATTCTGCTGTTTTTGAAGAGACTATTTATCTATAGTCATTACTGCATGATGTAAGTAATTGTTCCTATTTTGTATTATGTAAATTTTGAGCTATGTTTGGTGAAATCCTGTTCAGTTTTTTTGGGGTGGTTTAGGGGTTAGTGGAATTATTATACCATTTCACGAGATTACAAATACACTTGAATACCAGTAAATGCATAAAATTGTCTTATTTAATGCTGAAATTAGCTTCGATCGGTAAAATAAAGCAGGTTTAGGGAAATCTTGAATTAGATTACCCTATCAACGACAGGAAGTTCAGACGAGGCAAGAAATCGCTAACTTAGTAAGATGGAGGTCAATTTCTTGTGCAGATTAAAGCTTGGAAATGTTTGATATGTGACTGGGCAGAAGCAAGTAGCGTTGTCTAGGGGTGCTATATGAGTTCGTATACATGTGGATAGGATCGACGAATTGTGTGGTTGTGAAGGTCACTGAATTTTCAGTGGGTATGGTCAATGAATTTTGCAGTTAACTTCAATTTCATGAGGGTAGGGTCTATGAATATTTCATGTGAATAGTGTCAGTGAATTGTACGAGGTAAAAGCCAATAAATAATTCTGTGGTGAGGGTCAATGAATTTTCTGTGGGTAGGCGTTAAATTGTGATTAACGTCCATGAATTTTCCGTGGGTAAGGTAAATTATTTATGTTGATAATTTCAATGAATTTCATGTTGGTAGTGCTAATGAACTGTGTGGTTAACAAAAATAAATTTTCTGTGGTAGTCAATGCATTGTATGTGGGTAGCCTGTGTCAATGATTTGTGTGGTTAACGAGAATTGATTTTAAATGGAGGATCAATGAATTTCATGCATGTGGGGTTCATGAGTTTTATGGTTGTCAATGAATTTTGTGGTTAGGGTCAATGAATTGTGAGCGGATAGTTTTTTACTATTTATTGATGACGTACAATTAAAATAGTTTTGCATAAACTCTACTTCGACTGTAGCTCCGTTTTCTTTGATGAGTTTGTAATCGAAGGCTGCGTTTCAACTTGAGCAATACCGAAATTTTGAGGTTTCCAAACCTTTATCCGTTAAGAATTTTCGCTGTCCTGAACATATTGCTTTTCATTTTCCTTTCATTTAGAGAAAGGGCTGTACACTAACGAAGGTTTCCTCGTGCCAGTTTTTAAACTTTTGACCCACTCTGAAAATTACGTTTTTCAGTGCCCTTATCAGAAAGTAGCAGACCAGTACTCAGAGTTTTTATGGAGGGGGGGGATCGTTTTTCCCAAAACTGGACCTTTTCTTCTATATATGTCATTGCATATATAGGTATATACAAGATGAAATACTTGAAAATGTTATTTTAGTTATATTAAGAAGAAAAACTGGCCGTGCGGTCTATGCCCTACCCGATTAGATGTTATTTAAAGTACCGACTTTGGTTAACAGAATTTTACTTCTGTTGAAAGTTTGCGCTGAAATTAAAATCTATAAAAGGAGACTTGCCAAAAAAACAAAAGATTATTTATTACTTTGTAAGTACAGTTCAATGAAAAGGATAGTCACAGAAAATATGGACTTCCAGAAAGTAGGAGACGACTCGGTGGTGTACTATAAATGTAAATGGTAGGGCTAAGTGTTTAAAGTGTTTTGGAAAGTGCTAAATTATTTTTGAAGGCACCCTTATCTGTTTGAGCAGGTAGGATGTTAAGTCTCTCTCTCTCTCTCTCTCTCTCTCTCTCTCTCTCTCTCTCTCTCTCTCTCTCTCTCTCTCTCTCTCTCTCTCGTAAGTCTTGTTTTAGGTCATGATTTATACAGAACTTTTTAAACTTTAGCAAATTAATGCACACAGTCAATATCTTTTCCACTCGTACTTAACTATCAAAGGAGAGAGAGAGAGAAGGTTGATCACATTACTTACTTACATTAAGTAGGCTTCTGTTACATTTACTTTATATAAAGTAGGCACTTATGAAACATGTTTCGTTGACTATTTAGGTCACTCAAAGGATATTTAGAAGCGGGCTTTAATATTCCCGAAAACGTAGGGAAATCATTGTCATCGGTCACTAGGGGAAAATAGTCTGGGTCCAACAACCAAAAAATATTCAAATGCAGGAATGGAAGTATATTAGCCAGTAGCAGGTGCTTGTAGGCAAAGGTGTGCAGGAATACGGAATAAAAGGAGTGTGTGGTGGGATTGTAGGATGACGGATTTAGTAGCGGGAACACTAAGATTGTTTCAGGTATAGAAGGCGGAAGGTAGGGTTGAATTATAGAAGAATGCAATGAAGTATGGAGAAAAAATTGCAGATATCATGAAAAATAAAGGTGAATTCAAGTAAAAATAAATGTGTTGGGAAGTCAACTCATAGCTGAAAAGTAATGAGCAAATTAATGTTTCATATAATGAAAACACAAAACCTATGCACAATTAAGCCTCACTGTTAAGGGCTCAATTTTTCTTTAGACTTAGTTACTTTTCTCCTAAGTGATTGCTGCCAGTTTACATTGCTTTTGCAAACATTTTAGTATTTCAAGGAACACATTCTTATACTTGAGGTGGGTTGGGGAGGATGTATCAGTGAGCTGACGAAGGGTTAATGGTTAGTAACTAAAATGGTTAGTAACTAATTCAGTACTATTTCAGACCAGATGTAGAAAAGTTAAATAGAAAATGAAATTTAAAAGGAAAATAAATTCACAAATGGTTTATATTTACACAAAATTTACGACAAAACTTCAGTAAATTTGTTAAAATGGCCATTTCAATCACTGAAGCATAGACCGAAATCAGATAGGGGGGATCCTGACCAGTTTTAGAATTTTCTAAAATATTAAATGCCTTTTACTTGATATATTTTTTTTATACTTTTAAATGACAGTATAATAGTTCTGTTGGTTTACGAATGGTTTATTTTTACAATATTTTGTAGAGATTGAGGCCCAAATGAGTTTAGTTAGCAGCTTTGATATGGTCCTTCTGTTTGAAGATTTTAATTATCAGGACGAACACTTCCCAGGAACTGAAAGTGACGCAGAACTATGTTATTCCTTGTGTTGAAGGAATAGGTGTAATTGACTTGAAGATTGAATTCTGATAAAGTGCATATTTGCTGGTTTATATTTCAGCTTCATGCACAGGTTGCATAACATGATCACTCTTCCGTTACGCGGCTAAATATTGCAGTTAATGTTTTCATTCTTAGGATAAACATACAGCCTGTCCTTTGGAAGCTTGCATAGTACCATAGCCTCTTTTTGCAGTAATAATGACATTAAAAATAACTCAGGTCTTCTAAGAAAGGTCTTTTCTTTCAGGTACTGTACCCTGGAAGAGGATGGCCGACGGTCAAATACGAGCAACATATGTGCCAAAACACTTTGGAGTCCTGGTGAATTCATTTATTTGGAATCAGAATCCTTACATGACAGAAAAATCTTGATTAATTCGTCCAGACACAGAATCAAGGTAAGAATGGAACTCATGTTATTCACAGTTACTCCGGTATCATAAATCTCTGAGTGACTGTTACAAAGTTTTGGCATAAGAGGATGTTAACTTTTAGATGTTCCTGTACTGATTACCAAGTGAATCTCATTTTGTGGTGCTCTGATTATTCTCTGATATGTGAATCAAATACAGTAGTCGACTAGACTTATTCTTCTCCAAAAATTGCTGTTGTGTGCCCTTGTCAACAAATTGGTGTTACTTCTGACTGTTGTGCATTTCAGCACTTATGCTGCGGCTCTGAAACAAAAGATTATTTATTACTTTGTTAGTACAGTTCAATGAAAAGGATAGTCACAGAAAATATGGACTTCCAGAAATTTTTGGGGGGTCGATCGACTCCCCCCACCCGACCCTCCCCCCTCGGTACAGGCCTGAGTAGCAACATCTTTTTTTTTTTAGAAAATAATAGGAGACGACTCTGTGGTGTACTATAAATGTAAATGGTATGGCTAAGTGTCTAATAGTGTTTTGGAAAGTGCTAAATTATTTTTGAAGGCACCCTTATCTGTTTGAGCAGGTAGGCTGTTGAGTCTCTCTCTCTCTCTCTCTCTCTCTCTCTCTCTCTCTCTCTCTCTCTCTCTCTCTCTCTCTCTCTCTCTCTCTCGTAAGTCTTGTTTTAGGTCATGATTTATACAGAACTTTTTAAACTTTAGCAAAGTAATGCACACAGTCAATATCTTATCCACTCGTACTTAACTATCACGGGAGAGTGAGGGAAGGTTGACCACATTACTTAGATACTTACATTAAGTAGCTTCTATTACATTTACTTTATATAAAGTAGGCACTTATGAAACATGTTTCGTTGAACTGTTTAGGTCACTCAAAGGATATTTAAAAGTGGGCTTTTAATATTCCCGAAAACGTAGGGAAATCATTTTCATCGGTCACTAGGTGTAAAATAGCCATGTGTCCAACAACCAAAAAATATTCAAATGCAGGAATGGAAGTATACTAGCCAGTAGCAGGTGCTTGTAGGCAAAGGTGTGCAGGAACAAAGAATAAAAGGAGAGAGTGTTGGGATTGTAGAATGACGGGTTTAGTAGCGGGAACACCAAGATTGTTTCAGAGAGCCTATAGAAGGCGGGGGCTAGGGTTGAATTGTAGAAGAATGCAATGAAGAATGGAGAAAAAATTGCAGATATCATGAAAAATAAAGGTGAATTCAAGTAAAAATAAATGTGTTGGGAAGTCAACTCATAGCTGAAAAGTAATGAGCAAATTGTTTCATATAATGAAAACACAAAACCTATGCACAATTAAGCCTCACTGTTAAGGGCTCAATTTTTCTTTAGACTTACTTTTCTCCTAAGTGATTGCTGCCAGTTTACATTGCTTTTGCAAACATTTTAGTATTTCAAGGAACACATTCTTATACTTGAGGTAGGTTGGGGAGGATATATCAGTGAGCTGACGAAGGGTTAATGGTTAGTAACTAAAATGGTTAGTAACTAATTCAGTACTATTTCAGACCAGATGTAGAAAAGTTAAATAGAAAATGAAATTTAAAAGGAAAATAAATTCACAAATGGTTTATATTTACACAAAATTTACGACAAAACTTCAGTAAATTTGTTAAAATGGCCATTTCAATCACTGAAGCATAGACCGAAATCAGATAGGGGATCTGACCAGTTTTAGAATTTTCTAAAATATTAAATGCCTTTTACTTGATATATTTTTTTATACTTTTAAATGACAGTATAATAGTTCTGTTGGTTTACAAATGGTTTATTTTACAATATTTTGTAGAGATTGAGGCCCAAATGAGTTTAGTTAGCAGCTTTGATATGGTCCTTCTGTTTGAAGATTTTAATTATCAGGACGAACACTTCCCAGGAACTGAAAGTGACGCAGAACTATGTTATTCCTTGTGTTGAAGGAATAGGTGTAATTGACTTGAAGATTGAATTCTGATAAAGTGCATATTTGCTGGTTTATATTTCAGCTTCATGCACAGGTAGCATAACATGATCACTCTTCTGTTACGCGGCTAAATATTGCAGTCAATGTTTTCATTCATAGGACAAACATACAGCCTGTCCTTTGGAAGCTTGCATAGTACCATAGCCTCTTTTTGCAGTAATGATGACATTAAAAATAACTCAGGTCTTCTAAGAAAGGTCTTTTCTTTCAGGCACTGTACCCTGGAAGAGGATGGCTGACGGTCAAATACGAGCAACATGTGTGCGAAAACACTTTGGAATCCTGGTGAATTCATTTATTTGGAATCAGAATCCTTACATGACAGAAAAATCTTAATGAATTCGTCCAGACACAGAATCAAGGTAAGAATGGAACTTCCGTTATTCACAGTTATTCCGGTATCAAAAATATCTGAGTGACTGTTACAAAGTTTTGGCATAAGAGGTTGTTAACTTTTAGATGTTCCTGTACTGATTACCAAGTGAATCTCATTTTGTGGTGCTCTGATTCTCTGATATGTGAATCAAATACAGTAGTCGACCAGACTTATTCTTCTCCAAAAATTGCTGTTGTGTGCCCTTGTCAACAAATTGGTGTTACTTCTTACCGTTGTGCATTTCAGCATTTATGCTGCGGTTCTGAAACTTGTTGCGCCAAGTAGTTCAGTTGGAGAATCTAGAATGAGGTAGAAGTATGATTTAGGCTTTGTTCTTCTCATATGATAAACAAAGTATTTCAGTCAGGCATAAAAATTACTTAGACAGCTGACTCTTCCTGGAGAAAACTTTCGTAATATGAAGCTTAGTATCGCAGAAAGTTTGGAAATTCAGAAAAAAATGTGAAGATAGGTTAGTCATCGAAAAGTCTTAAGGACTGCTTGGTCAGGAATGATAAAATAAGTAAAAATCTTCAGTATCTTCAAAGATGTCTAATTGGATGTTGCAGTCATTTACCACCCTAAGGCTTTCTTATAGTTTGAAGGCCTATTTAAATTCGTTGCAGCCCCTCAAATTTTGATATACTTAATGCTTTCAATATTTTAAGACAATCAGTTTGACCTAATTCAATCAGTAATACCTTTTATATAACTTTCCTCACCATTACCAAGCACAAAGTACTCCCATTAAAGCTGTAATTGACACCAGCTAGCTCGCATTTCGTCAGATTGACTGCACAAGGCTTGAGTATCAATTACTTAACTAGGCCAGGTCTAGTTAGTAATAGGAAAGGTGAGGAGTAGGGTTCAAGTTGGTTTTCATAGTTTTGGCAAGGAGGGTAGGTCCCATGGATTAAGTAGGAGATGGGATGGGAAATTGCATATAATGCAGGCTTTTGTTAAGTTTCTAAAATTTTGGCGTGATGGTACTTTCAAGCTATCATACTAGACATGACTGCTCTTGTTTAAACTTTTCGTATTTATAGGACATTCATTGAAAGAAGGACCAACAGTGACTTATATTTAAATGTGATTTAGTGCTGTCTTAACATAACTCCATATTTTAACTGTGTAATAGCGTTCTGTTGAACTGAAGAGGCCGTCTAATCCTACCAATGACGGTATATTTCGTTCCCATATATTTTGTTAAAATGCACCACTTTTTCTACGCTTATTTATGGTGAGGGTTAAAGCTTTTGATTTCATAAGATTTATACATTGCATATACTCTCTCTTGACCTGACGTGAATTTATCATACCCTGTGCTTTTGCAAAATATAACTTTTTGAAAGGCTATTTATAGCGGGCACTGGTCTCGTTGATTAAAAATGCAACGACCTTGTTCTGGCGCAAAGGAGTGATTTTGTGTTTCTTAAATTATAGATAAAGCACGTGTTCATTTCTAGGTATTCATATTGTCAGGAGAACGCCAAGTTGTTGGCAAGGAATACCCATAGTAACTTTCATAGCTAATATTTAGTATGGTACATTGTGTGTGACTTGGGCTTTTAATCAATAGGTAATTTTCAGATTGATAAAGAGTGTAGGGTTTGAAATTTTACTTGGTAATTATGAGTATGATAGACTGTGTATATTGTTTGGTTTGAATAGGTAATTGTCAGTATGGTATACTTTGTGGACAACTTGAAGTTTTGCTAGGTAATTTTCAATATGGCACATTGCGTTTGGTCTTAATTTTGATTCAGTATTTAATTTTCAGTATGGTATGTGTATAGCTCGAATTTTGGGTGTTAGTGATTTGGCGTTAGGAGATTATGCAGAACTGTCTTCGCTTGTAAGATGAAATTTGGAATGAGGGTAAATAGGACACTTTTCTTGTGTATTATACAGTATCTTTATATATCAAGGACCACTGTCCTCATCAGTAGAGGGAATAGAACTGGATTCAGTTTTTATTCTCTTACCCGATAGGGGTATTAGTTCTTGGAAAGCTTAAAAATTGAGTATGAAAAATATCTCGGTGAAGAATTTAAAGATATTGCAGCGAAGATTTAAAAGATTTTGTTTTCAGTCTAAATGTTTATTATTATTATCAATGATAATCAGACGAACAATATTCAAATGGAACAAACCTACATGGGTCCACTGACTTGAAATTCAAGCTTCCAAAGAATATAATGGTGTTCATTTAAAAGAAGTAAAAGAAGGTAATCGGAAATAGAGTATCAGTGGCCTGACTTAGGGTGAGTAGTTAGCAACTAATTATTTTCCAGATTGGATGTAGAAAAGTTGAATGAAAAGTGAAATTTGAAAGAAAAAGGAATTCCCAGATGGCTTATGTTTACATAAAAAATGAATGGCAAAACTTAGATCAATTGACATTTTAAGGGTTGTATCACTCAATGAAGCCCCGTAGGAGGGTGCGCCTCGTGCGGTACACTGTAGGCATTACTTAAGGTTCTTTGCAGCGTGCCTTCGGCCCCCTAGCGGCAACCCCTTTCGTTCCTTCTACTGTACCTCCGTTCATATTCTCTTTTCTTCCATCTTACTTTTCACTCTCTCCCAACAGTTGATTCATAGTGCAGCTGCGAGGTTTTCCTCCTGTTACACCTTTCAAACCTTTTGCTGTCAATTTCCGTTTCAGCTCTGAATGACCTCATAGGTCCCAGTGGTTGGCCTTTGGCCTAAATTCTATATTCAATTCAATTCACTCACTGAACGAGACTGAAATCAAGAGGTATGGAATCTGAAACATTTTAAGAACTGTCTGAAATATGAAATGTCTTTTACGTGATCATTTGTTTAGGCTATTTTTTTTTATTGTTCACTTTTAAATGACAGTATAATAATTCTATTCGTTTACAAATAGTTCATTTTTACAATATTTTGTAGAGATTGAGGCGCAGGCGAGTTTGGTTAGCTTTGATATGGTCCTTCTGTTTGAAGATTTTAGTTATTATCAGGACGAACACTTTACAGAAATTGAAAGTGACGCAGAATTAAGTTATTCCTCGTGTACTTAACTTGAAGGTTAAATTTTGATATATAGCGCATGCTTGGTTATACTTGTTTTATGCACAGATAACATATTATTACTCCTGTTCTCTTGTTACGTGGTTCAATATGGGAGTTAAGTTTTCATTCTTTGGACAAATTTACAGCCTGTCCTTTGGAAGCTTGCTTAGCGTCATAGTTTTTCTGGTGGTGGTAATAATAATAATAATAATAATAATAATAATAATAATAATAATAATAATAATAATTAACTAAATAATAAAATTAACTAAGGTTTTATAACAAACTCTTTTTTTTCTTTTCAGATAATCTGTACCCTGGATGGTTTTCGGTTGAATACATGCAACAAAGGGGCCAAAACACTTTGGAATCCTGGTGAATTCATTTATTCGGAATCAGAATCCTTAATCCCTTGATTAATTCGTCCAGACACTGAATCAAGGTAAAAAATAAGCTTATGTTAATCAAGTTTATTAAGGCATTGTGATTAACTTAGGGTGACTGTTGTGGATTAATTAATTGTCGTGCTACAAGGTCTTGGCATATTAAAATATCTGATAGTTTTTTTTTATCTTGATGTTTCTGTACATACTACTAAGAGAAATTCAGTTTTTTGGTGCTTTAGTGAAATTATTCACTAATATATAAACTCTCATACAATAGTCTACTAGAAGTATTCTTCTCCAAAAATTGCTGGCATGTGTCCTTGTCAGCATATTGGTGTTGCTTTTGATGTACACTTCACAGCACTTAATGCTGCAGCTTTGAAACCTTTTGCAATACGAAGTTCAGTAGGAGAATATAGGATGAGGGAGAAGATTCAGGGTGAGCCATTTTCATATAGAGACAGTATTCCGGTTAGGCATTTATATTGCAGTACCTAGACAGCTGACTTTTCCTGGAATATGCTCTTGTTATATGAAAACATTGCAGAAAACTTAGAAACCCAGAGAAAAGTAGTGAAGAATGGTCAGTCATCTAAAGGTCTTAAGGACTGCTGGGTCAAGAATGATAAAACTTAGGAAAACCCTTCAGTATTTTCAAAGGCTTATAATCGTATGTTGCAGTCATTGACGACCCTAAGGCTTCCTTGTATAGTTTGAAGGCCTTTTTAAATCCAGTAAAGCTACATAATTTTCCATTTTTCCATGATTTTGACATTTTGAAAGAATCAGATTTGCCTCAGTAAGTAATAACTTTCTATATCTCCGAAAGAGAAGTACTGCATCTCCTAAGCACTTCATTCACCATCACTAAGCACTCTGGTATCCCCCACAGACAGGAAAGGTGGGGCGGATATGGGGAGGCCAAGAACGAGGCTCGTGGGACGGATGAGGAGAAGTAGGGGGAGGGAGGGACGGAATAGGGGTAAACGACGTTCGAACTCATAGTTTGACGATGCTTGGCAACGCCATGTAAGTCAAGGGTAAACCCCTCAACTAAAACCATTTGACAATGCACTATATTACCAAAAACTAGCGGGTAGTGTCTTGTACACTGTGTCAAAGTACTATTTCCATTAAACAATTAGTTTGAAAGATATTCGAGAAAAATGATGACTGGCGGTCCCTGAAATTGATAGTAGTACTCCCGTTAAACTGTATTTGACACTGGCTAACTCCCATTGCAGGAATCCATCATTTAGTTCTATTTTTAAAGATCTTCGTTTTGGTAAGGAGGGCAGATGCCACAGATAAAATAGGAGTTGGGGTTAGAAAATTTGACAGAACACAGGCTTCTCTTGTATATTGTTAGGCTTCTAGATACGCGTTATGGTGGTTTCAAGCGAGCATGTCACTATCTGATTCCTTCTATTAAAACCTTTTTCATTTATAGGATATTCATTGAAAGAATGGCCAGTAGTTTCCTTATCTTTACACAAATGATTTGGTGTCTTAAAAACTATAGCGTTTCGTTGAATTAAAAGTTTCGTTGAATTAAAAGAACAAAGCTAATCTTGCCCTGAATTTCTCTATTTCACTCCTGTATTAAAACCTTTTTTTTCTCATTTATTAATGGTCAGGTTCTAAAGTTTTTAATTTCATTGAAAACACATTGCACATGATCTAGATTCGATGTTTAACATGCACTTCTAGTGCTAATGTAACTTTTTGAAATGGTACACAAATGATTTGGTGTCTTAAAAACTATAGCGTTTCGTTGAATTAAAAGTTTCGTTGAATTAAAAGAACAAAGCTAATCTTGCCCTGCCAATTTCTCTATTTCACTCCTGTATGTTGTTTAAGTACTCACCATTAATTTTTTTCTACGCTTATTAATGGTCAGGTTCTAAAGTTTTTAATTTCATGAAACTTACACATTGCACATACTCTATCTAGATTCGATGAGAATTTAACATGCACTTCTTGTGCATAATGTAACTTTTTGAAATGGTATTGATAGCGGCGACCTTGTTCTGGCGCAGTGAGTGATTCTATTGTTCTTAAAGTATAGAAAAGGCGTGTTCATTTCTAGGTATTCATGCTGTCAGGAGAACGCTAAGTTGTTGACAAGGAATACGAACAGTCTGACTTTCATAGGTACTATTTAGTATGGTACATTGCGCATAGCTTGAATTTTCATTCAGTAGGTAAATTTTCAGTATGGTAAAGTGTGTAGGGTTTGAATTTTTAAAATATAATTCAGTGTGGTACGTTGTGTATAATTTCATTTTTTAATAGGGCATTTTTAGTAAGGTACATTGCGTTTAGAGATAAAGGAAGTAATTATAGGTAATTTTCAATATAGATGTACTCAATTTTTTAATAGGTAATTTATCAAATTGTTTAGCTTTAATTTTTATTGTATTTACTTTTCAGTACAGTGCATTGTGTATGTAACTGCAGCTTGCACTTGAATGTTTCCTTCAGAAACATAGTTTTACAAAATTTATGCATTAGTATATTTTTCACTTGTAAGATATTTCATTATTATGAAAATTATGTAATATGAAATGAGGATAAATAGGACCGGTTTCTTGTATATTATATCTTTGTTATATTCTTAAGCCCTTTATTTTTTCATCTTGACAAGGACTGCTGTCCTCATAATTAGAGGGAATAAGACTGAATCCAGTTTTATTCTCCTAGCCGATGGGGGCAATAGTTCTTGGAAAGCTTATATTAAGTGTATATATATCTAGCATTATACATAAAGATGTAAGTTTTTTTTCTTTTATCCTAGTTTCCAGTTCTATAATGTTGAAGTAATTCAATATATTAATAGTGGAAAATTTATTTTCATTCCTCTTCAGATTGACAAGTGACAATATTTGAAACATTTACACTGATTTCTTTTCTTCTTTCTTCAGAGAGGAAGTTCGTCGGGAAAATAAAACAGAAGAAGAGACGAAGGACACCTTCCGAGAGCAAGTGACGAAGGAAGTTCGTCGGGAAAATAAACCTGAGAAGAAGAGACGAAGGACACCTTCCGAGAGCAAGTGACAAAGGAAGTTCGTCGGGAAAATAAAACTGGAGAAGAGACGAAGGAAGTTCGTCGGGAAAATAAAACTGGAGAAGAAGAGACGAAGGACACCTTCTGAGAGCAAGTGATGAAGGAAGTTCGTCGGGAAAATAAAACTGGAGAAGAAGAGACGAAGGACACCTTCTGAGAGCAAGTGATGAAGGAAGTTCGTCGGGAAAATAAAACTGGAGAAGAGACGAAGGACACCTTCCGAGGAAGTTCGTCGGGAAAACCGGTCATTCTGGACGCCTCACTTTATATCTCCCGGCGCTGTGGTCACTAATTGAATAAAATCTGTAATTATCACTTTAATTATTTCATCCTTTATATGAATGCATCAGAACGGACTTGTCTTCCTATTAAGTAGCATCTCTTGTATCCGGCGATACACGACTGACGAAAAAACCACCGTAGCTTCACTATAAACCCGACTAGAAGTTGCCGGCTAGTCTCGACATTCCTTGCAGATTTCATATTACTCCTGGCATCCCCTTTTTTGGCCAAGTGTCGCATATGCTTTCCTCAACTTGATTTAGCTGCATCGACGGTGATTTCGTCACTGACCACCCGTTTCAGCAAGTATCTCAAGTCTGTCTCGGTGACTCGCCATACACCTTTGATGGTGAGAGTCACCGAGACAGATACTCTGTACAAACAGGTCGTCAATGAAAAAATCACCGTCGATGCAGATAATTTTTGAGAAGCATATGAGACACCTGGCCATAGTAAACGATGTGAGGGCCTCTAAGCTCAGGAATTCCTACGATGAGTCTCTTGAAGTCTTATTTTGTGCCACAGTGACTGCCTCTGAAATTTCATAGATAACCATTAGTTACATGTTGATGGTGTTACATTACAAGAGCATATCAATCGTCACTCTTTTAGTGGAAAATGAAATTTCCAATACGAGCATTATCACAATTCCTAAAAGTAATGAGGTAAAGAACAATCCTAATGGCAATTATCCAGAACGAGGTAATTTATGCAAGATCTTTTTATAAGAATGCAATCCTGTAAATCTTATGTACAGTAGGCCTACAGCAATCATAAATAAGTCACCACGAAACAAGTCGATTCTATGCTAACCGTGGTCATTGTCTACCTTAAACCACATTTTAAAGAGTATATTATAATAGACTCAAGCATCTCAAACCACCCACATTATACCACTTTTGGCCAAGGTACCAACTTTTATTCATCAGTCTCCAAAGATCTGCAGCACTGTAGACCTATAGCAACGGTACAAAACTTTGTCAAAACTCAGCTCTGATGACAATGATAGCAGTGTGTGGGAGACACGGTTTATTTTGTCATGAGAATTTATTTCATAATCAGTTAGAAACATCTGTTTACACAACAGATGTTTCTGATTATAAAATAAATCCTCATAACAAAACAAACCAAGTGTGTGTGGCAAACACACACACAGTATAGTCGTCATAGAATTTTGAATATACTTTTGTACCGTTCTAATACAGTAGGTATACAATGCTGCAAATCTTTGGGAGATTGAATAATAGTACCTGGGCCAAAGGTGGAATAATGCAGTAGGCCTGAGATGCCGAGTCTATGACAATTCTCATTTGAAATATGGCTTAAGACAGACAATGAACCTCACTTAGCATGGCATTGACTTTTTGTGGTGATATCTTCACGATCAGCTTGGTCTCTTCAGCGTAGACCAAGCAAGCTTTTAGTACATAAGGGAAACTACCTTTGAACATCCCTCTGCAAATAATACAACCACTACACACCTCTACTTTCCCAAAGAGACAGGGTGACAGGATCATACTGATAGACGTATAGAAGCATATGCTGTAGGTAGACAGAAAATATACTGACGTACGGTAAGTAAATACACAAGCCAGAGAAAGAGAAATATATTAACTTCAACGTTACAATTTTAGTCTCGACGCAAAACTAACACAACAGCTTTAATCTCAACGCAAAATTAACGCTACAGTTTTAGTCTCAACGCAAAACTAACGCTACAGTTTTAGTCTCAACGCAAAACTAATGCTACAGTTTTAGTCTCAACGCAAAACTAACGCTACAGTTTTAGTCTCAACGCAAAACTAACGCTACAATTTTAGTCAACGCAAAACTAACGTTACAGTTTTAGCCTCAACGCAGAATATAAGTCCTCTGTCCCTACTGAGATAAGTAACTAGTTTTATTTTCTTTTCACTCTGAAAAGGATACTATTGTACCTCTACCAACACGCTAAGCTTTGTTTCCAGTCACCAGAGACTATATACACTGATGACAGTTATGTATACTTTATTTGGAGGTGAAACCTTCGACTTCTCCCAGCTAAGTGACCACGCAGCTTAAAGCTGTCGTCTCTTTGGGCTCCACACTGACTACTCAGTCTAGATGATCCCTCTTTTACTCTGTTGTACGGGCTAACCATGCTTAGAACAATAAAAGATTCTGTAAAATTTCTCAATTATTTATGCTCTTCCCCCTTAACAACGGCTTCCAGGTTGTATGCAAGTTTTCTAATCCCTTTATTTTTATAACACTCCTGGTTATATAACTTTTTAATATCACTTCGACACCACCATCAATTCAGAATTACTTTGAGCATTTACTAAGTCACCTTCCCTCACAAAATACTCCACTACATTTTGAAATACTCTTGGTACCTTAAATACGAAACATTCGTATTTTCACTTGAACCGAAAATTTCCAGTTGTGATCTAGAAATTGACAACACCGTTCACAATCATTCTCAAACTTCTAGTACAACGTTCTTTGTCCACTTAGCCTTATCTTCTGTCGTACTCACTGACAGTATGTCACTGGCGTATAGTTAACGACCTGCCTTGTGAATTACTAAACATTACTATATAGCCTAGCTGTCTTGCGTCATGACAAGACCCCAGAGCCAATAGGGAAGGGGTTCTCTTACATTCATACATATTCTTGTGTCACCCTTTCAGTTTCATACATAGTATACTTGTCATCCGTTCCTTAGCAACCTTTCCATTAGAACAGTGCTTCTATAACTGGTGGAGGATATTCACCTAAGAATGAATGGAATTATTTTTGGGATGAAACAAAAGAGATGGGCAACTTGGGCACTTAAGAGGAAAGAGGGAGGGATTGTTGGAAAGAACTGCGATGAGGATGGTGAGATGGATTGCTGGAATAACACTACTGGAAAGGAGGGAGAGTCAAGATACAAGGAGAATGTGTGGTATATGTAATGTTAAGGAGAAGGCTAGGAGAGCTCGTCTGAGATACTATGACCATGTAATAAGAAGAGAGGAGGTGGAACCAATCAAGAGATCTAAGAACATGCCAGCGATGGGGAGGAGGAGTGTGGGATGTCAGCTGATCAGATGGATGGCTGTGGTGAGGAGGGATATGGGTGAGGTGGGACTTGGGGAAGGAGATGCAAGGAATAGATATAGATGGAGAAAGTTGACTCGAGCGGCCGACCCTGCTATACAGTGGGACTAATATGGTCGAAAGAAGATGAAGAGGAGAGATGGGCAAATGATGGTTAAATGACATTAAGAATGATTAACTGAATTCAGCCGAAGAGGAGAGGAGAAATGAGTGAGATACTGCAGGAGAGATCATGGAAATGGAGATGCTAAGGACACGAAGGAAAAGAAAGCCTAAGAGAAGATGGAGGGAGCGCACTCGAAAGGACATGAAAGACTAAGAAACAGACGAAAGGGCATGACAGAAAAACCTAGAAAGGATCATTAAAATCAAAGACTCAGATTAGGGATTGAGAAGAGATGATGATCAAGCCTTAAATGTATTTTGGTATATTTCTAATAATTATCTGTTATAATCTTTTAGATGCGCCTTGACTAGGAATATACACAAAGACGATAGGTCCCTATCAAAATGCATAATGTAACTACAAACATGGATAAACAGAGGAATGCAGTTGATTGCTTTAAAGGAATGTTAAGGGTGGCAAGAAACCTTGAAATAAAGCTAAAAAGTGCTGTCATCCATTAGACAGAGTGACTGTTGACTTAATGAGACCAAAGAAAAACTTGATCACAAAAGAAAATACCTTCACCGTAAATACCTCTCCTCAAAACTCAGGAAATGAAAGTATCACCATCACTAATGTCTTCTTATTCAGCAATATAAACAGAAGCAATCTATAAGGCAGTAACTGTAGGAAAATATTGAACAAAGAAAAAGGAAATGTCATATACCCCGTATCAGTTGACCTTGAGAAGGTAGGTGAGTACCAAGACACTCCAAATTAGATAGGCTTTCTGTAGGCAAAGGATGCCACAGAAGAATCTAGTGAAGATAGGCATAAGTAAATCAAAAGATTTCAAGGTAAAAGCTGCCATCCAGCAAACAGGAAAGAGAAGGTGGTGAAACACCAAAGTTGTGGTAAAAAAGCATTACTGAGAGCACAGGAAGAGTAGCAACAGTCTTGATGAAAGGAAGAAGTTACACTACTGTGCATTTCAGGGTCGTCTAATAGATTTTCGTCGATAAAATCTTACCAAAGAATCGGATGTGGACCGTATTTTGGAAATAGCTATTTGAGGCCACAGCCTAATTGGCAAAAATATGCAGTGATGTCCAATCTGGATAATTAAGGCACTTATCAGAGTAAATCAAAGAAATGTAAAGGGAAACAGCTAAATTTAGCAAGCACCCAGAGAGAGGCTAGTTGTGACAAACTATGACATCAGACGTGATAGCAGGGTGCCCAGTAGTATGCTGTTGATTGCAGAAACAAATATTTGATCATCTTGTACAATAAGCAATGCGTTGAGTAGGATATGCGATAATTATCGAAATTCTGTTTTCTCTGTTTCCATCGAAAGTTCTTCACTTATGGTCTGCTCAAAATGCAAGACCCTGATTCACACAAGGCTGGCTTGATCTTAAACAACAGCATATCCTTTTACACAATTTCATATTACAATAATTGTTTTTATTTCATATTTCCTTCAATTTCAATAAGGTTCAGTATAATCATTCAGCACTACAATGTAGTTATGATTTAATGAAATATATAATCAAAATGACTTAAAACTGAAAGAATGAGTGACTTAAAAAACCGGGAATATAGAGACTCACTGATAACCACTCTACAACCCTACACCAAACAGAGTCAGTTCCAGCTAAATGAATCAAGCGTATAGAAACAACAAAACTGACACAGAGGCACACAAATAAAATAATGAAGGAGGGAGAAGTGTGCTATACCAAGCACTGTGGATTAATATGGGATTGATCACGCTTTAAGGAAGTTAAGGTTAGAACACTTGCGTTATGTTACATTCATTTAGCAAGACTAAGCAGGTACACGTGAACCGGAACTTTTGAGGAGATAATATGAAGCGACAGAAGCTTCAGGGTAACGATAGTTGTTTTCATAGTGTGTTAGAGTAAGACTTGGTGCATATTTAAGTTAAAGGAAACGTGAATTGCGCCATGGAACTGTATTACATAATTAATATTCTCATTTGATGCACATTCCCTTATTGTACTTTACTTTTACCAACGTCTTAGTCTTCATTCATAAAGTATATGGGCGAGGTGTCTAGTAAAGCACGTCGTACCACAGCATCAATGAGTGGGAGGGCCTTCAGTAATGACGTTTTATTAGCCTCTATCTACGAGCCTGCTAGATTTAGCTAAGATTCCCTTTAAATTTCTTTGATTTACTCTGGTAAGTGCCTTAATTATCAACATTAGACGTCACTGCACTTTTTGCCAATTAGGCTGTGGCTTCAAATAGCTATTTCCAAAATACGATCCATATTCGATGCTTTGGTAAGAGTTTATCGACGAAAATCAATTAGATATGGCTCTGAAATGCACAGTAGACAACTGGCAGATGAAAATTACTCGTTAGTAATAAAGCAAAAATTGTGAGGAGTGCATAATACGAGTACTCTTGTGCTCAGTGCAACAGAAGCATGGCCGCTGACAAAGAAAATGGTAAAGATGGCCACTGACAAAGAAAATTGGAAACACGGCCACTGACAAAGAAAATGGGAAATATGGCCACTAAAAGAAAATGGGAAACAAGGCTATTGAAGAAAATATGAAAAAGTCACTGACAAAGAGTATGGGAAATAAGCCCACTAACAAAGAAAATGGGAAACAAGGCCACTGACAAAGAAAATGCAGACTTTTAACAAGGTGTTAAATTTAGCATACAAGACAAGGTCCATGTCCTAATTGCTGTAGGATGTTTCGAAATTGAGATATGCCACCTATTGGGATCGTGAAACACTAATACACAAATTACTGCAGTTTCAGAATGATTCTTCAATGCTTTCCACGAGTATTTACCGGGTCCCATTTGCAGTACCTGCAAAATCAGTAGTAAGGCAAGGGAGTATCTACCATTTTTTCTGTTTTGTATTTTTGCAGATACTGCAGTCTCCCATTTTAAGGTAGTACTATACATGCAAGTTGCAGGGTTATGGCCTGTAGAGGGGCCCACGAAATCATGGAAAATAGGGCAAAAATCTGACAGTCAATCAGTAGGATGGTTCACGCGACGGAAATACGTGGAGAAAACCCATTTCAAACTAGACTGTACCAAGGAAAAGCAACCTAGACTTTGTGAATAAAGATGAAGTAGTTCTCCAACCACCGATGAAGAAAGTAACCTTCATGTGTGAAAAAGGGAACGAAATCTAACAGTGTATGAAAACTTTTTACGGAAATAAAGGATTGTCCTACTCACTAATAAAAGACACCAGTTGATTAACTTTGCTTCATGATTGTCATATGACAACTTTTTCAAAGTTAACTAAACAAATTGCAGAAACTAGTTAATTTTCTCGTTTGACAAACCTATGTACGTTTAAAATACGAATTGGGAAGAAAGGGTTTATACTCATAAAAGTAGGAAATTTACTTAGCTACGTGAGGAAAACTTCACAAAAGACAACTGGTCGAATGACAGTGAAATAGCCTAAGCAGCACTGTTTCACTACTTTTTAAAAAAAGACTGCCAGCGGCACTGTTACAGGCCAAAGGGTCACTTCTTTACGCCTTTCCATTCATCCATTTTATCAAACCTTTATCACCACCCTTATCTGAAAGCACTTCTGTAAATATGTGTTCTCTGAGAACAGTCTAAGAAATGTTTTTTATTTCCTGACCAGTTTACTCGACTCTCTCTCTCTCTCTCTCTCTCTCTCTCTCTCTCTCTCTCTCTCTCTCTCTCTCTCTCTCTCTCTCTCTCTCATACTTTTTGCACCAGTTTCACTCTCTAGGACACTTCTATCAGTTTTGACATTTACATCAGCACTTGACAGCTGAAGGAAATGTCACCTTGTAAAATACACTCCTTGTCACCTCCTCCTCTCAGAAATAGTTCCTTCGTTCTAACTATAGAAACAATAGCTTGTCCTAAGAGTATTCGGGTTCCTCGCTGGGTGAGCGGTTTCCGTTCTCAGCTACCACTCTGTTGGTCGCGAGTTCGAATCTCCGACCGGCCAGTGAAGAACAAGAGGAATTTGTTTCTGGTGATAGAAATTAACTTCTCGTTATAATGTGGTTCGGATTCCACAATAAGCTGTAGGTCCCGTTGCTAGGTAACCAATTGGTTCTTAGCCACGTAAAAGTAAATCTAATCCTTCGGGCCAGCCCTAGGAGAGCTGTTAATCAGCTCAGTGGTCTGGTTAAACTAAGATATACTTAACTTAACCTAAGAGTATTCTTTAAACCATCATGACATTCAATGGGACAAAGACCTGCACCAAGGCATTTAATTGGTTTATATTACATTCATCATTGCCTAACGTCTCTTTACCTGTACGACACTTGGCCAGGCCCCGTAGGAGGTAGTGCCGTCATTGCACCTCATGCGGTGTACTGTAGGCATTACTCAAGGTTCTTTGCAGCGTGCCCTCGGCCTTAGCTGCAACCCCTTTCGTTCCTTTTACTGTACCTCCTTTCATATTCTCTTTCTTCCATCTTACTTTCCACCCTCCCTTAACAACTGATTCATAGCGCAACTGCGAGGCTTTCCCCCTGTTACACCTTTCAAACCTTTTACTGTCAATTTCCGTTTCTGCGCTGAATGACCTCTAGGTCCCAGTGCTTGGCCTTTAAACCAAATTCTGTATTCAATTCAATTCGACACTTGGCCAGGTGACTAACTTTGCCCCTCACTTTAAATGTTGGTGTAGCCACATTTACGTTACAATAGCACCTGTCACGGTGATAATTTACTCAAAATTGGTCTATTTGTCATTAGACGAAGCCAAAATTGTTTTCGGAACTTCACGTCAAGAGATCTGGGGTTTTAACATTTCTGAAATTGGGCCTAAAGAATGGAAAGGCATACACTTTTTTCTATCATAAGTACGAAAAAGTCCCTATTAAAAACATAGCCAGTACCTAACCAAACAGGCTTATCCTGCAAAAGTTTAGATTCAAACTGACTCGCTATCCTTGGAAACAGTTTTCCGTCAAATCGCCCTATCTTTGCACATTTTTTTTTTTTTTTTTTTTTAGTCAAATCGACCCTCTATCTTTGGAAACAGTTTTCCGTCAAAACGACCCTCTCATCTTTGCAAACAGTTTTTTAGTCAAATCCTACAAGCTATAAAGAACGTCAGGTGATAGAGTTTGTCACTGACTATTAATTAGTCATTTCGAATCCGTACCGAGCTTAAATACCAAACTTACTAAGGCACTTCAGTACCCTTGATGTGTAAATAGCCGAAAAAGGAGACACCATAATTGAACTTTCTACGCAGTTAAGAAATCACAATGCCAAAGCAAGCTACCTAAGAAGAACTGTATTAAATACATTCTAATACAACAGCGTCTACACAGTAGGAACCAAGACTTGTAATATAATTTATAATCCCTTACTTGGGTATAGCTGACTTGCTGGGGATCGACGTTTGCCGGAGGACGAACACTTCAAAATGAACACTTGAAAATGAAGAGCTTGACTCAGCAGAGGATCAGTCTGAAAATTCGGATACAGATTAACATTCTCACACTTACGGGTACACTTAAATTTAGTCATTTAACGTGTAATGACATTGTTTTGAGAGAGAGAGAGAGAGAAGAGAGAGAGAGAGAGAGAGAGAGAGAGAGAGATTCTGTCCTTGTGAATGTCTCTTACACTATAGGGGAACTTTCACATACGTCCAGTACCTATTTTCTTTAGTTAAGAAAAAGGGCAAAACGGAAAGGATAAATTAATATTTCCTACAATATCGTAGCCTCAAATGTACAAAACATCTTAAGTGATAGGCTGCCATATATACTATACAAATATATTTTTCTCCCTGATATAGTCACCAAATCTACACTGCCTTATAAATGCACAAATCAGTATGCCAATTAAAGCTCTCAGAAACAAGTTAAATATCAAAGTGAACCAACCAGATTGATTAATAAGAAAACGCTAATATTAAAGCAAGTAAAAACCTACACACGATGAAAAAGCACGCTCCTGGATTAAGATTGTATTATCTAAGTGGGTTTTTTCTAAGAATGAATTAATTCTGTTAATGTCTGTAAACAGTTCAAAGCAGTGGTTCTTAACCGGGGGCAGCAATTTCATGGGGGCGCGAGCCCTAGGGAAAAATTAAAAATCCTCTAATTATTTTCGTTATTCTCTTAAGAGTCGCTAAGAAGCAGTGTCAAGTATCTTACTAATTCGTTCCCAAAAGAATAAAAACATACCTCTTTCTCTTTTTTTTTTATTTTCCTTTAATTCTGGGAGGGAATTTTACTCATAGATGCAAGGGGGGGAGGGGGTGGAGGGAGGACCAATTTTAAGAGGGGCGTGCTAATAAAATGGTTAAGATTTATAGATTTTAGGCATACATGCCAAGCACTGTGGCAACTAAGGCCATTCAACGCTGAAACGAAAATTGAGGTAATTCTAAGCCGGATGTCCGCGGTGAGCTAGACTATGGCAATTGACGTTTTCCTAAGTAATTTTATTTGCTTTATAAGAATTTAAAGTAATATTTTGTCGGCCGGCTGTAACTAAACTGTAGTTGCCATTTGAAGACTACACTACCGACAGGGTAGATCTAAGCCGGCATTCCGCGGCGAGCCCCCACCCCCCTCCATAGCTAATACGGCAAAATGTAACCAGTAAACACCCCTAAAAATACCAAACTAACGTACCGTAGGGGTTTTACTGGTTACAGTTTTGCCATATTAGCTATGGAGGGGGGTGGTGGGCTAGCCGCGGAATGCCGGCATAGACCTACCCCGCGTTAGGTTATTCCAGTCGTGTAGTCTTCAAAGGTCAATTGCAGTTTAGTTACAGCCGGCCGGCAAAATATTACTTTAAATTCTTCTAATGCAAGTAAAATAACATTGGAAAACGTCAATTGCCATAGCCTAGCTCACCGCGGACAGCCGGCTTAGAATGACCAAAATGGACAGTGAAAAGGTTACAAAGGTGTAACAGGTGCAAAACCTCACAGTTGCACTATGAATCAATTGTTAGGAGAGGGTGGTCAGTAAGATGGGAGAGAGAATATGAACGGAGGTACAAGTAAAAGGAATGAAAGCAGCTGCAGCTAGGGGCCTAAGGAAGGGACGCTGCAAAGAACCTTAAGTAATGCCTACATTGCACCGCATGAGGTGCATCGACGGCACTACCCCCCCCTACGGGTAATAAGATTAAGAACCACTAGTTTAAGGCATAAGATTAGTGTGTGTTATACACACGTCCCTGCTTTGATTTACAAGTATTCATTTTAATAAAGAAATTGTCAATATTTCCGTCAGTTGTTATACGACTGCGGCGACCTGCCTGTACACAAGTTTATTGCATGTAACTTGATTGGGTGAATGTCCAGAAGAACTCCGCATGCATAAAGTACCAAAATTAAAAGTAAAATGTAATATTTTCATATTTAAAGCGTTTTAGACCACTTCTTATGATGAGAAACACCCACAATTTTGCCATATTAGCTATGGAGGGGTTGGGGACAGGTATTGTCTAACCTTATATGTCAAAAATCGAAAATCATTCGATGGGGAACTAGTTTTTCTGAGAAACATTACACTTTCTGAAAAACATTACAGTAAAAAACCTCATTTTCGAACTAACTCCAGTAAGATCAAGTACACGAAGTGCGGTAAATTTACAGTTTCGGTCAAATTCACATTTCCGATATAAAATTACATTTTCCTAAGCTTATAGTGTACTTTCAACGAATCTGACCTTTATTTCTACCGCAAATGATTAGATTTAGAGATACATGGCCGCCATGGGTACCGCTCTCAGTTTCGGGTGGTGCAACGCCGCTACGCGGCTTATGCACATTTTAAATGATTGTTGCAAGCTCGTATGTTCTGGCAAGC
>NC_089746.1:16759694-16774694 GCF_040412425.1 Macrobrachium rosenbergii
ATCATTTATCATAATGATATAAGAAAAGGCTTCAGCACAAAAGCCTATAAAAGATATGTATCTAAAAAGTTTTCTTGCCCATCAATATTTGCTGGCATGTGGATACCATATGAATAACTAGGCCTACCTATCTAGGTAATTTATCTAAATTTTATCTAATGCCACAGGCTATTCCTTTTACCTCCCAGAAAGTTTTCACCAATAGCGAGTTTTATTAATTCCATGTTTTCAATAGATTCTGGTATTCAAAGTTTATAATAACATGTTTTTCTTATGCTTAGTGTAATTTATCCCAATTGGTGTTAAAATATGTTTAAAGTAAAAAAAATTAAAATATGTTTAAAGTGAAAAAAATTATGCAGCGTGCATCCGAAAACAAGCTCCTGTCGTTGACTTCGGCGGGTGTTGGTATTAAATTTAAACTTACCATCACAGTACTTTATAATCTCTTTATTCGTCAACATTATGTATTGACAAAACATATATCTGAGGGAGAAATTTAGGTTAGTAAATAAGTTTCGATTCACATTTCTTGGTAATTATTTGAAAATGATGCAATTCGGACAAAATACTTGCAACCAATCAGCTAGCAGGAAACTTTTTCGAGCTAAAAGGGCACCCCTGCGAGTCGGTGCACATGCGCCTCGGTAAAAAAAAAACTGAGTCAGTGCGGTGTGCCCTTACTTAACCCCTTTCGCCCCTGGACCCCCAGAAAGATAGAACATGGCGTTTCGTGTGGAACTACTTACCTTGGCGGACGGGACAAACGGCGTTACGTGGCGTCAACGTAAACTGCAAACTACCCAAAGCGACCTTACGCCCAACCAGAGAAAACCTAAACCAATGATCTGCAATTGCAACAGTGGAGAGGAACTGAAAATTATTTTCGAGTATGCAAAATCATTCAGGTGAAAGTTGATGCAATTAAATCTCGGGACATATCTCGTTTTGAAAGGACCAGTGTGCTCAACTGTGCAATCCTGAAACACTCAATCCCACTTGCTTTGCAATTTAAAATCCAACAAAAGCGAAATATTTTATGTCAAAACTCCATCTAAATTTAAGCTACGGGAGGGGAATGATCCATTTGATTTTACTGGAGTGGAAATACTTTACTTGTGCCCAGTACTCCATATAAATATTAAAAATGAAAAAACAGTAGTTCGACCACTATGTACAAAAGCCTCCATTTAGGGTTAAGATCCACCGCCTAGGTTCGGCGGTATTCCTGCTAAGTACTACTGGCTTCATGTAATTCCTAAGCACAGTTGACAGTTAAAGGGGGTGGGGGAAGAAAGGCCCCCCTTGGCAGGTAAGATGCGGTAATTATCACTGCCACAATTTCATTCCTTTCGCCTGGTGTTGGCCAGTAAGGCCAGCTGCTTCTCTTGAGCACATTAAATCACTGCTTTGAATTGTATCATTCTATTTTAATTGCTTGCCCCACCCCGCCCTCTGCCCCCGAAACTAAAACTACAGTAAGTTTCCCAAAGTAACTCCCACCCCACTTCACGCCTAGATTACTAGATATAGTAGTAGTTTGCATCGAAAGCATCTGTCAGTAACACCTATGGTACATGTGTTCGTTGGGGTTATGTACAGTCACTGCTGTTCTACCAATTTCTGTCCTTAATTAGAAGGGGTTTCTCTTTACTGCAGTCTGGCGCAAGAGCCGGTGACCCAGTTTTTGGCTGAAAATCCAATGATCAATTAATTAACCTATCATCATCATAACATAACAAGCAAACCAATTATATATGAGTTCACAGAATGCAATTGCGTCAGGCGATAACAACTCAACGATCCGACCGTCATAATTTAAAATATTCACCATCAACTAAAACATTAAAAAACACTAAAACCTCATTTTCACAACCCTGGTAATAAAATAAACACTCACTCACATGATAAATACCCATAATCCCGCTGAAGAATGACGGTAAAATTGACGAAAACTAAAAACGAGTCGAAGAGCTCGAAACACACCGACCCTCCTCACTCTATACCAAACAGGAACTGACGACACCTTCCCGGGACCCGAAGTTACCGGCTTCCCTGGTGATTCGGTGAAGGAAGATTCACCAATCGCCCAACTACTGCTTCAGTTGTTTTGGCAAGCACTGCTCTTTTGCTTCCTGCTTCCAGCTTTTTTGCATGGAAAATGTATGAATCATAAGCAATAGATTTGAAATTTGTACGAATAGGTGTCTAAGTACCGTACATTGATGGAAGGCGATAATTTTCCCAGGTGTTAGAAAAATGTATGAAATTTGCAGGCAGCTAGGCAGTCTGTGATGAAAGTGTGTGTTTGTGTGTGTGTCAGCTAGGCAGTCTGTGATGAAAGTGTGTGTTTATGTGTGTGTGTGTATATATATATATATATATATATATATATATATATATATATATATATATATATATATATATATATATATATACATTACATATAGTTCAAAGAGTCCCCTATTAGGAAATGGACAACACAGACTACAAGGTGACAAAAACCTTTATTGTGAGCCAACATATGTATACAACTTTTACCTTCACGCTGGAGTGGAACGTCATTTTTTTTTAAACTCCTGTTCCAACATTTTATCTTATTTATCTCCTTCCCTAGAACACATGGGGGTGATCTAAAATGTTACATGTCGGGTACACAAGATCCTTAAAATAAGAAGTTCACAAATTCACAGAGTTTGGTAAAACTAATGAATCATGACATCGAGATTTTTTTTTTTTGTTTTTATTTCCAACAATCGCGGTCCACTGGCCTCTTCTCTCGCAGGCACATGGAAAACTTAAAACTGGCTGGAATCTTGAAGATAAAGAGAGGATTTATTGGGCTATATAATGGAGCTTTCAACGAAAAATATTAGCAATGAATAAATTTGTCTATTATCAATGACAGAAAACGGGTCAGCAGATATATGTAAACGGTTTATAATTATTTCAAGAATAATGCTAAGTTATTTAGAGACTGAAATAATATATCTTTGTGTATCCTTTAAAAGCTGAACAAAAACTAAGAATAAACTAAGAATCCTTTCATACTAAATACAGGATAATTTTCTGTTTATGAAACTGAAAAGAATACATAATTGCACTGAGTTTTAGAGATTAATCTGAAAAAAAAAGCTACGCATTTGGACTGAGGTTTTAGACATACCTAAGAATTTCCATACTGAATACAGTATCACTCTTGTTCATCAAACTAAAAATAAAACTCCACATTTGGATTGAAATTTTAGCGATCAGACTGAAAAAACTTACACAATTAGATAAGGTACGGTGACCAAACTGAAAAAAAATACATATATAGAAGGTTTAATGATATGTCTAAGAAATGGGCCACTTGTGAAAAAATGACTTGTTACACAGAAGATTCAGCCAGAGAGTCAATATTCAAGAAAAAACAACATTTTACTTTCACTAAACTTTCAACTCGGTCAATTACAACCAACAACTTTCTCCACAACCAAAAAAACATATCCTCCTTACCGATGGACCGACGTAGATGCAACAGGTTTACAAAAAAAAAAAAAAATACATACAATAAAATAGAATTTTTTTCCGAGGAGCTAAAACTAGTGTTACAACAATCCCGGCGATGGGGGGGAGGGCTGGCCTAAAATGTATTGACAGCTTCGACTACAGAAAACTACAACTCTACTACAAGGGATTGTAGGTTCTTTTACCAAGAGACTGGTGGTGAATGGTGATGATAATGATGATGATGATGATGATAATGATGCTGCTCTCTGTTGAGTTCTTCATAGCAGAGATGGTGTATACAGCTTTGTGTGTTTGTATAAGTGACCATGACAAGCCACAGGTTTCGAAAATAGTGAACCCCAGATTTGCCCTGACGGCAAAGGGGATTGCAGAAGAAGAAGAAGAAAGAAGAAGAAGAAGAAGAAGAAGAAAACAGAAGAAAGAGGAGAAGATTATTAAATTACCATCACATTCATTCTTTGTGCGTAGTTATTTTTTTTATTCCGTGAAATCTAGACGCTATGATTTAAGTAACACCATTTTTGGCACAAGGGTTGTCAGTCAGCCTCTTTGGAAAAAACATTTAGCGACAGATGAACAATTTTCCCAGGTGAAATTCCGAGACAAAATTGCGTCGTAAAGACAAAACAATGACAAGAGACTCTTTTACGTAGTCTTCTGTATCCCCGGGGGAACTTCGGTTGACACCTTGTACGCTTACGACACATATACTTGAGCTAAGCCCAAATATTGTTGTTCTTATTCTAGTTTAAGCTAGCCTTATGCCAGCACTGGCTCTTGCTCTTGGGCAGACCGTAATAGCCAGATAAACCAGTGTAATCTTGTTTGGACACTATATGACATCGTCTTGCAATTGTTTCAACAAAGCAACAGACCTAGGCCAATAATAAAACAAAACAAAACACAAAGAAAATAGACCAATACAGGCCGATTATCAGCAAAATAATGCATATTAAATGAATGATGGGTCGTCGTTACAAATAAAAACAGAGCACAACGATAATAAATGAAAGAAAAAGACAAAAATGTGGGAATAAAACACGTCCTCTAGACCTACAAACTGAAATTTCATCATCTAAGTCATAAAAAAATATTAGTTTAAGTTCAGAGCGCTTGGTATCCTTAGAAAAAGGATTCCTAGCATAAATCCTAAGTCATTGTTTTAAGATTTACGGCACACATTTGCCCTGAATAACGTCTTCAGTCTGTTCACCTAGGTCTAAATGTTTCCCCCGTGGCGTGGAGACCGACTCAGTATGCCAAAAATCCCCCGTCTCGGCGACTCGAAGTCTCCGTTTCGTGGGGCGACCATGAAACAAATGAGCATCAAGAAGGAAGGAACGGAACTGAATGAAATTTACAATAAAACAAAAAAAGGAATATTGACATGAATGTAACTCTGAGCGCCCATTATCATCAACAGAGTCGTAAATTTCAGAAATTTATATAAAACAAACATTTTCCAAATATCCTGTTCCGGTAAAATGTAATGACAAAGAATATTAGTAGTTTTAGTTACTAAACAACAGACTACGTTCTCGACAACTTACTGTTCCGAACATGAATGGTTCCACATATATTAAATTCCACTGACAGGACGTTTTTTACTGATACATGATAAATTAAAAATTGCCATAACAGGTTGCATTTCATGTATAGACTAAACAGTTAGAACAATAATTTGTAAGTGCGTGTGTGTTTGTTTACTCAGAATACTAAAACATATAGGGCGTACTTTTTGCTTTACTTTCAGAATTTCTTATCAGGAGAGGCCAAGACCAGATCTTACATGGTGGCCGGTAACAAAGTCACAGGAAACAAGTCACAATTTTGGCTGGGAAAAAAGTCACAATTGTGGCTAGGAAAAAAAGTCACAGGAAAAAAAAGTCACATTAATTTACAGTCTTTTGTTTATGCTTTTACGGTCATCCCAACGGGCTTGTACTAAACACGCCGCAAAGGTGGATACATACCGGGTTAAAACCCTGGGGGCTCACTATCTAGGAGAAATTAATGTGACTTTTTCCTGTGACTTTTTTTACCTGTGAATTTTTTACCTTGATTCATCTTACATATAGTCATGTTGCTTTTGTTTCCAATAAGAAAGACTTACCATGAACCACTTTTAAATTGTGGTTTACTATCCAAGACACTTTTCACTAACTGGAATATCACATATAAGCATTACTGTCCAATTTTCTCTTGATATATTTATTTTTAGACTTAGTTTTACTGATTTTTTACTAGTTTACCAATTTCCACACTTCTCCAGAAACTGATTCATTTCTTTGAATCTGAAGAAGGAAGTATTTCAGATTAGTTCATTACAATTGTATGGTTAATGTAATATACCAAAACTTTTCCTTTTGAGGTAATACAGACAATAAAGATCTTTTAAAACTAACAGCAAAAAATTGTATCCAGTGATAATGATATGTTTCTTAAATCTCTTGTCCTAATTGCTAATATTCTACACCACACCCCAGATGTTGCCCAGTGACGATTAAAAGTAATTTTGCAAAACATAAAAAGGATAAATTACAATATTACAAACATAATTAAACAAGATTGAAATCTTGATGAAAAAAATTTTGCTATTTTCCTCATTTTTTTGTATAGAAATTTATAGTAAGACTAAAGACAACTGGTTCACACAGACATGCATACCAACAAGACGCCTTTGCTTCTATTTTAAAACTCATATTGAGAATCAAAACCAATTTCGTTTGAAAACAAACATCAATGTTCTCGTAGACGGAACTGGGCCCTCATAAATTTCATTAATAATGACACTCATTTGACCTTACATGTGGGAAATTTTGGCTTCACTGACTCGTGGATCACCTTACAGTTCACAGGAGTACTTGTGTGTTCATTTTGGGATGTGAGATAGGGCCCCCGTAGGCAACTGTGAAAGATGCCACTTACCAGCTGCTAAACTGCTGCTGACAGAGGTACTGACTGGCCTGTTGGTGCTGTTACTGATCTATCAGGAAACCAAAAGGCTTTGGAATAAGAAAAATAATAAAAATACCATTCAATGTACGCATTATCTATCATTAATAGTCAGAGACTGACCAAAGTACTATAAATGACCATAGTACTATACAGTAACATTTCATATGAATACTGACAGTGGGGCGCTTACCAATACCCAACTTTCACCGCAAAATTGAGAAAAAAATTTTCAGATTAAATTGATAATACAAACTGCCATTTTTATTTCTAAAATAAAGACCAGAAACCATAAGCTGCCGCCCTGTGGGACGCCCGAAGCCCTTTCAGATGTTGTAGAGAGAACTCCTCTGCTTGAGTCGAAGCGAATTGGGGTGATATTGCGAATGTCTCCTGGTGACGGTGCTGTTGAGGGGCTGTCTGGTGATGTTGGCCATGGCGCACCCCATCAAGAACTCTAGGAACCGACAGCCAGACTCGTAGGTGAACCAAAGCCAAGGGGGATTTGGCAACACCGCAGCTGCAGCAGCCGCTGCCGTGGCTGATCCGACGCCGGAGCTGAAGTAGCCGTAGACTCTGTAGACGAGAGCCAAGGACAGAACGGTTCCCAGGACAGCTGTCACGTAAGTCACGATCAACACCTGTTTGGTTGTAGTTGTAGTAGGTGTTGTTGTTGCAGATGCAGGTTTTGTGGTTGTTTTACAGAATCATAACAGCAAGAAAAATATAGTTAGAATCTGAATTACTGTTTGGTTTCACATGACAAAATAAAAAGTGACTCGTGTAAACAGAACCTCAGAAGTTCATGCAAAGATGCAGTGCATTACTACCCTAAAGCAATCCTCATTGCAGTTTTAATAATTTACTAACATTTTTATCAATCTATTTATTTATTTATTAATTTGTTAATTTATCTTGGTTTTCTAATATCTGACCTCTTCTCTATGTATTTCCTATTATCTTTCGTAACTTCTTTCAAATGAGCATATTCTTTGGAAGCTTGTATTGAACAAGTCGGTGGGTCCTGTGGTGGGCTTGTTCCATATGGATAGGCCTCATTTTCTGAATAATAATAATAATAATAATAATAATAATAATAATAATAATAATAATAATAATAATAATAATAATAATAATAATAATAATGGAATACTAGGAACAAAGAGGCCTCTCCTGATTATATAAAGGGTAGAAAGGGACCATTAAAATTGAAAAAAATGACAAATCTTAGATAAGCACAGAATGAACTTGAAATTAATCTGTTGAATATGAACTCTGTTTTCTATTGTAGATATAACGTTAGCTAAGTAAGTTCCAATAAAATTTCAATATGCAATTAAGGAAATTAAATGCTGGTAATATCTGGCTGTACAGATTATGTAAGGAGTACTTTTCACTATTTCTGAAGTGTCACAAAGCAACAATACTTCCATGCAAGATAAAACTGCAAGATATATTAGAAACTGACTTATTTGATAAAGTTTACATCAGATAGGAGTTATTTTATCTTACAGTTCTTTATACTCTAAATGAAATGAAATATAAATGTTTCTTTGGAAAGATTCTTCAGAAAGGTAAGTCACCTTTAAAGAACCAATTAACTCACCTGTTGAACCTGTGCCTTTCTGGAATCCTTGATAGGTCTTGGCAGTTTGGAAGCTGATGCAGCCTGATTGACGTATGCAATGTGATTTAAAATCGACGCTAACGTTAAATCCTGCCCTCCGGGAGATCGGTCTAGGAGAGCTTCCACCTCAGCGTCATCCCTGAGGCTCTTTCTGCTACTCCGACGGGAGCTACTGGCCCCAGGACCAACGGCGGAGGAGACACTCAGACTCCGGTGCTCCTTCTGGTGGTGAGGGAAAGCCAGGGTCGTCTGCCACTGCTCACTTCCCTTTCTCATGGAGCAGGAGGAGACGGTACTGCTCCGCCTCCTCCCTCCAGGCCCTCCTACTCCTCCTCCCATGACTATTAAATCACTGAACTCGTTAGCTCGATTGTTCCTAACTCTACACTTTTCGCTACCATAGGTGCGGCTGTTCCGTCTAGACGAGACACTAGACTTTCTGTGATTGTCTCTCAGGATTTTATCACAGTCCTCGTGAGTGCTGTTTTTCCGAGAGGGAGTCTTCGCTTCCTTGGGAGGGCACTCTATCGTCTGCGTGTCCTCCGACCAGGTCAAACTTTTCTTTCGCTTCGGGACGACCTTTCCCTCCCCGTCGGGTTTGAGATGGGTCTTGGCGAAGTCGCCGTTCGGCAGGCTCTCCTTTCGCTTGTTTATTGGAGCTTTGGTGCAGTTGGTCACGCCCTCCGTGTAACTGCCCCTCCTCACAGTGTCACCACTGTTGCCATAGCCCGATTTCCCTCCGCTGTTGTCAGCCAGGAGAAGAGAGTCTAACGATTTCACCGCCTGAATGTTACACATGCCCTTTTTTACCCGAAGGCTGTCGTACTTTTTGAACTTACTGATTTCTTTCACTCGTTCCTTTCGCTTAGGTTCTGTCGCTTTCATCTCACCACTTTCTTTTGCGGCACTACTGTGGTTTTTATGATCGTCATCGTCGTCATCGTCTATCATGAGTTTGGTCTCCTCATCGTGCGAATGTTCATTATCGCCACTGTCCACTTCCTCGACTTTTATGATAATGTCACCCAACTTCGTGTCTTCTGACTTCTTCACCTGGAAATTCGAGTGGGAGCCCTTTCGCGCGGATTTGTGGTCCTTCACCTCAGTGTTTTTCGACCCCTCACCGATGGGAGAGGTGGATTTCTTAGTCTCACTTTTCCAGACAATGGTCGAGGATGACGTCGACGGCTGGTGTTGCTGGTGGTGGTGGTGGTGGTGGTGGTGTTGGTGGTGGTGGTGGTGGTGGTGACCATTTTGGTGCTGTTTGTGATTATTGCCAGAGTGGTCTGCTTTAGAGCCTTTGGACTTGACTCCTGCAGAGGTTTTGCCCAATTCGACGGCTGCATCTCCTTCTTCTTCTTCTTCGGTGATGTTTCCAGGGGAAACGTCAAAGGTCCTCCCACCTGAAAAAATAACAATACTAAACTTAGACTATTTGGTAGAATAATTAGCCTATCGAAGACTTTCATGAAGGCTGAAGAAGTACAATAATTGACAATATGCTTTTATCAAGCTGCCACTTGAAAATGATAGTGCTAAACTTAGATTATTTGGTAGAATAATTAGACTATCGAAGATTTTCACGAACGTCGAGGATATACAATAAATTACATTGTACTTTCACCATACTGCCATTTATTTCTATCTTCCAAATTACATTAATGTTTGGCTGATTGATTTATATTTTACCTCAGACTCAACCAAATTCGTCTACAGTGGGAATAGCATCTAGTTTGTTGGCACTGAGCTGTATAATCAAGCTTCTTTTATTTTTAACTTTCTTTCAAACTGTTTCAAACTGTTATTTCCTAAAGCTATTTTTTATTCCATTTCTGACTTAAAGACGCAATTCCTTTTATTAAATCATTTTTCAGCACTGGTATTAACTCGAAAGCCTAAATCAAAGACGTTGTCAGTGAAAAATATTCAGACTTGTTAACATTTTGAATGTCCTTAAAATCCCAGTTTAGGCATAACAAGGAGCCATTGTTGAACAATTTAATTGAACTAAGTCAACATTAGTTTCGTTTTTTATTACAGAAGGATCTACTTCCGAGTAATTACGTATAATTAATAAGTAACTGCCTAATTCTTGAGGGCTCTATCTTCCCTACTATGGAACAGTTCAACAGTCTCACTTTTAGTGAAATGATGATGAAGACCCTAGCAACTTCACCAGAGGTGGCACTAATATATTTTGAAATTGATCTATCTTGGATACCTTTTGAGCTGCTGTTTGTAACATTTATCTTCTTATTTTTTATTCATATTTGTTTTACAACATATCTCCACCCATTATTATGTTTTCCCTTTAACATGTGGGTATTCTTGTCTGTGAAAGTTGTCTTAGCAGGTTAAGGCCATTTTGAATTTGCCTCGCCAAATTTAAATATAATATCTTATGCGTTATGTAATTAATTTTTATGATTCTGCACATTAAAACGTTTATTCATATGACAAAAGGCACAGTTCCCTATAGTTAAATGGATGAAGATTTCTTTCTTACACTGAACGTAAGAAAATGTACGAAACAACATTTCCCGAGTTATTTCTATAACTATAATACAAACGCAAGCCAACACTTCTTTATACTTTCGTTCACATTCTTAATGTCTCAATCATCATATTTAATTATCTCATCCCGTAATACCTGTCAATAATCAAAAGCTGCTGTGATAATAAGAGTATTACTTTGTGACGTTTTCGGGTACTGCGTGGAAAACGAAATTTTATTTTAGTTTACCATGAGAAATTAAAATTTTCTTTAAATATACTTATATATAGAAAACGATCAATTTTGAATGGTAAACTACTTTCAACTTCTTTTAGGCAACTTATGTTTTAAATGCTTTGGATAAAGACCGCTGATACCCACTATTGTAAATAGCCCTCAAGACTGACTCACTGTCCTTAGAAATTAAAGAAATGACTAATGAGACAGCAAGGTTTTCATTTATCTACAAATTGAAGAAAAATCTATAAAAGTATAAAAACTTTAGCAGCTAGACTATCATTTTGCTTCATTTTTTCCTCATCCTTTCATTTCTGACTACAACACATATTCAGTCACATTAAAATATAACGATAATAGTTGTATACTTTCACAGAGGGAATACAACTGAGAGTCTTTGGTCAACATATTAGATTGCCTGAAAATTTGTCTGCTACTAGATACAGAATTTAACTTAGAAATTCTGCATTTTCAATGTTATTTAGAAATCAAATGCAGTAACTATTTAGTGATGTAGATACAGGAGTTATCAAAGAAATTCTGCATTTTCAAAGTTATTCTGAAATCAAATAACTATCTCGTGATGTAGATAGAGGAGTTATCAGAGAAGTTCTGCATTTTCAAAGTTACTCAGAAATCAAATAACTACCTAGTGATGTAGATACAGGAGCTATCAGAGAAGTTTTGCATTTTCAAAGTTATTAAAAAATCAAACAACTACCTAGTGATGTAGATACAGAATTTATCAGGGAAGTTCTGATTCTCAATTTTAGCCAGAAGTCAGATAACTACCAAATGATATTCACTTTCGAATCTTACCTTTCAAAACTCTGATATATTTTTAAACAACGACTTCTGAACATTACGTGACTGGAACACAGAAAGTTAATATCGCATGCAGCATTATTACGTGATAAATTTGAAAAATACAATACAAAGATTATCTGTTTTTGAGTTTATCATTTAAATACTCCCTGCTCTGAGTTCTGTTAACAAACATCGACGTGAATACTTTAATTTTAATTTAAGACAGATGATTCCATAAGAACTGTTTTTACGAGAATTAACAGTTTGTTGTTATAAAATAAAATGACATAAAAAGGAGTTTAAAGGATTGTTTTCATTATTTATTGAAGTATGGTATTTGGGAAATAATGCATATATACTAGTGGTGGCAATTAAGGGGGGAACATAAGGAATTAGAAGGACATGAATAGATTGATATAAAGTTGCTAACCGTTACCATGATACCAAATGGGGTTAATTATTTAGGGATTAGCTACTCCATAGCTGTGACTCGTGCTATTTAGAAGTTGTGTCAGCTATTTTAAACAGCTATTAGTAGGAACTTATTTTTGAAAGGAAGGTGAATATGATGTAAGATCGTGTTATTAATGCTTTCATTGTCAGTGTTATCGTTGTTATTATTATGATAATTGTTACTCTTATGGTTATTATTATTATTTTTGTTAGTATTTCTATTACAAATGAGACTTGCTAATTGATTATTGTTATTAAATATTACTGAAAACGAAACTTACTGATCTTTGTTCCTGAAGAGCTTTCAATGTCAGTGTTATCGGTGTTATTATTATGATAATTGTTATTGATATGAATGTTATTATTTTTAAATACTGGTATTAAAAAGCAGACGTGCTAACTGATTATTCTTATATTATTACTGAAAATGAGAGACTCTACTGATCTTTGTTCCTAAAGAGGTCTTAGCATAAGTGCCTCTGGGAAAGGTAACAAAGCTTTAAACCTCTTGCCAAAAAGTAATCACAATTTAAAGTTATTTAGTTTTACAATTTCCTTATCCTAATCTTAATAATGATAATATTCTTTATTTCAGCTCAGGGCCACATATATGGAATACGCAAATTAGAGACAATACAACACACTTCCATTCCAACCCTGAATGGTGACGTGACGTCATCCCTATTGACTTCTCATACATGTTGACCATTTCATTGATTTTTTTGAAAAGTGTTTCTACTTGTAGATGCTGTGTTCTCGTTTTTGCCTGTGATTGTAACTATATGCCCTGTTGAAGCATATATACGTGTATATATATATATATATATATATATATATATATATATATATATATATATATATATATATATATAACTATATGCATGTATAACTGAATCACGAAAATATGGAATGTGATGAACATATAAATAAAGGCAATGCCACGAAGGAGAATTACTGAGTTGTACTTTTATAACATTTGTAACCAGCTTATTCTTTCCACGGCCATTTTTTGATGATCAGTATCTTTCCCTGTATAATCTTTTAACTGACTTGACCCTGCTTCTGAGCTGTTGGGCCAAATATTTTGTAAAACCTCTTAAATATTTACCCCTGTTTTGGTAGGTCTACTAATTCTTCAATTGCGATGGATTCCAGGTACATATTTTTTTCCTTCATAATCCCCATCTGTCATTTATACAAGCTTTCTTTGTAAACTTATTTTCATATTTCTATCAGTCTGCTAAGTAAAGGACAGTAAGTCCAAAGGCCTAGCACCACTCCACCATTTCATTTTCCTTCGTGGCACTGGCTTCATTTATAAATATATGTATGTATGTATGTATGTATGTATGTATGTAGTATGTATGTATATTTGCTGTAATCTTTCGTGTCATGTAAACCCCGAGGAAAGTCAGAGAGTCACCTGATTCCGCAGCAGCAGCAGCAGCAGCGGACTGCAGCAGGAGAGCAGCAGCAGTAGCAGCGGAGGAGGAATTCGAAGAGGAGGAGGGGCGGGAGGAGGAAGAGGAACACCCTGCAGCGGCTATGTCAGAGCCGTAGGAGAACGTCTGGTCAAACTCGTCGGTGATTCGGATCTTTGGCGTCATTGGCTGTGGCGAAGGTGTGGAGGAAACTGTCGTCGCGTGAGCTGGGGAAGTCGCTGCTGTGGCAGATTGACTCGTGGCCGCAGCAGCTGTGAGGACAGAGGAGGCAATGTTGTTGCACTGGGCCAAGAGGGCCAGCTGTAGGATGCCTGTCGAGTCGAAAAGGAGAAGAAGAACTCTCTCACAATACGGGAATGGAGCAAAAAGGGGAATGAATGGAGGGTGGGTCACGCGTTGTATTCATTCTCGTGACTTTTTTTTTTTTTTTTTTTTTAAACATCGATTGGGGTTTCTGTTATTGACAGACTTTCCTATTCGTTTCTTATGCAGTTTTCTTTTTTATGGATTGATAACAGCTTTTTTTTGTCAGCTGAACTTGTTTCTGTACTTATTTTCCAGCTACAAAGCTTCGAACTACTGGCAATTTGTCAATAACAGAAAACGGGGGACTTTTCCGTAACCGAAAACGGAAGAAGTTTTTCTGTAACAGAAAACGGGAGGAATTTTCTGTAACAGAAAAAGGGAAAAGTTTTTCTGTAACAGAAAACAGAGGGACAAATTCTGTATACAGATAATAGTTTGAGGGGACATTGTATCCATGCATTTTAGTTAGAAAAACTGGGTTGCCCAAAGGATGTTTTTGTTTATTTTTAAAAGATGTCCAGTTGTAAACATGTTAAAGTTAAAGTTTCTAGATTATCTTTTTAAAAAACCAATTGCTCGTACTTTAAGCAAAGGGGGAACATTTGAACAACTAATAATTTTAACTGTAACTCTCTGTCTCTCTCTTCCAGGAACTGAAGATTTGACTCAGAATCAAACTCATGCAAAGGAACGACTTAGAACCTTTGTTATTCTCGGAGGAGCAACTCTGCATTCCCTCTTGAAAGGCGTTTTGGGGGATGGTTCTCAGAAGTTTTATGATGTGGGCGCCTCCGTACAGGAAAGTGACGCAGAGAACGAGTCCCCAGCTCAAGAAGACGCTCTGCACGATCCATCTCACCACCTGAAGGGGAAATAGATTCGTTCAGTGGTCGAATACAGCATGCTCTTTTTGCTCTGTTTAAATGTGGTTACCGTTAGACAATACTGGACTTCTGCAGAGAACTGATGTTACATAGTTATAAATGCAGTTACTACTAAGTGAGAACGTTCTGTATAATTATGACTATTATCAAAAGATAATTATGGATTTTATGCAAACTGAACGTCTTCACTCAAGAAGATATAACACTTCTACACAGAACTGGTGTTGCATATTTATAAGTGCACTTACTATTAAGTGAGAACTGGCCTTGTATGATTATAAT
>NC_089746.1:16779694-16824694 GCF_040412425.1 Macrobrachium rosenbergii
TAGAAATAAATAATTCGTTGCTCCTAGACAAATCTCTTCAATTTTCGTACTTATGATCACCCAACCACATCTGTGGGCCACTGAACAAAATCAGGGAGATACCGAAATGTCGAATTCAGAATCAGTCAGATTCCACAGAGAGAACTAGTCGTCATTATTATACAACATGGTTTCACGAGGGCTGGTGGGATACCTGATACGATACTACTATCCTGGCAAGCTTTGTTCTGTGTGAGAGAGGAGGCAGTGGCAGATGGAAATGGCAGGGAATGTAAAGGAGATGGCGATGATCAAGAGCGTGAAGGAGAATTAGATTATATTAAGAAATGAGTGCAAAAGTACGGTACAAAATCAGCATTTTTTGGTTTGGGATGAATCTTGATCGAATGAAATTTGTAAGCCTTTGGCACGATTTTATTTCAAAAGTAATTTTTGGGCGCTTCAGAAATGAAAGTTCACAAATATGAACTCAAATCTATGTTAAAACATTTACCATAGGTGCTTTCACTTATACAAACAAGTGCCATCATTAAACACTCACAAAACATGTCTATAATCACTGAAATGAATATTTCGTATGGCTTTCATAATTCCCAAAGCAAAACGCATATTCCTGAATATCATATTTGCCACTTGCAAGGGAGATAGGGCGAGGTATGATAAAATAGAAAAATAAAATAAAAAAGTAAGAACAGGGGACGCCAAGCAGCAGCACTGGCTGAAGTGATACTTTATGAAATATTTCTCTGTCTTCCCTGGAGGCTCAAATTCAATTCTCTCTCTCTCTCTCTCTCTCTCTCTCTCTCTCTCTCTCTCTCTCTCTCTCTCTCTCTCTCTCTCTCTCACCCTTTACGAAATCAGATTAACATTATCTTTCCCCTTTTGAAGATGCAAGGGAGCCTCTCTCCCGCTCTCTCTCTTTCTCTCTCTCTAAGATGATATCAACCTGGGCAAAAATCTCTCTCTCTATCTCTCTCTGCAGCCGTAAGCGAGCTGAAGAACCTATCTCTCGCTCGCTCTCTCTTTCTCTGAGTTACCACCAACCTGGACAAATCTCTCTCTCTCTCTCTTATATTATATATATATATATATATATATATATATATATATATATATATATATATATATATATATATATATATATATATATATATATATATATATATATATATATATATATATATATATATATATATATATATATATATATATATATATATATATATATATATATATATATATATATATACATAGCTGTAAGCAGGCTGAAGAACCTCTCTCGCTTGCTCTCTCTTTCCCTAAGTTACCACCAACCTGGACAAATCTCTCTCTCTCTCTCTCTCTCTCTCTCTCTCTCTCTCTCTCTCTCTCTCTCTCTCTCCCACTGACAGATGAAATTTCCCTACAGACAAAAGAGGGGGCCCACGCCCCTAGGACGCCTCTTCAGCATCTCAGCGTCCTTCACCGGATAATAGGATTCGAGACGCGCGTCCTTCGAGAGACTGACTATGTCTCATTCGCGAAAATTCTCTTCAATTGTTCAATTTTTGTATAGGGGGCTCGAGAGAGTTTTCGTATCTATGGTTCGCGAATTGAATATACAAATTTGGCCAAAGGCCAAGCGCTGGGACCTAAAGATGAGGTCATTCAGCGCTGAAACGGAAATTGACATGTTGCACTATGAATCAATTGTTAAGAGAGGGTGGAAAGTACGATGGAAGAAAGAGAATATGAAAGGGGGTACAGTAAAAGGGACGATAGGGGTTACAGCTAGGGGCCGAAGGTACTAGCCCTCTGTGGGGTTTATATGGTTAGTAATTTTTTTTTTCTTTCCATTCGTCTAATTTCTCCTTTTTCTATCTTTTATTTGTGAATTTTCCACTTTACATTCGCGAAGTTTCCTCCTTTCCATTTACGAATGTTCCTGATTCAAATCGTGAGTTTTCTTCTTTCTATTCGTGAATTTTTCCCATTCCATTCGTGAATTTTCCAAATGCCATTCGTGAGTGTTTCAATTTTTCCATTCGTGATTTTTCAACTTTCCATTCGTGAATTTCTCCCTTTCTATTCATGATTTTTTCCCATTCCATTCGCGATTTTTTTCCACCATTCCATTCGTTAATTGTCCCGTTTCCATTCGTAAATTTTCCATCATTCCATTCGTGAATTTTCCCTCTCTCAGTGCGTGAATTTTCACCTTTCCATTTGTGAGTTTTCCTACTTTCCATTCGTGATTTTTCCCTCCTTTGTAGTCATAAACTTCTGTTTTCCATTCGGAAAATTCCCCTTTCCATTCGTGAATTTTCCCCCTTTTCCATTCACGAAATCCACCCCCCACACCCATTCTGTTCGTAAATTGTCCCTTTTCTATTCATGAATTTTCCCATTTCAATTCACAAATTCCTCCGGACACGGCCGCCCCCTACTTTTTCAATTCTCGAATCTTTCCATTCACGCAATTTTCCCTTTTCCATTCGTGAAATTCATCTCTCTCCCCTATATGAATTTCTTGCAAATCATTCTTACAATATTCCATCCTCTTTTCGTGAAGTTTCGCCTCTTTCTTTTCGTACAATATCTCATTTTCCTTTCGTGAAATTTTCTTCTATTCCCTCCTGCGACTCGCAACAGAATTTCAACTTCTTTTTTCTCTTCTTCTTCTTCTTCATTGCAAGAAGAGACTTCAATTGACTTCCCTCACTTAATCTGTCGAGGGATCCCAAAATATCGACTGGGCGCTTCCGAACAGAATTCTTCGTCTTCCCTTTTTTTTGAATATGCCTCGAAAGCATTTAGAAGAGAGAGAGAGAGAGAGAGAGAGAGAGAGAGAGAGAGAGAGAGAGAGAGAGAGAGATCATCCAGTTTGGTTGCAACTTTATTCTCTAGCTGGGTAGAATTACTCTAAAGCTCATTTCATAAGAGAGAGAGAGAGAGAGAGAGAGAGAGAGAGAGAGAGAGAAGAGAGAGAGAGAATGATCCGGCTTGGTTGCATCTTTATTCTCTAGCTAGACAAAGATAAAATTAATCTCATTTCGTAGAGAGAGAGAGAGAGAGAGAGAGAGAGAGAGAGAGAGAGAGAGAGAGAGAGAGAGAGAGAGTCTAAGGCTTGACGTCAGCGCTATCTGAATGATTCAGTTACTGAACTTTGCCATCAAAGGAAATGTTTGTAACCGCGTCTGCAGCCACGAGATATTTCGCGGTAACTTTATATGGAAAGCTACACTAAAGGATCTGTCTGGGGAAGGGGAGCGAAAACTCTGTAGAAAATATCAAATAAGAAACAAAGAAGAAGAACTTCAATGGAAAACGAATCAAATATAAAAATGGAAGGTATCTGCGTGCAAGATGTTATATAGTTTGGATACCATACGATCAAGGACGCAGAGGATTTAGGAGAAACTGAAGGGAAACTGTCAGACTGAAACATAATCTTCTCAGCTGTGGTGGGACGATATACGACAAGAATACAGATATAAATATATGACATATTTTCCCTTTAATATTCTTGCTCTTCAGAAGTAAAATAAAAGTTTGTTTTTTGTATTCCCGTACTCCTAATCAAAGCCTCCATTCAGTAAACAACTGTATTATGACTGACAACTTAAGGAATTACATAATTTTACAGCATTTTGGCGCCAAACTTTCCCTCCAAAGTAGCCAATATTTCTGGCGAAATGAACTCTGGAGTTGCGAACCTTCAATTTAAATCAGTTCTCAAGCGATGCACTATAGGGATTACTTAGGGTTCTTTGCAGCGTCCCTTCGGGCCCTAGCTGCAACCCCTTTCATTCCTTTCACTGTACCTCCGTAAATATTCTCTTTCTTCCATTTTACTTTCCTCAACCCTCTCCTGACAATTATCTCAACGTACAAGTCCGAAATCTTTTGCTCCTGTTATACCTTTCAAGCCTCATTACTGTCAATTTTCCTTTCAGCTCTGAATGACCTCAAAGGTCTCAGCGCCTAGACTTTGGCCTAAATTTCATATATATTCCATTCCAGTTCAAATAAATGTAAAGATTTGGTCGACTTGGTACTAGGCGCAAGGACTCTGAACATCGCGCGCGCCCAAAAAAAAAACTCTCTCTCTCTCTCTCTCTGAGAGAGAGAGAGAGAGAGAGAGAGAGAGAGAGAGAGAGAGAGAGAGCTTCATTTGAACGCGTTCAGGAGATTCCTTCAAGATAAGTGGCACAGTGAAAGTCGAAAAGAACACGCCCGAGACATTTTCCCTCCTTAAAACACGAAAAGGCTAATTAACGGGAGTTCACCAGGGCGGATGCTATTTCACATTAACCCCGTCTGGGGGTAGTGCCATCAGTGCACCCCATGCGGTGCACTGTAGGCATTACTTAAGGTTCTTTGCAGCGTCCCTTCGTTAGGCCCCTAGCTGCAACCCCTTTCGTTCCTTTTACTGTGTCTCCTTTCATATTCTCTCTTCCATCTTACTTTCCTACCTCTCCTAACAACTGATTCATAGTGCAATTGCAAAAGGTTTTCCTCCTGTTACACCTTTCAAACCTTTTACTGTCAATTTCCGTTCCAGCGCTGAATGACCTCATAGGTCCCAGTGCTTGGCCTTTGGCCTAAATTCTCTATTCAATTAGTCAATCAAGCTATTTCACATTAAGAGGAGTTCACGGGAATGAATTATTCTTTCCTTTTTTTTTTTTTTTTTTTGAAGCTGTGACGTTAAACAAAGGTTTTCCGGGGGAAATATGGCTTTCGAGAAGGACAGAATAAAGGAGAATGGGAGCGAGGGAAAACTCGAAAGAAATCTCTTTGTTATTTTTCCCCGAATTTCAGTCTTTTGTTAGACCTAGGCTGGAATAATATTCAGTTCTTCTTCTTCTTCTAGAGAGAGAGAGAGAGAGAGAGAGAGAGAGAGAGAGAGAGAGAGAGAGAGAGACAGAGAGAGAGAGAGAGAGAGAGATAATCACACCATCGTTTCATCTTTTGTTAGACCTAGGCTGGAATAATATTCGGTTCTTCTTGTTCTTGTTCTTCGTCTTCTCCTTGTTCCTCTTCTTCTTCTTCTCCATCGAGAGAGAGAGAGAGAGAGAGAGAGAGAGAGAGAGAGCGAATCACACCATCATTCAACAACACGTCAAAGTCTGACGACTCCCGCACATCCTGCTTTCAAAATTCATCTCACAACCTCCTGAGATCGTTCTCCAACGTCTCTCTCTCTTTGATAAGGCAACCAAACGGCTCTCCACCTTTATCCTAATTCTCTCGTACATAATTCTAAAGAGCAGACTGAAAGGGCGGAAGGGAAAATCTTAGTGAGCCTCATCTAGAACAAAGGATAAAAACCCATACGAGCGCCCCATCTTTTATCAGGATAAAAAAAAAAAGCTGTCAAGTCAACACAAAAAGAACAAGAAAAAAAGTTTCGTCATTACCTTGTTCTCGAAGAACAACGACGCGGCTGTTGTTGCCTCAAAGGGCTTTAGGTGCTCTTGTTAATAAGGCTACGCCCATGTGAGTTACAGGTTTTAGGTGTAATAATTCGTCGTATTAGCTTGGAGTAAGTTAACTGCTGCTGAGGTTTGTCTCTCTTTGTCTTGCTTGAGGGATTTGAAATCAGTCATCAATATGTCTGAGAATATACCTTATGTATGTGTGCATGTATGTATTTATATAATTATGCACACAAACATATATATATATATATATATATATATATATATATATATATATATATATATATATATATATATATATATATATATATACTGTATATATATATGTATATATATATATATATATATAAATATATATAATTACATAAATACATAAATATACATAATTACATATAATACATACACACACATATATATATATATATATATATATATATATATATATATATATATATATATATATATATATATATATACTGTATATATATTCTTATGCTGTGGTTTTCATAATGCAGTAATCTCCCCATGTTTATGTGTGAGTTGTGTATAACTGTATGATTTTGTGTTCAGATACGAGTATACCGTAAAAGAATTAGCGTAAGTAAAATGGTTTATAAGAAGGGACTTATGCGTGGGCAGAGAGAGAGACTGGGAACCCTTGTTCACTGTGTAGGGGCGCAATTTGTTAGTCAATATTCAAAACTTGCTGAGACTATCACCTTCTCCATTAGCGTACAAGGCGTTATGGGACTCGATCAAAACACTGATACAGAGGAGTCCTCACTCAGAGACCAAAAGCGTTGCTAAAAGGAGATGCGTTCTCCCCTCTCTCTCTCTCTCTCGCTCGTTCTCGGGATTAAGAACGTCCCGTTTTAATGTAATTGATATTTTGTTAGACGATGGTCACTCATATCTTTAATTGTTTAATCCCTTAGTAAATGTGTCTGAGTTATCTGAACAGTGTATTTTATTAAGTGTGTGTGTAACGGCGCCTGGTTAAAGACACGAAGCATTTGGTACCAAGGTATTGTAATATAATTATTGGGTTTCAGTGCACTGAAAATTAATATCTGCAGTGGTTATATGTAAAGATACCTTTTCACTTTTTTATATTTTTTCGTGTTATATGTTTTATGCTTTATCTTTTGAAGAATTTTTCTTTTATGCATATATGTGATGTGTTTGCTATTGCCTTAATTTTTGCTTTACATTTTTGATATTTAATCTTTTGCAGAGTATATTTCTGTGTCTTTGTATCCACATTTTTACATGATTGATTTATTTGCCTTATTTTGTTTAACACGTGGGAATTAATTTACTTACAGTATATTTCCTTTCAATCAAGTTTTGTTATTTAACAATTTAAATTCTTCTTGAATAAAATTTTGATTAATTAATAAATTAATTTCTGATTTAATTTTGACTGATGATTAATTCAGATTTAATCCAATTGTGTTTTGTTTTCAAGTAATAATAATTTCCCTGAGACTATTAAATGTCATGTATAATCTTTGAATTTAGAAATAAATTTTTGTATTTAAAATATTATATCAGAGTTTCATCCATTGACCCACCAGTAATTTTTATTTGAATTAGAGATAGAGTGGTAAGTGAGATGTTTTCCTTCAAGTAATTGAAGTGAGCTCGAACCAGGAAATGAAATAAATAGAAATACTTGAACTTTTATAATGTTAATGGAGTGACGCCCTTAGATTTTACCTCACACCTGTTTAACGAACTTAATCTGCTTTCTTTCATGATTGATAAGTTTATAAGGGATCACTGTTGCCTTTAGAGAAATCAGTCGTCTTGTATGTGTGATGAGGTTCAGGTGTCTGCCTTTTGTGAGGTAACTATAATTGTTGAATAAATGGTAAGTTTGGTAATCAAATATCAAGCACTTAGATACCAGGTTTGATTTAAAGAACAGACACTGGACACCCGGGTCACCATATATAAATGGCGCACTAGACTGGGACATAGCATAAATATCAGGTTTGACTCCGGGAAAGAACAGATATGGGTTTGATTAGAAGAACAGACACTGGACACTTATATATAATATATATATATATATATATATCATCTACTAGTCACTTTTTTACAGGTACGTACGTAATTGTCTTACCCACAATGCCCTCTTAACTTCTCGGATTCTTCACACTTTTCGGATAAGATGGTCACTACAAGGCCTTATATCCAGATGAAAGAATATGAAGTACAATTCTGATGTCCTGTGGCAGGATTCGAACCCGCAGCATCCACAGTACCAGAACGAGGTCAACAACCTGACTTTGTTCTGATACTCTGGACGTGGAATCGAATCCTGCTACAGGACATCAACATCATATTCTTGCATTTGAATCTAAGGCTTGTGAATATTATTTATATAGATATATATAGATATATACTGTATATATATGTATATTGTAGTTATTACATTATATATATATATATATATATATATATATATATATATATATATATATATATATATATATATATATATATATATATATATATATATATAAATATATATGATATATATAAATATATATAATATATATATATATATATATTTTTTTTTCTCTCTCTCTCAATAAATAACAGATAATATCCCATCTGTTTAGTTCTCTTTCCTCTATAAATACCAACATATATTTTAATTAGCTGTTTTCCCAGCAGCGTTTGTGGAAAAAAAAAACTAAAATGACCTCTCTCTCTCTCTCTCTCTCTCTCTCTCTCTCTCTCTCTCTCTCTCTCTCAGGAAGAATAATGAAAAAAACTCATCCATATTCAAATGTTCATTTTGGCGTTACTTTCCTTAATTTGTGTTAAAGCCGAGCGGCGGGTTAATCTCTTTTGTCACAGAGGCAGAATTATGGAACCATATTTCCATAGTCTTTCTTTTCTTAGTTTTCGGTAAAACAAAACTATTGTGCCGGCCTTGTCTGTCCGTCCGCACTTTATTCTGTCCGAACTTTTTCTGTCCGCCCTCAGGTCTTGAAAACTACTGAGGCTAGAGGGCTGCAAATTGGTATGTTGATCATCCACCCTCCAATCATCAAACATACCAAATTTCAGCCCTCTAGCCTCTGTAGTTTTGATTTTATTTAAGTTTAAATTAGCCATAATCTTGCTTCTGGTAACGATATAGGATAGGCCACCACCTGGCCGTGGTTAAAGTTTCATGGGCCGCGGCTCACACAGCATTACACCGAGACCACCGAAAGATAGATATATTTTCTGTGGCCTTGATTATACTCTGTAGCGGCTGTACAGAAAACTCGATTGAGCCGAAAAAACTTCGGCGCAATTTCTACTTGTTTTGTTTCAGATTAATTCGCCCGTGACGCTGTCAGCTTAAGCTTATGAAATATGGCTGTGTTCTGGGGTAAAGGATTGTTTGGCAGAATTATACCTACAGTGAGATAACCATTTTTCATCCGCGTAATCCAATGAGCATAGAAGGTCGTTTAACGTAATTTGGAAATTGCAGGAGGAAATTACATCTCGATTTTCAGATATTGTATAGACGGTGTAGTTGAACTGAAAATAGAATTTAGGCCAAATGCCAAGCACTGGGACCTATTAGGTCATTCAGCGCTGAAACGGAAATTGATAGTAAAAATGTTTTGAAAGGTGTAACAGGAGGAAAACCTCGCAGTTGCACTATGAATCAATTGTTAGGAGGGTGGAAAGTAAGACGGAAGAAAGAGAATGTGAAAGGAGGTACAGTAAAAGGAACAAAAGGGGTTGGAGCTGGGGGCCGAAGACAGGCTGCAAAGAACCTTAAGCAATGCCTACAGTGCACCGCGTGAAAATGCCAAGAACTACAAGGAAGACAGTGTCGTTGAAAGGGTCAAGCTTAATTATTATTGTATGAATCCATGGCTTAAATTAACTTGTCTGTTAAATCGTGAAAATTGATAATTGCTCAATCATAAGGTTTTCATATCTTGATGTCATAGGTGTAACTTCTTACCTGTTAAAATATTGGTCATTTTAACATTATTACTTCTCAAATAAATGTTATCCTCAGAAAAAAATACAAAAAAATAAAGCAGTAGAGTTTCTTGGCTAAAAACTCACCTTACATTATATATATATATATATATATATATATATATATATATATATATAATATATATAAAACATTAAACTACAAATGTCGTATACTATCCAATTCGCTCTATCTCTGAAATAATATATTAAACGACATTTGTAGCATAATGTTTGTGCATAAAAAATCACGGTGACGCGATAAAAATCCATTCATTATAATATAATTATGCACACACATATATATGTTAGGAACAATCGTTTGTCGATTGTTTCCTTTAGTGGATTGTTGCCTCCTTTGTTTTTGTTTGTTTTTAATTACTGGCGAGTTGACGTCTGATGGATGGCGTCAACTTCGTCAGTCAGGTTCGTTAAAGGTCAGGTTGAGGGGTAGCAGCAAGCCAGCTGGAAGCATCAGCAGGTATCCGTACCTGAGAGTCAGGTCCTGGCAGCAGAGCAGCGGAGAGTTTCTTGAGGACGAGATGGTTGCTGTGTCGGCTCTGTCATGGTCGTCGTGTTTGGAGGAGGACGTCAGTACGTTTCTTGGAGGACGAGATGGTTGCCGTGTCGGCTCTGTCGTGGTCGTCAGTACTGGAGGAGGACGTCAGCACTGTGCTTGAGGACGAGATGGTTGCCGTGTCGGCTCTGTCGGAAATCCTGCAGTGTTCCTGTTAAAAGGGCTGTTCACAGCTTTCGTCCGCTAATACCGTTTCCTTGTGCTTTCATTTTGAATTTATTATTTGTTATTTATGCTGCTATTTTTGTTATACCGCCTTGGTATCATATTATTTATATTGCTTGAGGGTTCATGTTACTTAATTGATTATTTGTTGTGCTACATGAAGTTTGTTGAACTGCCCATGCCTATGTTTTTGATACCTTTTTTCATGTTCATTTGTGTACTGAGTCTTTATCTTATTTTTCTTTGTTTTGATTGTTGCTGCTAATGAGTTTAATTCATTTGTATAATGTTCATTTTATTCTAATTGAACCTTGATTACATTATGTAAATAACAAGCTTACTGTAAATAAATCAATTTTAAGGTAAACTTTTTTGTATTTGTTCTGCTCCTCTATCACCTCTCGTCAGTCATTTCAGCCCAACTACTTGTTTCAGTAAAGAACCTGTCGATCTCGAAAAGCGAGATCGTAATACTACCTTAGGCCAGGGTTGGTTCTGTTTTGGCTGGCGAGTGTGACAGCTGTTGGGAAAGTATTTTGTCTGTAAAAAAAATTTTTATTGAAAATCTTTTTTTTCTGTTAGGTGGGAGGTGTTAGGAACAATCGTTTGTCGATTGTTCCCTTAGTGATTGTTGCCTCCTTTGTTTTGTTTGTTTTTAATTACTGGCGAGTTGACGTCTGATGGATGGCGTCAGACTTCGTCAGTCAGGTTCGTAAAACGAGGTCAGGTTGAGGGTAGCAGCAAGCCAGCTGGAGTAGCATCAGCAGGTATCCGTACCTGAGAGTCAGGTCCTGGCAGCAGAGCAGCGGAGAGTTTCTTGAGGACGAGATGGTTGCTGTGTCGGCTCTGTCGTGGTCGTCGTGTTTGGAGGAGGACGTCAGTACGTTTCTTGGAGGACGAGATGGTTGCCGTGTCGGCTCTGTCGTAAGTCGTCATACTGGAGGAGGACGTCAGCACTGTGCTTGGAGGACGAGATGGTTGCCGTGTCGGCTCTGTCGGAGTTGTCCTGCAGTGTTCCTGTTAAGCAGCTTGGGCTGCTTCCAAATCTATGGAGTTCGTCCGCTAATACCGTTTCCTTGTGCTGCTTCATTTTGAATTTATTATTTGTTATTTATGCATTTTGTTATACCATTGGTATCATATTATTTATATTGCTTGAGGGTTCATGTTATTAATTAATTATGTTGTGTATACATGAAGTTTGTTGAACTGCCCATGCCTATGTTTTTGATACCTTTTTTTTGATGTTCATTTAATTGTACTGAGTCTTTATCTTATTTTTCTTTGTTTTTGATTGTTGCTGCTGTAATGAGTTTAATTCATTTGTATAATGTTCATTTTATTCTAATTGAACCTTGACTCAACTGTACATTATGTAAATAACTTAGCTTACTGTAAATAAATCAATTTTAAGGTAAACTTTTTGTATTTGTTCTGCTCCTCTCTCCTTTGTTTGTCACCTCTCGTCAGTCATTTCAGCCCAACTACTTGTTTCAGTAAAGAACCTGTCGATCTCGAAAAGCGAGATCGTAATATATATATATAATACATGTATACATATATATAAAATATATATATTTATATATATATATATATATATATATATATATATATATACAAATATATATATATATATATATATATATATATACAATATAATATATATATATATATATATATATATATATATATATATATATATATATATATATATATACAGACAAACTTAATATTGCTATTGGCTCCACTTTACCTGCCCAGAAGTGTAGGGTTCAATGAGGAAGCAGGCAGCCCGCGTCACTCCCAATACACACAGGAAGACATTGATGGTTGACATGAACGGACGGCTGGAAATTTGAGACCTGGAATGGGAATGGGAATAGGAATGGAGTTGAAGAAAGTGAGTGATAGTTGACTCAAGTTGTAAGTTGGAATGAATTACATTACGGTTATGGCATGTCATGACAAAGGAAAACTGTACTATAGAATGGACAGATTAAGTGATATGATTTTATGAGAGACCTAAAATGGGAATTGGAATGGAATTCAAGGAATTGAGTGATAGTTGACTCAACTAGCAAGTTGGAATGAATTACATTACGGTTATGGCATGTCATGACAAAGGAAAACTTTCTACAGTAGAATGGACAGATTAACTGGCATGAGTTTATGAAAATTTGAGACCTGGAACTGGAATGGGAATGGAAAGGAATTGAAGGAACTGAGTGATAGCTGACTCATGTAGCAAGTTGAAATGAATTACATTACACTTATGGAATATCATGACGGAGGAAAACTGGAAAATACAGAACTGATAGACTGCTTGATCTAAATATTTGACATTTTTAGGCTGTCGAGCCAAGCTTTGGGGAACTTTTGGCCATTCAGCGTTTTCGACAGTGGAAAAGAGGGAGCTGGAGTGGTTGGACAGCAAGATGAAAGAGATTCAGAATAATAAAGGAAATGAATTAAAAGAATCTACAGGTGGAACCGAGAGAAAGAGATCAAGAAAATAAAGGAGATGAATCAAAAGAATTAAAGGTGGAAATAGAAACGACTCCACACTTGCACTAATAAGTAACAGTTAGAGGTGTTAGACAGCATAACTGAATGAAAGGAGGAATGGAGGGTGCTACGCCCCCATGGAACTGATAGCTGCATGACTGTTGAAAGAGTTGAATTGAAACATTTTATATATTTATTGTTTAATTGACTGATCTATTTTTATTCACTTACTTATACATTTATATATTTCATTTATTTATTTATATATAAAGTAGATAGTTTCTCTAGAGAGAGAGAGAGAGAGAGAGAGAGAGAGAGAGAGAGAGAGAGAGAGAGAGAGAGACTTTTTCGATTCAATATTAATTACCAAGAAAGAGAAAAAGTAGATACTAATGAACCAGTATAACAAAAGGAGAGAGAGAGAGAGAGAGAGAGAGAGAGAGAAGAGAGAGATGCAATGTTGAACGTGAGAGATTAAAACGCGTAAGCTGAGTTCATGGAAAGGTCTCTCTCCGGCGCTCTTAAAAAATCAGCTTTAAAGGTTGCCTAATAAAGCAAAAGTATTGAAGGGAAGGGCTTTGGCTCTCTCTCTCTCTCTCTCTCTCTCTCTCTCTCTCTCTCTTTGTTATACTGATTCATTAGTCTCTACCTCTCACTTTCTTTTTATGTTAATGGTGAACAGAAAGTCTCTCTCTCTCTCTCTCTCTCTCTCTCTCTCTCTCTCTCTCTCTCTCTCTCTCTCTTTTGTTATAATCATTCATTAGCACCTACTCTTTCTTTCTTTTTATGTTAATGTTGAGTCCAAAGTCTCTCTCTCTCTCTCTCTCTCTCTCTCTCTCTCTCTCTCTCTCTCTCTCTCTCTCTCTTTGTTATACTGATTCATTTGTCTCTACTTTCCCCTGATACTGAATCCAGAGTCTTTTTCTCTCTCTCACTTTCTCTCCTGGTTATACTAATTCAGTAGTGCCTGCTTTATCTTTCTTTTTATATGGTAATTCATATATCTGTTCGTTTCTCCTTTATGCAAAAGTATATACACATTTAAAAGAGATAACATAATAATAACAATAATGCTTCTGTAGTATCATAATCCTCAGGTGTACTTCTTATAATTAACAGGAAACTACCACAGGCATTTCCTATCAACTTAAGTCTTCTAGAGTACTGAAATCAGGTACCACAGGTACTTCCTAACCATCTTTGTCTTCTAGAGTACTTGAATAAAGTACCAAAGGCCCTTCCTATGCATTTAGGTCCTTCTAGAGTATTGAGATAAAATATCACAGATATTTCTTATCTTTTTTGATCGTCTAGATTGCTCAAATAAGTAGTTTTGCCCAAGAAGAAGAAGAAGAAGAGAATAATGTTTCCCCTGCTGAATGGCTTCGGAAGAATTGGGTGGATACATACCAACCAAACTTACAGCATTCTAATTGTAATATTGGTTTTCTCATTTCCCAGAAACTTGCGTAACTCAGCGCACTTTCCGACGCATAATACAGCAGACTAGCTTCTTTAATAACCTCTCCCTCTTCTTCTGTCGCTCAAGGCACCTTCATCAATTTCACTCTGCGCCCCGCGATGGAATCCGCAACGCCCCTCGCTACTTTATTAAGTGTATCAGAGGTACTTTCATTAACCTGTGCAAATTTATCTTTCTTGTGTTGATAGTTCCATCATTATAACCGTCCGCGGTTATACATTTTAGTTTTCTGTAAAAGAAAACTCATGTGCCGGCTTTGTCTGTCCGTCCTCCCTCAGATCTTAAAAACTACCTAAGGCTATAGGGCTGCAAATTGGTATGTTGATCATCCGAACCGCAATCATCAAACATACCAAATCACAACCCTCTAGCCTCAGTAGTTTTTATTTTATTTAAGGTTAAGATTAGCCGTGGATCGTTCGTCTGGCACGCTTTCCGGAGGCGTGCGACGTACCTTTCGTAGCTGATAGCTTTAGACATTATACGTTGTGCAGAAAACTCGATTGCGCAGAAGCAGCTTCGGCGCATTTTTTACTTGTTTTTTTTATTCAGGTCTGTTTTCGTTATCATACGAATATTAACCAGATTCAATTTCATTTGATTTTATAAAATTTACGCCGTCAAGCTCTTATGAATATAAACCAGTCTTATTTCGATTTTATTTTATGAAATTTAGGCTGTCAAGCCAAGCACTGAAGGGGCACTTTCGGCCATTCAGCGCTTAGGAAATTGAAAGGATCGTCTTGGAGTGGTTGGACAGCGAGATAAAGCGGTACAGAAAATAAAGGAGATGAAGTACACGGATCTAAAGGCGGAACTACAATAACAAGTAATGGTTAGAGAGGTTGGACAGTAAGACTGAAGAAAATAAGCAAGAATGGAGGTGAAGTAAAAGGCCTGAATGTGGGTGCAGTTCAGGGTCGATGGGAAGTCGCAAGTACGCTTTAGTGCTATCTACAGTGCACCACGCGAAGTACACTGACGGCATTAACCCCCTACAGGAATATAAATCAAACTTAGCTAACCTTCTCTGTAGCTTTCAAGGTCTTCTAAGCAATGAGATGGTAGCTAAAGGTACCTACAGTATACACCATCACAGATAAACTATAGTGACGAATGAGTCATTTGTCACGAAATGTAAGAAAGAAAAAAAATTGTATTTTTAATTGTCGCAAACCTCTGATACACAGCCACAAAAAAACAAGGCCAAATATTTCCTTCCTATCCAACAACTGGAACTGGAACTGGAACATGCGATTCAGGCCAGAGGCCAAGCGCTGGGACCTACGATGAGGTCATCCAGCGCTGAAAATTATGTCGAAACAATTGTTAGGAAATGGTTGAGGAAAGCAAGAGGGAAGAAAGAGAATATGAACGGAGGTACAGTCAAACGAACGAAAGGGGTTGTTGCAGCTAGGGGCCTAAGGAAGGGACGCTGCAAAGAGCCTTAAGTATTGCCTGCAGTGCACCGCGTGAGGTGACCTATTCAACAATTACAGCAACATTACCCGCAAGCATTCTCGACGAACAAAGACTCAGCGCGAACGGATGACTACATGAGTCTTTAATGTCCGCTCGCTGTCACACTGAATTACTCGCGTCACTGCTCACCCTATTGTCACCCTTTACTGTATCTTACGAGTATGATGATAAACCCCCTTTACAGGTAAGTTCTTGCGTTCTCTGTTGTGACGCCAATGTGTGGTTTAGATCAGTCAACGGTCTAAGCAGTGATCTTTATATGAAAACAAGTGAGAAAGTACGCCGAAGTTTCTTTGGCGCAATCTAGTTTTCTGTACAGCCGCTACAGCGTATAATCAACGTCACAGAAAATAGATATCTTTCGGTAGTCTTGGTATAATGCTATATGAGCCGCGGACCATGAAACTTTAAACACGGCCCGGTAGTGGCCTATCCTATATCGTTGCCGAAAGCACGATTATGGTTAACTTTAATCTTAAATAAAATAAAAACTACTGAAGCTAGGGGGGCTGAAATTTGGTATGTTTGATGATTGGAGGGTGGATGATCAACACACCAATTTGCAGCCCTCTAGCCTCAGCAGTTTTTAAGACCTGAGGGCGGACAGAAAAAGTGCGGAGTTGGCATAATAGTTTTCTTTTACAGAAAACTAAAAAAGTAATATATAGGGTTAATTTCCAGATGTCTCCTAGGTTAATTGCGATTTATATCAGTGTTGTGTCGTCTTCTGAAATGTGTCATTGATAATGTTTGCAAAACTGGTGTTTTGTGGACCATTAGCTATCTCTGTTCTGTTTAAATACATACACACATGTATATATATGTATATTTATATATACACACGTGTATATATAAATAAATATAGAATGTTTATATATATTATATATATATATATATATATATATATATATATATATATATATATATATATATATATAGAGAGAGTGAAAGGAAGAAAGAGCGACTGAACTTCCGTGTTTACCACAAAATCACCCATGCAAATCATCGCACTGATTTGGACAGGCGCCGTTAGCGCCGACCTCCGCCGTAATTAGCCGGCATTTAACATTAGGCAAAAGGGTTCGTTACCGCGCCATGCTAATTTGTTTTCGTCGTCAGGACCAAATCCCGAAGGATGCATTGTCAGCGTCGCGTATCCTATAACTCCCTAACAGGATTGTCATCGCTTCACGAAAATTTCCAAATGAGAAAGTAGGTTAGGCGAAGGTTTTTTGTCCCAGGGAACGTTTGTGGCAAATACAGTATAATGTTTCGTATTTTCTGAATGGAAATGTTTTTTTTATTTTAGATTGACATCTGGGTAATTGTTATTGGTTAAAAGACACGCGTGTGTGTGTGTGTGTGTGTGTGTATGTATGTATGTGTATATATATATATATATATATATATATATATATATATATATATATATATATATATATATATATATATATATATATATATATATATATATATATATATATATATATATATATATACATATGTAATATATATATACATATGTAATATATATATATATATATATATATATATATATATATATATATATATATATATATATATATATATATTAGCTCATCACATCCCTCTAATACTAAACTGCAGAAAATCTTGCTGAAGATTCTAAGATTTTGCCTAAAACATTCTTAAAGAATCCTCACAAAAGAAAATTCGAAGAATGGGCCTTTATATTTACATATTCCCTCACTCTCTGATATCAGAGCAACTTTGTAAATCTTCTTATAACCAATAAAAGAACAGCAATAAAAAGTAAAACCCCCATTTAATTCAACTTCAAACCCTCAGCAGTGCTGTAATAGGTCTTCCAGTTTCCAGATTCCTGGAAATATCACTTGTCCGAGGCCAGTTTCCACGATTACGCCTTTCCTTGAAACGGGTCCCGTTTGAGGAGTGAATAAACGTACTTTTTTAGGAGTAAACAAACGTTTTAAAGAGTGAATAAACGTTTTAAAGAGTGAATGAACGTTTTAAGGAAAGAATTAACGTTTTAAAGAGTAAAAAAACGTACTTTTTAAAGTGAACAAACGTTTTAAAGAGTGAATAAACGCTTTGAGGAGTGAATAAATGTTTTTAAGGAGTGAATTAACGTTTTAAGGAGTGAATTAACGTTGTAAGGGGTGAATAAACGTTTTAAAGAGTGAATGAACGTTCAAAGATTGAATAAATAATTTAAAGAGAGACAAAAAGTTTAACGGGCGAATAAACACTTTAAAGAGTGATAAACTTTTTTAGGAGTGAAAACACTTTAAGGAGTGAATAAACGCTTTAAGGAGTGGAATAAACGTTTTAAGGAGTGAATAAACGCATTAAGGAGTGGAATAAATGCTTTAAGGAGTGAATAAACGCTTTAAGGAATGAATAAACATTTTAGGGAGTGAATAAGCATTTTAAAGAGTGAATAAACATTTTAAGGAGCGAATGAGCTTTTTAAAGAATGAATGAACGTTTTAAAGAATGAAAAACATTCTAAAGGTAAACAGACATTATAAAGAGCGAACAAACGTTTTAAGGAGAGAATAAACGTTTTAAGAAGTGAATAAGCGTTTTAAGAAGTGAATAAACCTTTAATTAACGAATAAATTTTTAAAAGAGTTAATACACATTTGATGGAGTTAATAAACGTTTTAAAGAGCGAACAAACGTTTTAAATAGTGAACAAACTTTTTAAAGAGTTAATAAACGTTTTAAAGAGTCAATAAACTTTTTAAAGAGTGAACTGTCGTTTTAAAGAGTGAACAAAGTTTTTAAAGATCTAATAAACGTTTTAAAGAGTGAACAAACTTTTTAAAGAGTTAACAAACGTTTTAAAGAGTGAACAACTTCTTAGAGTCAATAAACGTTTTAAAGAGTGAATAACGTTTTATTTCTGAGTGCTCTGTAAGCTTTTTTTTTTTTATTTCCAATTGGCTCCGGGGCCAAACGCTGTTTACTCTGCCACGTGGACTGACATCGACAGACGGCAAAATTGAATTTCTAAGCTTGATCAATACTAGCCCCGTTGACGTTCTCTCTCTCTCTCTCTCTCTCTCTCTCTCTCTCTCTCTCTCTCTCACACGCACACATATACACAATACTACTTTAAACTCCATACAACCTTTCCTTATTTTCCCTATGTACCCTCTCTCTCTCTCTCTCTCTCTCTCTCTCTCTTATACATCTAATACTACTTTAAAACGCCATACAGTCTTCACAGGATCTCTCTCTCTCTCTCTATCTCTCTCTCTCTCTCTCTCTCTCTCTCTCTCTCTCTCACACACACACACACACACACATGCAACACTGCTTTAAAACTCCATATACCCTTCCCTAATTTTTCCTGTGTATTGTTTTTGCTTTTTCTTGTTTGGTGCGCAAATATTTATTTGTTTGTTTATCTAATTGACGTTGTTTGATCGTATTTGATATTTGGTTCATCCTTTTTGTGGGAACTAGTTTCTTAATTAGGTAAATGGCCTTAAATGTTTATCTAAAATAAAAGTTTGCAAATTTTGAATGAAGATAATTATATATAAAATAACAATAATAATGATAAACATTTTAAGGAAATGCTTTTATTCATTTATTTATAAGGTAATACCTCGAATTTAAGAAATCTGTTCACCTACCTTAAGAAATATCCCAGCAGTTACATTCACAATACTGAAATATGCTCAAATATACACGTTACTGCAGCTGTGAATATACTCAAATGTACGCTGTATTTCAGCTGCGAACATACTCAAATATACGCGTTATTGTAGCTGTAAATGCACTTGAGTATACGCGTTATTGTAGCTGTGAATATACTCTAATATAAGCGTTACTGTAGCTGTAAATATACTCAAATATACGCGTTGTTGTATTTGTTAATACACTCAAATATATCCGTTATTTTAGCTGTAAATATATTCAAATAGCCACGTTACTGGAGTTGTGAATATACTCAAATATGCACGTTATTGCAGCTGTGAATGTACTCAAATATAAGCGTTACTGTAGCTGTAAATATACTCAAATATACACGTTCTTGTGGTTGTCAATATACTCAAATATACGCGTTATTGCAACTGTAAAAACACTCAAATATATACGCTACTGTAGTATGAATATAATCAAATATTCATGTTTTTGCAGCTGTAAATATATTCAAATATATACGTTATTGCAGCAGTAAACATAACTCAAATATGCACGTTATTGCAGCTGTAAATATACTCAAATATGCACGTTATTGCAACTTTGAATATAATCAAATATACAGGTGTGTTTGAATACAAAGAGCACAAAATCTCCAGCTATCTGTTCTAGATCTAATTACTAAGCTGTCACCTCGCCTCAATAACTCACCAATTTCAAACAGTGACAGGGTCCATTTGTATCATTTCGACTTCATTTTGGGAAGTTGGAGGTAAGGGGATAAGGAGAGAGAGAGAGAGAGAGAGAGAGAGAGAGAGAGAGAGAGAGAGAGAGAGAGAGAGAGAGAGAGAGGTTCATCTGCATTAAGTTTGTTTGAACTGTCAAGTTCTGAAATACTTCTGTAATTTCGTATTTTTTTATGAGTTTTCGAAGTGGTGATTAGTTTTTTTTTGGTGTGGGTTGATGGTGATAATGATGATTTATAGTGATGAGATGGTGTTGTTATGACGATGATGATGATGATGATGATGGTAGGTTTGAAAACTACTTTATAGTTATGTTAATATAGAAAAACGTTTGAAAACTACTTTATAGTTATATCAATATAGGAAAACCCAACAAGTCTTTTTATACAAAACATACTTAAACAAATGAAGCATTATTTTAAGTTATATTTTGTCACTAATTAAAAATGGTGGTTAATTTTAAAATATTAATATGAGAGACTGCTGTGTCCTTTCTCACAACAGGGAGAGAGAGAGAGAGAGAGAGAGAGAGAGAGAGAGAGAGAGAGAATATACACCTATTGAAAGGTCTCACACTGGTGAGCGAGAGAGCAAAACAGATACATGAATACCTATGGCATAGTTCCACACCGCCGTGATCAGAGAGAGAGAGAGAGAGAGAGAGAGAGAGAGAGAGAGAGAGAGAGAGAGAGAGAGAGAGGATGGATCAGGTTGACAGCTGCTGCAGGAGAGGGTGAGAGTGGCCATTTTCACACTGCCTTTGAGGTATTTTGTGTTTAATGAAACGTGAGTATTTCCACATATTTAAGAAAAAAATTGATTAATAATTTAACTAGGTAAACGGTAATACTTTTTAAAATGCGTTATAAAGAAAGATTAAGTTACATAAGGAATAAATGCAATGCATTTTCATTGCCCTATTTCAGAATATTTCAGCTATGAACGACTCACCTTACATTAAGAATGGAGACTCATCTTAGATTAAGAATAGAAATTCATTTTGAATAAAGAATGAAGACTCACCTTAGATTATGAATAGAGACTCACACAATAAAGACTCACTTTACTTTAAGAATAGAAAGTCGCCTTAGATCAAGAAAGAGACTCACCACAGACTCACCTTAGCTTAAGAATACAGACTCACTTGAATTCAAGAATAGCCAGCCACATTAACTCAGCAAAAGAGACTCACCTTACCCCAAGAACATAAGACTCACTATAGACTCACCCACCTTATCCTAAGAACAAAAGACTCACTATAGACTCACCCACCTTATCCCAAGAACAAGAGAGTAAGAGACTCATCACCACAGACTCACCTACGATTAAGGATTGAGACTCACCACAAACCCATCTTAGACTAAGAACTAGAGACTCATTATAGACTCAACTTAGATTAAGAACAAGAGACTCATCACCTTACACCAAGAATAAGAGACTCATCACAGACTCACCCACCTTATCCCAAGAACAAGAGACTTATCACACTCACCCAGCTTATCCCAAGAAGAAGAGACTCATCACCACAGACTCGCCTAAGATTAAGAATGGAGACTCACAACAGACCCACCTTAGACCAAGAACAAGAGACTCATTATAGACTCACCCACCATATCCCAAGAACAAGAGACTCGCCACAGATTCACCCACCTAATCTCAAGGAAAAGAAACTCACTATAGATTCACCTTATCCAAAGAACAAGAGACTCATCACCACAGACTCACCTAAGATTAAGAATGGAGACTCACCACAGACCCACCTTATCCCAAGAACAAGAGACTCATCACCACAGACTCACCTAAGATTAAGAATGGAGACTCACCACAGACCCACCTTAGACTAAGAACAGGAGACTCACTATAGACTCACCCACCTTATCCCAAGAACAAGAGACTCACTATAGACTCACCTTATCCCAAGAACAAGAGATTCACTATAGACTCACCCACCTTATCCCAAGAACAGGAGACTCACCATAGACTCACCCACCTTATCCCAAGAACAAGAGACTCACCATAGACTCACCTTATCCCATGGACAAGAGATTCACTATAGACTCACCCACCTTACCCCAAGAACAAGAGACTCACTAAAGACACCTTATCCCAAGAACAAGAGACTCACTAAAGACACCTTATCCCAAGAACAAGAGACTCACCATAGACTCACCCACCTTATCCCAAGAACAAGGGATTCACTATAGACTCACCCACCTCATCCCAAGAACAAGAGACTCACCATAGATTCACCCACCTTATCCAAAGAACAAGAGACTCACCATACACTCACCCACCTTATCCCAAGAACAAGAGACTCACTATAGACTCACCTTATCCCAAGGACAAGAGATTCAATATAGACTCACCTACCTTATCCCAAGAACAAGAGACTCACTATAGACTCACCCACCTTATCTCAGGAACAAGAGACTCACCATCGACTCACCCACCTTATCCCAAAACAAGAGATTCACTATAGACTCACCCATCTTATCCCAAGAACAAGAGATTCACTATAGGCTCACCTTATCCCAAGAACAAGAGATTCACTATAGACTCACCCACCTTATCCCAAGAACAAGAGATTCACTATAGACTCACCCACCTTATCCCAAGAACTAGAGATTCACTATAGACTCACCCACCTTATCCCAAAAACAAGAGACTCACTATAGACTCACCCACCTTATCCCAAGAACAAGAGAGACTCATCACCACAGACTCACCTAAGATTAAGGATGGAGAAGAAGGTGTAGAAGGCGAGCATGAAGAAGAGGCAGGAGAAGCCGTAGATGTGGACGGGGAAGGCCCATTGCAACTCCTCCCGGATGCTCTGCCAGCTCTCGTCGGGGGAGGAGATCCCCAGCAGGCCCCCTCCTCCTCCTCCTCCTACACCCCCTCCTCCGCCTCCTCCTCCTCCAACTCTCCCTCTCCCTCCGCCTCCTACTACTACCACTCCTACTCCTACTACTCCTACTACGCCTTCTTCGACGCCTTCCTCGTCGCCTCCTCCTCCAGGTCCGCCGCCGCCCTTGCCGGAGCCGCCCTCGGTTACCTGGGTGCTCAACCCGACGACGCCGCCCGCGTCATCGCTCCAACATAGGGTGAAATTCAACGCTGTTGGGGAAGGGAGAGAGAGAATAAGATAAATAAATAATCATTATCTCCTTTGATCCTTCGTCCACAGACACGGACAGACCAGCAGACAGACAGACAGACAGACAAGACAGACGTACAGACGTGACATCATAACAAGCACGCAGGACGTTTTCAGACGTCATCCCTCCAACACAGGGTATAATTTAATGCTGTTGGAGAGAGAGAGAGAGAGAGAGAGAGAGAGAGAGAGAGAGAGAGGTAAATAATTATTATCTCAATTGATCCTTCATCCTCTGTGTCTACACAGACAATCAAAAACAGACATTACAGAAGGACACAGGACGTTTTCAAACGTCATTGCTTTCTGGGGAGAAGGAAAGGGAGAAAAAGAAATGCAATGATTATCTCCTTGTAGCACAGACAAGCGCAAACAAACAAACACAAGCAAACAGACAGAAGACGTAAGGGCATAACACACACATACACACACACACACACACTGCAGGACGTTGCCAAACGCGAGTAAAAAATGAGAATAATGTGAAATCTACTCTCTCGCTCCCTTCCTACCCCGAGAGCAATTTCCTGAGAAAGGTGAACGCGTTTCCCCCGCCTCACCTGCTCACTTCCAGGAACGAAAATTAAAAGTAAAAAATAAAAAAAAAAAAAAAAAAAAGGAGAGATCAAACACGAAGGGCTGGTTTGCATGTAATTAAACTTCAGGCGGAGATTAAACAAAATAAAAAAATAAAAAAAATATATGTACATATATATATATGTGTGTGTGTATATATATATAAATAAATATATGAGAGAAGGTAATCAATACAACGTCACGTTTCTGGGATGAATTGAATAACAGCGTCTGAACTGACATATGAGAGGCCAATAGTTGTTGCTTTTCAGGTTTAAATAGTCGTTCCATTGCTGTTATTCAGGTTTAAATGGTTTTGTCTTGTTTTTCTGGTTTATATTGTTGTTGTTTTTCTTTTTTTAAATACTTGTTGGTTTTCTGGTTTAAATAGTTGCTGTTGTTGTTTTTACTGTTTTTTCAGGTTTAATGGTTGCTGTATCGTTTTTCTGGTTTAAATATTGTTTTTGGCTGTTGTTTTTCTTGTTTAAATACTTGTTTTTTGTTGTTTTTCTGGGTTAATTAGTTGTTATTTTTGTTTTTTTAGGGTTAGATAGTTGTTATTTTCCTGGTTCAAATAGCTGTTGGTTTTCTGGTTTAAATAGTTGTTGTTTTTTATTGTTATTTTCACTGAATCTTATTCTGACTTGGGGTGATTACGCTGACTGAGTGGGATGTTGTTTTTTTTATATTAATTCGTAAATAGATGTGGTTTTCTTGTTTTTCTTGTTGTTGTTTTTCTTGTTTAAATAGTTGTTGTTTTTCTGTTTTAAATAGTTGTTGTTTTTCTGGTGACTTGACGAGGCCAGGTTTGCTTGAAATATATCCAGTTATTATATTAATTTTTTTATATTCTCTCTCTCTCTCTCTTTTACATAGCTACAACACACACCTTACTGAAATACTATCTCTCTCTCTCTCTCTCTCTCTCTCTCTCTTTTACATTCTAAGACCCCACCTTACTGAAACACGATCTCTCTCTCTCTCTCTCTCTCTCTCTCTCTCTCTCTCTCTCTCTCTCTCTCTCTCTCTCTAAGACTCTCTCTTTACAACTGAAACACACCTTACTGAAATCTCTCTCTCTCTCTCTCTCTCAGTTCATTAAGACCCACAACTTACTGAAACACGATCTCTCTCTCTCTCTCTCTCAATTAATTACAACCCGCAACTTATTGAAACACGACCTCTCTCTCTCTCTCTCTCTCTCTCTCTCTCTCTCTCTCTTTTAGACAGCTACAATCCTCAGCTTACTGAAACACGATCTCTCTTTCTCTCTCTCTCTCTCTCTCTCTCTCTCTCTCTCTGCTAAGCTTACAAACACTCTCTCTTACTCTCTCTCTCTCCTCTCTCTCTCTCTCTTAGTTAATTACAATCCTCAGTTACTGGAAACACAATCTCTCTCTCTCTCTCTCTCTCTCTCTCTCTCTCTCTCTCTCTCTCTCTCTCTCTCTCTCTCTGCAATCCAAGCTTCAGCTTACTGAAACACGACATCTCTTTCCCTCTCTCTCAGTTAATTACAATCCGGAAATTACTGAAACACGACCTCTCTCTCTCTCTCTCTCTCTCTCTCTCTCTCTCTCAGTTAATTACAATCCGGAAATTACTGAAACACGACCTCTCTCTCTCTCTCTCTCTCTCTCTCTCTCTCTCTCTCTCTCTCTCTCTCTCTCTCTCTCTCTCTCTTTTTAGATAGCTACAGTCCTCAGCTTACTGAAACACGATCTCTCTCTCTCTCTCTCTCTCTCTCTCTCTCTCTCTCTCTCTCTCTCTCTCTCTCTCTCTCTCTCTCTCTTTAGGACCTTGCTATATGATTTTAATGCGAGTTCCAAGCTCCCTGACATTATTATATTATAAAGGCAAGAGGCATATTACTTTTTTTATGTATGGGCCTTCATTAATTTAACGACCTTAGTTTAGGCGTTTTATGTGCCTTTCTTATAAGAGGCTTCTAAGTACTCGGGGAGACGGCGGTTTCTCTTAGGTTAAAGCTATTTTCTCTTTCACTTTTCAAGTTTTTAAACTCTTTTTAATAATAATAATAATAATAATAATAATAATAATAATAATAATAATAATAATAATAATTTATATAAATAAAGAATTTCAATGGTAGTGGAAGTTCTAATTTCTATAACAAATTTATATATATATATATATATATATATATATATATATGCATATACATACGGTATGCACATATACATATACTGTATATCACACATCACCACAGGTGACAAAATAAGAGACTGTAGGTCCTGACCAGTTTCGACTTTATTTTTAGGTCAGTGACTTAATTCCTTAGTTTCTTAATTTCTCACCTGGGGTGATATGTGATGAACAAATCACATGTTAATGTGATTATATATATATATATATATATATATATATATATATATATATATATATATATATATATATATATATATATATATATATATATATATATATATATACATATATACATATACTATATATAGATGACATATATATATATATATATATATATGTGTATATGTATATATGTGTGTATATGTGTAACAAAGTATGTAACTGTTTTATGTACATATGTATGTATGCATGTGTGCTGGTTTCAAAGTACTGTATACAGATGACAGAAACTCAGTTAGGGAACAAGCCTTCTATGTATGTATGTATACATACATAGAATATAAAACTCAGGGCAATATTAACATAGGTACATAATATATGTTAACAATCTCTATGTACACAGAAGACAAGAATTCAGTCATTACAAATAAAAAAATTACGTGTGAATGTAAACACAAAATTAATTAATGACTTACCTTGGTCACATGCCGTGCTGTTTTCCATGACCCTGAGAGGTCAGTCAGAGGTCACATCACTCTAGCGTCGGTCTGGCCCTCATCGTCTGTCAAAATAAAAAATAATTCGGATATTGGTTATTGTTTCAACAATAAACTGCAAAGAGGTAAAAAAAATATTGTTTTCTTGTTTTCCCAATAAATTGTGCAAAAAAGGATGGGAGTTTAAAATACTTATTTTTCAGTGACGTTCTTTAGAGTTAGAATGTAAAAATGTTTATTTTCAGATGTAATTTTTTTATTTTCCTACTAAAAATATACCTGGAATGATATTGGAATATTTTTTTGTATTTTTGCTTTCCCGGTCAATACTGAAAAGTTCATTTCTTCATACACGCGAGCAGACACCTTCATACACGCATACACAAATGGCTGTGTACTTTTCCAAGCCATTACTCCATAATTTCCAAAGAAAAACGTTTTAAGGAGAGTACAGGACATTGAGAAAACACAGTCGCAGAAAATTCCTGAAAAAAAAATCAAAGAAATACTGGCATAAATCTGCCTTGCGTGATTCTCTTTGAATCTTTTTCAAACTACAAACTCAAAACAATTTATGGAAGACAGAACAGCTGGTAATTATTATATTTATTTCACACAAGTGACCGTAGCAGATTTACACAAAAAAACCCTCTTTTTTGTAAGTAAATTAAACCTAGTTTTAGCAAAAACATATCAGTTAACTCTTTTGAAAAGGCACTCAATCAGCTCTTAAGTATAACCTTTTCCCCAAAAATAAAGTTCTGTAAAGCTTTATTCATGATCTTTTATCTCTAACCAAATAAAAATATTTTTCTAGGTATTGCCTTATTATTATTATTATTATTATAAATGTGGATTTTGTATTTTATTATTATTATTATTATTATTATTATTATTATTATTATTATTATTATTATTCAGAATATGAACCTATTGCCTATTCCTCCCACCGTTGGACAGTGGAACCATCTCCCTACTGAGGATGTTGTACAATTAGAACCTTGAAGGTTCAAGCGAAGATGCAGTGCATTACTACCCTAAAGCAATTCTCCTTGTATTGTAAAATTCACTTTCATTTCTAACTATTCATTAATTCATTATTTTTTCTTTTCCAATAACTGACACCCTCTCTCTGTATTTCCTGTTACCTTCTGTTAATTCTTTCAAAAGATCACCATAATATTTCTTTGGATGCTTGAATTTCAGGTCAATGGCCCCTGTGGTGGGATTGTTCCATATAAACAGGGTTCGTCTTCTGAATAATAATAATAATAATAATAATAACTGATCTCTTCTTTCTGAATTTCCTGTATCCATCTGTCACTTCTTTCAAATGAACATCATAATACTTGGAAGCTTGACTCTCAACTCAATAGCCCCTGTGGTGGGATTGTTCCGCATGAATATGGTTTATTTTATGAATAATAATAATAATAATAATAATAATAATAATAATAATAATAATAATAATAATAATAATTTCAAGTCAATGGCCCCCGTGGTGGGCTTGTTCCATATGAAGAGGGAGTCATCTTCTGAATAATAATAATAATAGAAAAGTAGCCAAACATCTACCTAACATCAGTGCTACACCCAACATCGAATGCAACTCGGCAGCGCGAGCGAAATGTTTGCCTATCAATCACCCTATTGTCAAGAGTCTCATCTACTTTAGGGTAAAAACAGTGGCACTGTGCTGATGGGCTCGGCACTGTTATTGTTGCCGATTCTGCAACTCTGCTTTAAAGACCATAGTGGAATTTGTGGAATGTATACATTTAATTTTTAAAATTTGGTTCATTTAGATTCATTTGCCTTTGTTTGTTTTTTAACGTGATTCTAGTACAAGAAATTTCAATAGATGTAGCCCTCTCCAGCTCCGCTGTGAATGGCAGATATTAGGGATCGATGGATTTGTGTGTGTGTGTGTGTGTGCATTTTCATTGTGTTTTTGCTCTTATGTGTAGACAGACACAGAGAGAGAGAGAGAGAGAGAGAGAGAGAGAGAGAGAGAGAGAGAGAGAGAGAGAGAGAGTTACGAGCAAGAACAAAGCTCAAAATATGCGGAAATGTCTTCCATTCACTGCAGGGGTGGCGACATCTGTTGGCGGTTTCCTGTACCAATCGTAATACCCAGTGCCATGTCTGAGATTAAATCTTTCCTCTGTCACTGTTGTTCCATTTCATCTTCATCTTTAACCTGGACACATCATAATATGCCTTAACAATTCATTTTCTTGCTACACGTCTTTCCATTGCTTAAACTTCGATAGCAATCAATTGAAAAAGGGTTTCATTTTCAAAAGGGTTTCATTTTCAAACGGGTTTTCATTTTTAAAAGGGTTTCATCTTCAAAAGGGTTTCATTTTTAAAAAGGTTTCATTCTCAGATGGGTTTTATTTTTAAAAGGGTTTAATTTTCAAAAGGATTTCATTTTCAAAAGGGTTTCATTTTCAAAGGGGTTTCATTTTTAAAAGGGTTTCATTTCGAAAATGGGCTTTATTTTCAAAAGGGTTTCACTTTTAAAAGGGTTTTATTTTCAAAAGGGTTTCACTTTTAAAGTTTCATCTTTAAAAGCGTTATTTTTAAAAATGTTTCGTTTTTAAAAGGGTTTCATTTTTAAAAGGGTTAAAGTTTCAAAAGGGTTATATTTCGAAAATGGTTACATTTTAAAAGGGTTTCACTTTTAGTTTCATTTTGAAAAGGGTTTAACTTTAAAAAGGTTGCACTTTAAAAGGGTTACATTTCTAAAATGATTATATTTTTTCAAGTGTTATTTTCAAAAAGGAATCATTTCAAAGGGTTTCACTTTAAAAAAAGTTTCACTCTAAAAGGCTTACATTTCTAAAATGATTTTATATTTTTTTAAAGTTTTATTTTCAAAAAGGGTTCCATTTGAAAGGCTTTCACTTTAAAAGGTTTTCACTTTTAAAAGGGTTTCATTTTTATGAGTATAATTTTTGAAATGATTTCACTTCTAAAAGGATTTTATTTTTTCCCCCTCTGTCCATTCAACACTACTACGCCACTTGGACACGCACATGTTTCGAGAACGATCTCATACATATGGATCTATCCCTCCCTCCTTTAACACGTTTATTCAACACCTGTAAAGTCCTTATTGCTATATATGTGTTCCATATTATTGTTTATTCCATATTCTTTATTGCTCACCTTTTCAATCGCCCCTTATTTGTTTGTGTTGTCATCTCCTATATTTGTGTTGAAATTCATACAACAAATATTGCTCATCCATTACCGTTGCTATCGTTCTTAGTATATCGAAGTTGGCTTTTATTTCCACACTCTCTCTCTCTCTCTCTCTCTCTCTCTCTCTCTCAAGTTATATTCTATATGTATATATACCACATATATATAATATATATATATATGTATATATATATATATATATTATTTATATATATATATGTATATATTTACCGTATATCAGGAGTAATCAACTGACTCCAATCCGGGTCGAATCCCGGTCGTCCAATCGAAAGGCTTGTGTTGTGGTTCAGTTAGTAGCGCCCTCGCTTTGCAATCGGAAGACTTGGGTTCGATAACGGATGTGTGTCAGAAATCTATATATATATATATATATATATATATATATATATATATATATATATATATATATATATATATATATATATATATTAAGAAGACTAATTATCAGAAACTCCCACACTTCTCCGCATTGCTTGACAGAGCATTTCCAAGAAGAAGGAGAGGAAGAAGAAGACGAAGACGAGAGTGGTACTAATTAGAAAACAAAGATGGCGTCACATTCGCCTCGTAAACATTCTGATTCTGTGTATTCTCTCACTTCCTTCCCTGTTCCTTTCCAGAGAAGGGAAAAAAATAGATATGAATTTGGGAGGAGTCTCCTGAGGTAAATAAGAGGTAGGGTAGGGTAAGGGGAGAGAGAGAGAGAGAGAGAGAGAGAGAGAGAGAGGTGCGCTGCCTAAATTATTTTCCTCGATTAATTCGAAGAGTAAATGTCAAGGGGGTTGTTGCGTAACATACGCAAAGTAATTTCATTTAACTACTTCAGAATTTTATGTTGTGTCTTGATTTTGTATAGCATTTATACACATGAAAGACACCGTATGTGTATATATATGTGTGTGTGTGTGTACATATATATAATAACCCCAAAATGTGGAAAATAAACGCTATATTTCAGAGACCAAACTGTCTCTCTTCAGGCAAATTGTGAATGAGAAAAGTTACAGAAAGGCGGTATTTATACCAGAAGATCCACAGGTCTGCCGTTAAGTCACTCAAGTTGACAATTTCTCTTTAATCTTCTTGATCGCTGGTTGGAAGAAGATTTTATCTATAATACCTGAATCCCAAGTGCCTCTTGAGAGATTCATTTCATTTCTTTGTTTGATCAAGGCTGATTCCACCATCTGGCTCTTAAACCGAAAATTGCTGCTATAAATTATACGAGACATATTCCAGGTTATTCTGTGGTTATGGTGATTTATATGGTTAAAGATAGCTGAGTTCTGTTGTCCTACCTAACTGAACGTTTATGCTGTACAGGACCCTGGGTCCTGATGCTGTATTAATCTTTGGGGGAGTGATTTGCCTGTGAAACCAAAGCAAGGGATTTCGTAAACTCCTGTGTCTTTGGGGACTGGTTTTTGTTGGACGTTAATCAGGGATTTGGCTAAGGTATTTGGGTAGGTAAAAGCAAAAGGGTTAGAGTTTCCAAGTGTCTGTGTCAACGTCTTAATCCTGTCCAGGTGTGGGATTTTTATTTTATTGTTGTGGGTCTCTCTGGTCTTGTTATGGGGGACCGGTAGAAAATGGTGTTTGCTTTGTGGATCGATTTCTCAATTAAATGGTCAGGGTACTTTAAAGATGACAGCTGCTTACGGATTAGTTCAATTTCCTTTTCCAGGAGATCCGGGGAGCAAATCCATAAGGCTCTTAAGAATAAATTGCTGGCTACGCCAATTTTGATAGAGATATCATGATAGCTATAGAAATGGATGTATGACAGAGAGAAAGTTGGTTTTCTGTATGTGGTAAATTTGTATTCTGTCGTGTCTCTAATTATTAAAACGTCAAGAAAAGGAATTTTGTTGTTTGTTTCCCATTCAACTTTAAATTCGATGCTATGCACTAATGCATTTCATTTTGAAAGAAAGTCACTGAAATTGCCCTACTTATTATCCCAAAATGTTAAGATATCATCTACATATCTCATCCATAGTATGTCTCTAGGTTTTATTACGTTCGTTATTACAGTTTCAAAATATTACATGTATAGATTGGCTAAAACAGGACTTAGGGGCTGCCCATGCTGCACCCGAATTTTTGTTTGTAGAATGACTCCCCGAATGAAAACATGTTATTTGATACACATAATTCAACTAACTTTCTTATTTTATCTATGGCTAGTGGGGCATGATCTGAATAGGGGGCTAATTTCTTCCTCAAAAACTGTAGAACGTCCTGTACTGGTACTTTTGTGAATAAGGAATCTACATCTAAACTTAGAAGTTTTATGTTGTGAAGTGGTACTGTATATGTGCTTCTTTGAATTGTAACAGAAATCTTCAGAATGTTCAATGTGACTGGGTGAAAATGTGCCTAAGAAAGGGGACAGGAGGCCGGCTATAACCACTTAGAAATTTTATGATTGAAAGCTCCAGCACATGAGATGACAAGTCTGAATGGAAGAATATCTTTATGACTTTTGGGAAGGCCATAAAAGCAAGGTAGTTTTGGGTTAATGACTAAATTTCTCTAGTAGTTCAATGCTCTTTTTGTCTTTGCCAATTAATCTTACTTTTCTAAGGAAAAAATTTTGTGGGGACGTTTTGGAGGGGATTTTTGTAAATTTGTCATAAGTGTTAGTGTCACCAAGGAGTTGGTTGATTTTGTCGAGGTAAAAGTCTTTGTCCATAATCACGATTTTGCCGTCTTTGTCGGATCTACTTATTACAACATGTAATTTTTGTAGCGAGCGGATGGCTTTCGTAAATCTACGAGGGACAGGGTATTTCTTATTAAGGTCAGCTATTGCATTTAGTAAGATGCCTTTTAAACATATCTCTTCTCGGCTGTAATTTTTATCAGCTATGAATTTGTCACAGGCAACAATGAAATCTAGGTTATTTTTCCGGTCTGTCATGAGGGCAAAGGATAAACCAAGGTTCAAAACTAAGTGTTGGTTAATAGTAAGGGGGGGTGTTTGATATTTTGAAATTGTAATAATAAACGCAATAAAACCTAAAGTCATGCTATGGATGAGATATGTAGATGATATCTTAACATTTTGGGATAATAAGTGGGGCAATTTTAATGAATTTCTTTCAAAATTAAATGCATTAGCGCAAAGCATCAAATTTAAAGTTGAATGGGAAACAGACAACAAAATTCGTTTTCTTGACGTTTTAATAATTAGAGACACGACAGAATACAAATTTACCATATACAGAAAACCAACTTTCTCTCTGTCATACATCCATTTTTATAGCTATCATGACATCTCTATCAAAATTGGCGTAGCCAGCAATTTATTCTTAAGAGCCTTATGGATTTGCTCCCCGGATCTCCTGGAAAAGGAAATTGAACTAATCCGTAGGCAGCTGTCATCTTTAAAGTACCCTGACCATTTAATTGAGAAATCGATCCACAAAGCAAACACTATTTTCTACCGTCCCCCATAACAAGACAAAAAGAGACCCACAACAATAAAATAAAAATCCCACACCTGGACAGGATTAAGACGTTGATACAGATACTTGCAAACTCTAACCCTTTTGCTTTTGCCTACCCAAATACCTCAGCCAAATTCCTGATTAAAGTCCAACAAAAACCAGTCCCCAAAGACACACGAGTTTACGAAATCTCTTGCCTCGACAGTGACCAATCTTAGGTCGGTTTCACAGGCAAATCACTCCCCCAGAGATTAGTATTAACGTTCAGTTAGGTATGGACAACAGAACTCAGCTATTTTTAACCACATAAATAACCATAACCGCAGAATAACCTGGAATATGTCTCGTATAATTTATAGCAGCAATTGTCGGTTTAAAAGCCAGATGGTGAAATCAGCCATGATTAAACAAAGAAATGAAATGAATCTCTCAAGAGGCACTTGGGATTCAGGTATTATAAATAAAATCTTTTTCCAACCAGCGATCAAGAAGATTAAAGAGAAATTGTCAACTGGAGTGACTTAACGGCGGACCTATGGATCTTCTGGTATAAATACCGCCTTTCTGTAACTTTTCTCATTCACTATTTGTGGAGGAGAGAGACAGTTTGGTCTCTGAAATATAGTGTTTATTATCTACATTTTGGCGTTTGTATGGGCTCCCTTATATTTGATGGAATTCTGTCTTAACAGAAAATATTACATTAAATTATATATACAGTATATATATATATATATATATATATATATATATATATATATATATATAATATATATATATATACATACATATATATGTAAAGTTTATATATACATATATTTATTTATATATATATATATATATATATATATATATGTGTGTGTGTGTGTGTGTGTGTGTGTGTGTGTGTTTGTGTGTCTAACCCATAATTTTCGCTGAGATGAGTGGTGACATCCCCGATGCCCTTTAAGTCCAAGTGCAACCCTGATAGGAAGGGGGAGAGAAGGGGTGAAAAATAAAAAGTAAAAATGACAGATATTAGTGTCTAATCCATAGTTTTCGAGGTTGCTGAGATGAGTAGTGACACTCCCGATGCCCTTTAAGTCCAAGTTCAGCCCTGATAGGAATGGGTGGTGAGAAGGGGTGAAATATAGTGTCAAAAATGCTGGGCAATGTAAATGAAGCAACTATCTTAACAGGAAAGGGAGAGTGAAAGAGAGAGAGAGAGAGAGTGTGAGAGAGTGAGAGGGAGAGGAAGTGAGAGAGTGGAGGGGGTGTTAGGGAGAGGAGAGAGAGAGAGAGAGAGAAAATTGTAAGTTGTCATTCCATATTTACATGTACAGTATATACATATATACATATACTATATATATATATATATATATATATATATATATATATATATATATATATATATATGATTATTAAAATTATCACTTTTGTATGATTCATTTATCACACATTACCACAGGTGAAAAATAAGAAATTTGTAGGTCTGACCGGTTTTCGACTTTATTTCCAAGGCATTGACGAAGGACTGATACAGAGTGTGAGACATCACAAATATATATACTACAAGAACAGTACTGACGAACATACACAACCGTTATAGGCTCCATATCCCCACTCAGGCCGGTGTCGAGGTAGGGGTGGCCTTTAAAACTCATTTGGCTAAAAATCACAATAGACTCTCAGGGACATTGCTGATAAACAGACCATACCCACCTCAGATCCACACCTGACAGGTGTCATGGAGGCGGAGTTTGGAAACTCATTAACATTACTACCCTCGTACTGTGTTTACAAATATGATAATCCTATTTTCATATATCTCTACTGCCTACCTTAAAGTTTAAACAATTTACAAAATTTCTTTTGATATTAAAGGATCAAGTTTATACATCCCTTGACTGATATTCATTTATGGTTGTAACTTTCTTTTATGAATCTAGATTCAATGATGTTCCTTTCCAGTGCATTATTAGAATATACAATCCCTTTTTGCCCTTCCCAGTTGATAGCATGATTTTCTCACTTGAACATGTACAAATATACCACTGTTCCCTTGTGCATATCTCACATTTCTTATGTTGTTCAATTCTTTTTTCCAGTGCTTTCCAAGTTTGGCCAATATAAAAGTTGTCACAAGACTTACACGGAATTTTATATACACACCCTTTAATATTGTCTGGGGAGTTCTTGGATAACCACATTTTTTCATTGTTGTATTGTTCTTAAATGCGACATTAACACCAAAATTCTTAAGAAGATGAGGATATCTTTCATACTATTATATAAGGCAGAACAAGCAAATTTTTGTGTTGTAAGGTTCTTTCTGGTTTGATACATAAACTTTTTTCCTTTCAAATGCACTGTTTAATACACTATCAGGATATTTCAATTTTTGCCTGCATTCCTAATCTTATCTATTTCATCATCATTATATTCAGGGCTACATACCCGTAATGCTCTTAAAACATAGATGAAAACACTGACTTTTAACCTTATTGCTTTGTCCAGAATAAGAATGCACATAGGAAGAAATATTTATGGGTTTTCTATACACACATATTTAAACCCACTACTATTTCTTCAATGAGGACATCCAGAAAAAGTATTTACCCATCATTTTCCATTTCCATCACAGAATTAATTGATGGTACTAATTGATTTAACTTAGCAAAAAAAAATTTTTACATCTTGGTTCCCTGGCCATACACAAATTATGTCGTCAACATACCTAAACCATGTTAACACGTGGGATTATGTTGTTTAATATCTTTTTTCAAAAATTCCATATATAAGTTACTTAACACTGGGGATAGAAAGTTTCCCATTGCTTTACCAAATTTTGTGAGTAAAATTTACCATTAAATTCAAATTTACAATCTTTTACACAATTTAATCAGTTCAATTAAAGTACTTTTAGAAAATGGGATATCCAGTTGGTGTTCTCAACAATTCAGATAAAAACGCCATCAGATCATCTATTGGCACCTTTGTGAATAGTGATACAACATCAAAACTTACAAGCCTGGATTCACTATTAATCTCTACACTATTTAGTTTATTTATCAGGTCCACATTATTCTTGATATTTGCATTTGAGATGGTACCTGATCTGATGGCGTTTTTTATCTGAATTGTTAGAGAACACACAGCTGGATATCCCATTTTCTAAAAGTACTTTAATTGAACTGATTAAATTATGTGTAAAAGATTGTAAATTTGAATTTAATGGTAAATTTTACTCACAAAATTTTGGTATGGCAATGGGAAACCCCACTATCCCCAGTGTTAAGTAACTTATATATGGAATTTTTGAAAAGAAGATATTAAAACAACATAATCCCACGTAATGTAACATGGGTTTAGGTATGTTGACGACATAATTTGTGTATGGCCAGGGAACCAAGATGTAAAAAACTTTTTTTACGCTAAGTTAAAATCAATTAGTACCATCAATTAAATTCACGATGGAAATGGAAAATGATGGTGCTAACTGTTTCTGGATGTCCTCATACGAAGAAATAGTAGTGGGTTTAAATATAGTGTGTTTAGAAAACCCACTAATATTTCTTCCTATGTGCATTTTTATTCTGGACAAAGCAATAAGGTTAAAAAGTCAGTGTTTTCATCTATGTTTTTAAGAGCATTACGGGTATGTAGCCCTGAATATATTGATGATGAAATAGATAAGATTAGGAATGCAGGCAAAAATTGAAATATCCTGATAGTGTATTAAACAGTGCATTTGAAGCGGCAAAAAGACTATGTATCAAAACCAGAAAGAACCTTACAACACAAAAAAATTTGCTTGTTCTGCCTTATAATAATAGTATGAAAGATATCCTCATCTTCTTAAGAATTTTGGTGTTAATGTCGCATTTAAGAACAATACAACAATGAAAATGTACTTATCAAGAACTCCCCAGACAATATTAAAGGGTGTGTATATAAAATTCCAAAAGTCTTGTGACAACTTTTATATTGGCCAAACCGGGAAAGCACTGGAAAAGAATTGAAACAACATAAGAAATGTGTGAGATATGCACAAGGGAACAGTGGTATATTTGTACATGTTAGTGAGAACAATCATGCTATCAACTGGGAAGGGGCAAAAGGATTGTATATTCTAATAATGCACTGAAAGGAACATCATTGAATCTAGCTTCATAAAAGAAAGTTACAACCATAATATGAATATCAGTCAAGGGATGTATAAACTTGATCCTTTAATATCAAAAGAAATTTGTAAATTGTTTAAACTTTTTAAGGTAGGCAGTAGAGATATATGAAAATAGGATTATCATATTTGTAAACACAGTCACGAGGGTAGTAATGTTAATGAGTTTCAAACTCATCTCCATGACACCTGTCAGGTGTGGATCTGAGGTGGGTATGGTCTGTTTATCAGCAATGTCCCTGAGAGTCTATTGTGATTTTTAGCCAAATGAGTTTTAAAGGCCACCCCTACCTCGACACCGGCCTGAGTGGGGATATGGAGCCTATAACGGTTGTGTGTCTGTCAGTACTGTTCTTGTAGTATATATATTTGTGACTTCTCACACTCTGTATCAGTCCTTCGTCAATGGCTTGGAAATAAAGTCGAAACCGGTCAGACCTACACCCTGTTTCTATTTTTCACCTGTAATGTGGATAATATATATATATATATATATATATATATATATATATATATATATATATATATATATATATATATATATATATGTAAGCATGTAAAAACTAATTACTTACATTTTCTTCCACCTCAGAACCAACCCCAACTAAAGAAGAAACAGTTTAGTATTACCTGCTTATTACTGAAAAAACTATATAAATACGCACGCGCCCCTTTATATTAGACCACCCAACGTATATATACATATATATACATAATATATGTATATATACATATATATACTGTATATATATATATATATATATATATATATATATATATATATATATATATATATATATATATATATATATACTGTATATTCTTATAACAGTGGAATTGGAATCTCGAGCGACGCTTTTATATATTTCGGCGGATCACGATGAGGAAGCCATTTGCTTAAGACACGTTCAGAGGATTGTATTGTTGAGGAGAAAAGATAATATTCAGTATCTTTCTTTAAAGCGATTGTTATAGGCTCTTGCAAAGGCGGGGGTAGGGATGGGGGGGGTCCCCCACTGGTATTGGATAACGACGATAACATTCATCCCTGTCTCTCCCTGTTTTTCTAGTTTTTTCTGTCTCTCTCTCTGTATAATAATAAAATTATTATTATTATTATTATTATTATTATTATTATTATTATTATTATTATTATTATTATTATTATTATTATTACAAAGACCTTCAGGGCATCAAGTCTGACCAGCCCTTCCGAGGAACCTACCTGGGTCTGAGAGAGAGAGAGAGAGAGAGAGAGAGAGAGAGAGAGAGAGAGAGAGAGAGAGAGAGAGTACCACTTTATCTTTACTTTTTTTTTCTTTCTTTTTCACCTCTTCGGAGCAGGCTCGAAAGGGGAGTGGCGTACGAGGAGATATATATATCGTTTTATCTTTGATTTTCCTTCGAAGGGGAGATAAGGGGAGACAGAATAAAAACAGTTTCACATAAATTATTGCGATTGTATTTTTTTTTCCGTCGGAAGTGAACGAATTTGGGAACAGGGATTGGTAGATGAAAGTGACACGGTGACTTTATAATTTACAGTGACTTTTAAATGTATAATGATTTTCTACTTTACAATGAGTAAGCTTCACAATGACTTTTATCTTTACAACGACTAAATTTTATAGTGACTTTCAACGACTTTCAATTCACAATGACCTTCGACTGGCAAATGACTTTTAAATTTACAATGATTTTCTACTTTGCAATGACTTTAAACTTTACATGGACTTTTGAGTTTAGATGATTTTAAACATTACACATTGCAATGACTTTCAACTTGACAATGACTAAACTTTACAATGACTTCCAACTTTACAATGACTTTTGACTTTACAATACTTCTCAACCTCACAATGGCTTTCACTTTAACAGTGACTTTCTGTTTTACAATGACTTTCAACTTGACAATGCTTTTCATCTTTTCAATTATTTTTAAATTAACAATGACTTTCAACTTTACAGTGGCTTTCTGCTTTATAATGACTTTCAACTTTGAATGACTTCTGAATGTACAATTATTCTCAACTTCATAATGACTTTCAGCTTTAAAGTGACTTTCGACGCTACAATGACTTTCAACCATACAGTGACTTTCAGCATTACAATGACTTTAAACTTTGCAGTGACTTTCTATTTTACTATGACTTTCAACTTTATAATGACTCAATTTCATAACAACTTTCAACTTTACAATGACTGGAATTTACAATTACTTTCATTCTCATGATGAAATTTAACTTTACAATGGGTTTGGACTTTGCAACGGCTTTCATTCTTACACCGACTTCCAACTTTACAAAGACTTTCAACCTTACATTGACTTTCAACTTTACAATGACTTCCATATTACAAATAGGTCCTGGACAAATGTTTATTTACAGGTTGTAAGTTATAGTTTACTGTTATAGTTTACCCTCTCTCTCTCTCTCTCTCTCTCTCTCTGACTGTCCACGCTCTTCAACTTTATCTGGCTTCAGCTTCCGCCATTCACTTAAAGCAAAAATCGCTAGGCCTAGGCGTATCATATCTACTGCTAACATTGCCATTGGAAACTTACACCTGTGTTTCTACACTGTATGTGTGTGCGTATGTGTACGTGTGAATGTTTGTGTATGTGTGTTTGCGCGCGTGCAAGAGTGCTAAGCTTTTCTCTCCCCTCGGAAAACACTGTTTACACATCGTAACAAAACGCCTAAGGGACATAAACCAGGATCTTTTGGGAGAAGAGGCTTTAAAGGTGTCCTCGGAAAGAGTTAGAGCGTATGTATACATCAGCTTTCTTTTTCCCCTCCACTCCCCTCTCTCTCTCTCTCTCTCTCTCTCTCTCTCTCTGTGTCTCTCATTTCCTGATTATCGTCGTTAACCGACTGCTCTGCAGGGGAAAGACAGATAGATTATTCGGGCTTCGAAATCAGTCGTGGGCGGTTAAATTTTCTCTCTCTCTCTCTCTCTCTCTCTCTCTCTCTCTCTCTCATCTTTGATTTTTTTCCCTAGTCGCTAATTGGTTGTTACAGCAGAAGAGAAAGAGAGAGAGAGAGAGAGAGAGAGAGAGAGAGAGAGAGAGAGATACTCTTCCAGTTCGCTCTGTAAGTGAAGCAAATATGTCATTTTGCCGACTCCATACAGTAGGGAAAAGGGGTGACTAGGGGCAGCTCCAAGCATATGCTAGGGAGAATTCCCCGCAGATTTTTTTTTAGTTCCCCTGTCCAAGTAAGCTTGGCAATAATAATAATGGGTGTGGTGAGTTGCCGGAGGTCGCCGGGGTTTTCAACTCGCTCGGAAAAACAAAAGGGAAGGTCGTTTTGTACCAGAGCGATTTGGTGAATAAAAAGTATTTTGCATAAATTCACGCGAGTTAGTTAGTAAAACTTTGATGTACAATTCTCTTCCGAAAGTACAGAGATTTTTCCACAGACTAGAAGCTGAAAAAAGTTTAAAGACGAATTTTCAATATGTTAAAAAAATTAAAATTGATACTGTTTTAAAATTGCATTTTGGAAGTGCTCCCAAATATATATATATATATATATATATATATATATATATATATATATATATATATATATATATATATATATATAATTCTTGAAGATGGCATTTTAAGAACCTTCTGATATCGAGTCTTTTAAAACGCCATGCTCCAAATGCTATGGACTTGACAGCCCTCTCTCTCTCTCTCTCTCTCTCTCTCTCTTGAGAAAAGGCTGGTGATAATTTATTTCTCTTCTGCAAAGACTAATGATTTTCTCATTTATTTATCTCAAACTTAATTTTCGGTGCATTAAATCAGCTCAGTGGTCTGGGAAAACTAAGGTATACTTTTTAACTTAATACCAAAACAATCTTCTTCTCTCTCTCTCTCTCTCTCTCTCTCTCTCTCTCTCTCTTGAGAAAATGTTGGTAATAATTCATTTTCCTCCTTTTGCAAAGACTAATTATTTTCTCAATTATCTATCTCAAATTTAATTTTCGGTCCATCAATACCAGAATAAAATGAAAACAGCAAAAAAAAAAAAACGAACAGCATTAAAGTACACAAAGCTTTCAAAGTATGAAGTATAAATCAAAAAGTATAAGTAAAGCGTAAATTATAAAGCATAATAATTATTCCCATTAAATCTATTTAAAATTAACAAAATAACTTGAAAGTTACCAAGGAGAACGAAAATAGAAGAAAAAACACAGCGTCATTTGCGCTGCAGCTGAGAAACAATACAGTAATGACTCGAAAGAAACTTGAGCTTAATGAAAGAAAGCTCGCTCTTGTTTCGACAAAGAAAATTAAAACCCTGTCATGAATTTAGAAAGACAGTGAGAAGAGAAAGTTAATAGTATCCTTTCCCATCACTGTTCTACCAAGGTAGGTGTGTTTGAAACAAGAAATATATATATATATATATATATATATATATATATATATATATATATATATATATATATATATATATATATATATACATATATATGTATATATATATATATATATATATATATATATATATATATATATATATATATATATATATATATATATATATATATATATTATTGTGGGTGTGTGTGTGTGTGTGTGTGTGTTTTTAAACGAGAGAATGCATTGTGTGTGTGTTTTTGAAACCAGAAAAATACACTGTGTGTGTGTGTATGTGTGTGTATTTGAACCCAGAGAATGCATTGTGTGTATGTGTGTGTGCGTGATTGAAACCAGAAAAACACATTGTGTGTGTGTGTGCATTTGAACCCAGAAAATGCACTGCGTGTGTGTTTGAAATCATAGAATACATTATGAGTGTGTGTATTTGAAACCAAAGAATGCATTGTGCGTGTGTGTTTGTGTGTGTGTGTTTGTGTGCGTTTGAAACCAGAAAAATGTATTGTTCTGTGTCCTTGAAACAAGAGAATGCATTGTGTGTGTGTGTGTGTGTGTGTGTGTGTATTTGAACTAAGAGATTGTATTCTGTGTGTGTGAGGTTTATGTCTTTGTGTACTATGTGAGTGTGTGTTGGAGACCAGAGAATCCATTGCGCACGTGTGTAACGAATGCTACAAAACACAGTGTTATCTCGAGTATCTCCTTTCCATTCACACCCACCTCGAAGGACATAGCCCTGTAGGGATGTAGCTGTCAGTGCACCTCACGGGGTGCACTGTAGGCATTACTAAAGGTTCTTTGCAGCGTCCTTTCGGCCCCGACTTGCAACCCCTGTCATTCCTTTTACTTAGTTCTTCATTGGAGGGGTAGGTAGAGCTCTCGGCTAGCACGCTGTTGGCCCAGCGTCCGACTCTCCGACCGGCCAATGAAGAATTAGAGGAATTTATTTCCGGTGATAGAAATTCATTTCTCGTCATAATGTGGTTCGGATTCCACAATAAGCTGTAGGTCCCGTTGCTAGGTAAGCAGTTGGTTCCTAGCCACGTAAAATAAATCTAATCCTTCGGGCCAGCCCTCTCTAGGAGAGCTGTTAATCAGCTCAGTGGTCTGGTTAAACTAAGATATACTTAACTTATACTTATTCCTTTTACTTTACCTCCTCTCACATTATCTTTCTTCCATCTCGCTATCCACCTTCTCCTGACAATTATTTTAAGGTGCAACTTCAAGGTTTCATCCTGTTACACCTTTTAAACCTACCTACTCTCAGTGTCCTTTCCAGCACTGAATGACCTCATAGGCCCCAGTGCTTGGCCTATGGACTAAACCAGTGGTTCTCAAACTGGGTGCCGTGGCACCTTGGGGTGCCACAGACAGTGCCTAGGGGTGCCGCAAGATTGTCATGAGTTTTGTCTTGTCTAGATCATCTCAGTGAACATTTGCAAAAAAAAAAAGGTTTGCAGAAGTCTTCATATGATTATTATCAGTGTGTTTACTCTAATATGTTCACACACACACACACATATATTTATGTAGTATGGAAAATAATTTTATTCATTAAATAAGAAGTTAATTCATGCGATATGGTGGGATGGTGAAGAAGGGGTGCCACGGTAATGATTACATTAGTTAGGGTGCCATCACTCAAAAAAGATTGAGAACCACTGGACTAAACTCTATATTCCATTCGAAGGACATACAGCTTCTTTCTTTCTGCTTGCCCCCTGCAAGAAAAAGCCAAGTTGCAACTCAGAATGGCCTCCAGTGATTTGATTTCCGCCTTTTAATCATGCTCTCGACTCCACTTACACAGAGAAGTGGGGCTGGGGTTGTTGGGGGGTAGGTAAGCAAGCAGCCTTGATCTCTCGTCTTTCTTTTCATTGACGATTTACTCCTTTTTATCATTCTTCTTCCTTCTCTTTTTGACTTGAGATCTCGGGACTAATGGGTCGTTTGGTATGGCAGGAAACAAATTAATGCTTTTGCTTATTCACATAAGAAGAAACCAACAAGTTTTTCATCGTTTTTATTTCCTATTTACTCTTTTACCAGAATCCCTGTTTCCCCCTTAATTAAAACAGGTAGAATTCTAATGCTATTAGATCTATATTAACATCTCTAGCGAAAACTAGTCTACATGTGTCAATTACGTTAGTGAGGAATAGAATACACATATTTACTACCTTGGTTATCGTTTTAGATACCATTTCTAAAAACAATAAACCAATATTAACATTCCTCTGTCATCTCCTCTAGTGAAGGAAAGCATACACCTTTTAAAGAGCCGATTAAAACAGGCAGAATTCTACTTGAGGAACGAGATGCTATAAAAACTTTCTAATAAAAAAGAAAAAACCTTCCCGAGAAATCCTCTTAAAAAGAGATTAATGATTTTTTATTCAAAGACTTTCATCTGATGTGGAGGTCATCTCCGCTGGGTACAGAATTAATAATATGTCCGCCGTATAAGATCGGATTTTGCACAGCTCATGTAAGTGAGACTGATATAATCCAGTATTATCTGAATCTATGATATTTGTCTGAAAGATGGTTTACGTCAAAATTGTGGAACTTATACTGAATAGAGAATATTACATCAAACAGAAGAATGGAAATTTTTTTTACAGGGTATTCAGAAGGGAACACTTCACTGACTTGGAATTTCAAACAGAATGCCAATTGTAAACAATAAAAGATGAAGAGTTCTAGACGAATTTAACTATTCTAGAGAGAGGAAAATGCATTAGAAGTGAGGTAGTAAATAGTACGGAAGAGTTATGACAATTATACTTATTGTTAAACTACGCATATTATTATTATTATTATTATTATTATTATTATTATTATTATTATTATTATTATTATTATTATTATTATTATTCAGAAGATGAACACTCCATATGGAACAAGCCCATAGAGGCCATTGACTTGAAATTCCAGCTTCCGAAGAATATTATGGAGTTCAATCGAAAGAAGCAACAGAAGGTAATGGGAAATACAGAAAGAGATCAGTTATTAAAAAAAAACATAAATTAAGAAATGAATAAATAAATAAATAAAAATGAGGTAAATTATCAAAATACAAGTTGAACTGTATTAGGGTAGCAATGCATTGCATCTTCGCTTGAACTTCTCAAGTTCCAATTTCACGACATCCTCTGAATGGAGGCTGTTCCACA